>NW_025336236.1:3678543-3861377 GCF_004798865.1 Varanus komodoensis
CAAGTTAGGGAAGGCAGCAAGACAAAAGGCATTCCAGCCAGGGAGATCAATTTTCCTGGAAAGCTTTGCCACCCACTCCTCTCCTGAACATGCTGTTGGGGGTTAGCAAAGGGTATTATTTGGGGAAACGCTGGCGCGGAGCACTCCACATGGGTTGAGCGACAATCGCCCCACCAGGCGGCTGCAGAGGATGGGGCTTGCGGTCCAGCCATCCATCTGGAGGGCACCGGGCTGGGGCGTGTGCATGGCGAGACAACTCCCGTGGCGAGACAACTCCAGGGTCCCCCGCTTTGCACAGCTCAGCGCCCCGCCCGAGGTGCCCCTTCTCACCAGCGTGAGCTTGATGCGCGTGGGGAACACCTTCCCGTAAGCCAGGCTCTGGATGAGCACGATGACCGGCGTGGTCATGGCCTTGGCCAGCTGGTACGTGCCGATGGTGTTGTTCTGCAGGGACAGGTTGGTGAAGACCACGAAGCCGCAGAAGCTGAGCGCCAGCGGCAGCACCTGGCGGGGCCGCAGGCTCTTGGGAGCGAAGACGCCCAGCGCCTGGCACACGTAGAGCCCCAGCCAGGTGACCGCGAAGTGCACCAGCGTCAGGCTCAGGTTGGGGAAGCCCGTCCGCACGTACAGCCACTTGTTCAGGAAGACGATGCAGATGGAGGCCACCAAGTTCGCCAGCAGCCCCGTCGCCAGCCGGGCCCGCTCCGGCAGCCAGCCCATGGCGGCTCCCGCGCCCGGCTCCTCATCCACGCCAAGCGGGACCGCGACAGCGGCAACGGCAGCGGCAGGAGCAGCCACCGCTCCTCAGAGGGCGGCGGCGGCACCGGCAGCAGCCGCCACCACCGCCCGCGCCCTCCCCCGCCTCCTCCGCCTACGCCCGGGCCACGTGGCTCAGCGCAGGCCCTTCCGGTGCCACGCGCGGGTAGCTCCGCCCAGGCAGAGGCGAGGCGGGGCCGGGCGGAGAGCGCCCGCGGCCTGCCCTTCCCTGGGTGCCTGCCAGGAGTGCTGGGCTGCAGAAAGGCTGCCTTGTAGTGGTCGTCTACGGAGCGATGCTTGGTGGAAAAGGCCGCGTCGCTTTCGCAGGCGCTGCTGAAAATGAGGTTGGATCCCGGCTTGGGGAACACTCAGAGCAGACGCACTGAAATCTCCGGGACAAGGAAGCCGCGAGTCGTGGGCGGGCTCTAAGCCTGACAACGCTTGGCCCGAACCCGGCGTCGCCAACTGCGGTCTGCAAGCAACTCCGGAGACGATGGGCTCCGCAGTGAATGAGCGGCTGAAAAGGCTGGCTGCAGCTAGAGCAGAGCTTCGGATTCCCGTCGGGGAGGCACCCCCTCCCGCACGCATCTTTTGGAGTGCTCAGGCGCAACCCTGGCGCTCGCTCGAGGGAACCCTTCCTCGCCTAGGTAGCCTGCGCCGCAGTGCTATAACCTTTTGCTTGGAAGCAAGCGCCATTGCATGCAGGAGGTCTTAGACATGGCTGGACTTAACGCTATATATTCATCGTAGTTTTACTGCCGTCCATCAACGTATGTTCCCCAGGCTGCTTTAAGAGTTGAGAAAAAAAATGCACGATTTAAAATACAACCCAAAACAAAAATGCGAATCTTTCTTCGAGGTGAGGGCAATGGGTGGTTGGTAGGAGCCAGAACCTTGCGATAGCGCATAGGAAGTTCTTTCCTCTGTCCCAGAACCTTACTTTCCAGGGAAAGAAGCTCCCTGACTTCCGAAGGAAAGCAGTTACAGATGGAACAGCAGTGGGGCCGAGTTCTCCCGCTGCTCTCTTTGCTTGATTTGTTGTTCGTATAGCAAAAGTTGCGCCCCACCTAGCTAAGGAGAAACAGAAGCCCAAGTTCGCGACAGTTGGGTTCTCGGACCAAGCTGGATTACTAATTTTGGGAAACCTGAGTATCAAAAGGTTGCAGGGAGTATAGCTGAAATGCCGAGAGGCAAGGGATAAAACGCTCTAGAAATTTACAATGCTTGCTATATATCGATGCATTTGCAAATGGGGTACCTCCAATGACTCCCCGAAGAAGTGTGAAGCTCCCTTCGCACTTAACTGGGCGAGAGTGCTTGAGGGGTACTGCGCAGGGAGCTTTTTTTTTTCTTTTAACCCCACATCTCATCAGGCTGGGCATCGTATTAGTATAAAATGGGAGAATTGTTTTAGGGCTGCATGCAAAGCGAGCTGCTTAACCAGGCCCACCCTGATTAGTACAGAACAGGCAAGGCTGTAGCCAGTCTTCCGCGCTATCCTGGAGATTGTGCGGCCCACTCCTCAGTCCTGCTCAGCAGTCAGCCCAGTCAAACATGATCCTGTTGTACAGCGGGGCAAATTCTGAAGCTAGCTGCCTGTTATTATTTACATTGCTGTAATCTTACTGTAATCTTACCCCCCCCCCCGCCTTCTGGTCATATTTCCCCCTTTTCTGATTTTGACAGTCACTTGTTCTGTTTGCTGAAAAGGAATAAGGAAATCTAACTGTCCTACATTGCACAAGTGCTGCTCATTTTTTTTTAAAGTAGCCCAAGAATGGAGACATTTCTGCCTTGTCAGGGAGAATTTCCAGCATTATCACATGCAAGCAGGACTTGTGACCAAATGTGATCCTATCCTCCTAAGAGAAGTAAGCCATTTCACACTGCATCCTGCAACAGAACACCTCAAAATCCTTTTCCTGCCTCAAATCTGTTGAAAGCTGCTTAGAGATTCCTGTTTGTATTACTGTGGCATACAAATGCAAAAATAAACAAACAAAGGAAAAGTCTCTCCTCTATGCTGTACATACAGTTTGGGGTTTGGGACAAGCTGCCAACCCTGCATCTGATATTGCCACGGATAATTTTCATTCACCCATTTATCTATTTACACTTTCTAAATATGAGATTCTCACGAGAATGGGAAAAGGTGTCTTTCTTTCTGAAACATCCCTGGGACAGGGAGTGCTTTTAATTTCCTAAGTACATCTTCTGTCACCTCCCTGCACAAACTCTTCTAGGCTAATTTCCTCCATCCTTGCATTTTCCTCCTGCTTCAAGAACACATCTCAGTTGACATCATTCTCTAGTTCTTTCAAACATGACTTAACCAACAGGCAAAAATATGCATGCCTGACTTCCAATTCTTTTAGATGTCTTTTCCTCCTCCTCCCCGGAACAGAAAAATGTATTGTTCATGCAAAGTAATAACTATTTAACACATCTGTGATTGCATAATACCCAGATCACTTCACTTTCACTTCATAAAGCCTTTGATAACTGCTTAAAATATCAAAATATTTTAAATATATTATGAAATAGTGCTTTCAACAGCAGAATTCTTAGAACTTCAACACTGACATGTAATTTGACACTTTGTCCTCCTCTCAACTTGCAGTTTTTGCTCAGAACTTCCCAGCAGAATTTAACATTTACAGCAGCACCCCCATATCTGCAGAAGATGGGTTCCAAGCCGCTCAGCGGATGCCTGAAATCACAGATATTAGCAAACACTACTTTTACAGGAATTAGGGGTACAGGACCCCCACAAAAGTGGAAATTCTGTGACTCTAAGAGTCTTTGCACACACTGAGAGACAAAACATGCAAGGCTGGCTAGTACTGAGACAAGTAGCACGGGGTCCGCAAATAGTTGCAGTTTTCCCCTAAAGATATTTGCAATGTTTCCACTTTTGTGGGGGTCCTGCACGCCTAACCACCACCACCATGACTATGGAGGGCCGACAGTCAACCTAAGTTAAGTGAAATCACAGTAACTAAGACAGCAGGTAAGGGGATTCTGCTGTACTTTCTAATACAGAACTTACCCAAACAAGATTGCTAGACTGAATATAGTAGATAGGGCTTTTCTTCTGTGGAAAGGTACTCAAAGATAGGATTTTAGCCAGAATGTATTTTTGCTACTGCAGTGCTAGACTGTCATGAAACACACCATAAATTCTGTTGTTTTGGGAAGAAGGGGCCTGTATCTGGATGGGGACCAAGGTTTTTTGACCTTGGAGAAAAGAAAAAACCCAGGTTCCATAGAATATTGAGGGCTTGGCATCTCAAGTGTAGCTGCACACTTTTTGCATACAACTTTCTTGCCAGTCACTATATTCTGATTGTTTCAGTTCACCAGTGTTAAACCTTTACAAATTTCAGAACTTGCCTCAGAGCTCCAACCAGAGAAACCTCACCATAAATTATTTTCTATCTTTTGTGTTGAGACCAAATAGAAGGAAAAATAAAGAAAACAACACCTTCTAAAACAGACCCTGAAACTCAATATTGTGTAAGCAGCTAAGCCTACATGACTCAGCCTTTAAGATCATCATCAAAATTCCCCCTGGCTATCTGACTCACCTGGACCTATGATAACTAAAGATATGCAAAATACTGTCTATCAGCTCCCACCCTTTCCTCACCACAAAATAAAGAGCTCAATATCTTAATTCTTGATGTCTAATGGCTGAAAATTCAATTTTTCCAGAATCCAGTAAGCAATCTCAGAAACTACTGCGTTTATTTTGTTTACTAAATCCTAACAGGAATCCCTCAAACTTGCCACCTAGAAGAACAAGCTCCTGTCTCTCCAGAGAAGGTGCTCACAGCTTCCTAGTCACTCCCTGTCAGCAGATAGAGAAGTGAATCCTTGCATTGTCTTTTATTTTCCTAAGTAGCTCCTACACTAATTATTCTCTTTCTTCCTGTTTGTTTTAATATTCCATCCCACTCCAAACTCCAAAACCCCTCAGCCTTGGAACTCCTGGTTATGCTTGTATGCTTCTTTATTCGCATTCTTCCTAAATTCCTGCATTTGTTTTAACTGTCTTCTCCAAAACCCTCTCACAATCCCCCACAACAGTCTATCTGTGCTCCATTTGAACAGAGTGAAACTTGTTTCTCCCCTAAAATTTTATTTCCCGTAATGAGCACTTCTATTACCTCTCTCTTGAGCACAATTCACCTAGCCTCAACATTGACTTAAATTGTTACCTTTACCCATCTCGGTATTAATCTAAGGTTCTAATTCCCCATATATTTCAAATCATTTAAAAGTTTCTTTTAATAAAAGAAATAATTGCTTCTAAAAGCCTCACTGTTGTCTGTAATTTTCTAAGCCTTTGTGGCATCAAGTTTTCCTAAGTGCCAAAACTCAACACCAAAAGATCAACACTCCTGTAAGCGTTTGGTTTACTTGTAAAGTACATGTCCATGAAAATTTTGAAAGAGAGGCCTCATATCTGTGCAAATGACTAGAAGGCAGTCAACCTGGCAAATCATAAGCAACCTGCTTGAAGTGACTCATTCTGTACATGTAAGTGCTAAGGGATTTTGCTATATTAAACCAAACTGTCATTTACAATTTTATTGAGAAAAATACAAATGTTATCTATGTGAATTGTCATATTAATCTACAAAAATGGATAGAACACCTTTAAAAACAGTATGAAGAAACTTTATGGCATTAAATCCAAACATTCCCTTCCACCTTCTACTGGAGGAGCAGAAAGTTTGGAACCAACCTTGTACTACCATTTGCTTGTACTTCCATTCAACATAATTTAATTACTTAAAATGATGCAACTAAGACTGAATTTCATATCCAAGGGGATCAAGGCCCTGATCCAAAAGCATGAGGGAAGACTCCCTTAGCTTCTGTAACAGTTTCCGGAGTTCATCCTTAGAAAAGACCTGAAGGAAAAGAAAATTAAGCATCATTTAAGCTAGAAATTACTTTATAACCATTATATGAGAAGCAAGTTATTATGAACAGCTTAAATACAAGAAAGAGACATGGCATTCATTTACAATAATCCCAAAACATGGGAATTGGATTTTTGCTGGACTCTAGTTCAAAAGAGCTTTTTAAAAACCAATCTACCCTCCTTCCTTCAGAGTGCCTTCTCCACCTGGGAAGCTAACATGTAACAAAGTAAAACATTCAATAAGTAGATTCTTAGCTGCCATGCATGCTACACTAACAATGAATGTAATTCTCCCCACTGATGCTGTCAACTACTAGTCTACCAACTTATTTCAGTTCTTCACAATGAAAGCCAATGTGGTGTGGTGGTTAGTGTTGGACCTGGGAACCTGGAGATTCAGGTTCTAGTCCCTGCTCAGCCATGACACTCACTGGGTCACTTTGGGCCAGTCTCAACCTAATCCACCTGACAGGGTGGTGGATGCTAGGATAAAAATGGAGTGGACGACTGCCACACTGGGTTTCTCACAAAAGGGTGGGATATAAATGCTATGGAATAAGAATAAGAATAAATGTGCCCTATTCCAGCTGTTCACCCATTCACTAAAAACCTAGTTAAACTACCATTTCACCCTATAAACTCCATGTAAAATATGCATACGCCTTCATAGTCTGCCTTGCATTGTTTGGGGTCATTGATACAGTATTCTAGTGAGACCAAAGAAATGCTTGTTGGACTTCCTCAACTAAAACCAGAGTAATTAAAACACAAGCTATGTGATAGCCTAGAAAACTCTGGTCTTAATTTACCATGTAGAGTTTGTGCCGGTCAGACGCAATCAAATCGGCAAGCCGCAGGTCTTCCTGATACTGCCCCGTGCTGTGTAATACAGTATGAAGGAGGAAGCACATCATTGGCAAGCAGAGTTTCCTCAACATGATCATTTGATGAGTACGCTCAGGGTCATCTTCAGCATCCTTAATAAGAAAGCATAGATTTAAGTTTAAGTAAAAATGCCCAGCAAAACTGCATCTTACCCTGTTCAAATATTTTAAGACCATATGCAAATGAACACATGCAGACAAATAATAAAACATGACAAATGCTAAACCTTACATCCATTCCAACTCAGCCCTTACCACCATAGCTTAGCAGAGACTTCTCAAATACATGACTTTGGATGTTCAGTGTAAAAGAAGGCACTAATTGCTGTACTTGAAAGCCAGAGGATTTATGGTCTTTTGGTTATTTCTGCATCTCTCTGTATAGGCAGTGTTCATGTGGTAAGCAGTTCTTGGTTTAGGGTAAGCAAGAACTTAAGCAACTGCATAGCAGCCAGTTAAAATAGTAGTTGTTTCCAAGCTATTATCAGGTAAGACTAGCTTTACAAGTCTAACCAAAATAAATATGTCTTACCTCTCTCACATCCACCATCCACCCTCCATCGACAAACAGTAAGACATTATACATTTTTTCTTTCACATCAGCTGTAAGAGCATCTAAAAGACCTTTCCAAATACCATAATCTACCTGAAAAAAGAAAACAATTAATAATCCAAAAACACTATGATTTTTAGATTACATTTCATTGCATTAATATATGAATAACCCTAAAGGGGGAATGAAGAAACACTATCTGTGCTTGTTTCTGTTTTGTTCGTATATTTTTAGGAATTTCTGAGTAAGGCTACTGCAACTGAGTAGGCCAGAAGCCCAGTTTTGCTATTCTATATTGAACGTATGTCAGTCAATTCTTTCTTAGTTACACTTCCTACAGAAGGAAGGCATCAAGCCAAATTTGAATATGACTAGAAGAAGCTATTCATGATTTAGAATGACCACGGGGTCAACAAATGTGTCTTGTCAGTAGAAGTTCTGTAAAAGGAACGTGAGCATGTAACCAGGGGACTTAAAAGAGTCAGAGACAACTGTTGATGTCTGAAGAGAGTAGAGCAGAGAAAGAAGAAGTCTGTCTCTGATATGAGAGTCTGTAAGAACCTACTGGAAGAAGACCTGAAGACTGAACCCGGTTGCTATGGGGGAAGTAAACTGCAGTGTTTGGGTGAGTTCAAGCTTCAAACAGCAAGCAAAGTCCAACACCAGAAAGCTCCATGATAAAGTCTCACCAAGGTAATGTCAACAAGGAGAACTTGTGAATCATCTGAACCCCAAAACCAGGTCTACCGTACTGCACAGGATCAGTTCTTGACAGTGAAAAATTGACGGGGTTGGAATTTTGGGAAATCTATCCCCTTATGAAAACAATTCCCTTAAATACATTGTTTTTGTTCCTCTTGTGGTGTCAATACCATGCTTATATCATAAGGAACAAGGTTATCGGGTTTCTAAAAAGTATGGGGCATTGCATTTGGAGGGGTAGCAGTTATGTGTTTTATGGAGAAAAACCTTGTGGCAGGGAGTTCCACAGATTCATGTCTCAAAGTTTTAAAAATGGGAACAGTAATGGGAAATCCTATGTAGGAACATGGGATGATGGATGTTGTACTTTGACATATCCAGATGTCACCAGGTAGGAGAACAATTAGTTATATGCAAGTTGGATGAGTAATCCACACTGATGAAAAGAGATAATATTTGGGGATAATAATTTATATTTCAGCATCTTTTATTCATCAGTTTAAAAAAGCTCTTTTCATTTACCTCATATTTCTTCTCTTTAAGTTCATGTGCCACTTTTTCAGTGAAACTTGCTTGTGCAAGCTGACCAGGCTTCTGTGGCACTGAATTCATGTGCTTAAACCACTCATTGAAAGCTTCATGAGCTTCCTAAATTGGAATAGAGGTATTTTGTCAGTTTCACATAGGTTACTGGGAAAATACATACATTTAAAGAGCACCTGTGTTAATGGAGTGCTTTGACGTCCTAACTGCTAATAAATATTCTGAATATCTGGCCAATTCAGATTTTTTGCATTTCTTTCTCAGTCCTAGACCAAATTAGGATCTATTAAACTAACACTATTAAAATTTCTCAACTATATTTAAGAGGAGGTATTTCAAAGATACTAATCTAAGCAAGACAGAAACAGTTAAAAAGTAAATTCCCAACCCACACTAATTGACTATGATTGACTTTCAATAGGATTCAGTTCTAGAAAGAGTTTGGCTTACATTATAGGACTTAGCTTTACTAGGTTGGGTAATTTTAAAAAGGAGTCCATATGTATGAACAGAAGGCATTTCTCTCATATCTAATATTAGCCCACCACACATATCTGGGACCAGGAGGCTGATTTCTTAGGTGCTCCTCTTTGAAACTTGCTCACAGTCTTACCAAATATGCTCTAATACATAAATGTTCTCTAATAGCATTGTCATCTTCAGCTGGAAGTGGACTATCCATTCCTTGCTCCTCCCACTGATTGTATATTTCTGCTATTGAGTCTTGTGGAATCTTTATAAAGACGTCTTTGGCTGCTTCGTATTTTTTAGAGGCTGTAAAACATAATATTTCAAGAATATCAGTAAGTTATGTTGATCAGTTAAATAAAGGTAGTGCTTGATTTCAGACTCATCATGCTTTGTTTTTTCCTTAAGTTTCAAATCGGTAACATTGCACTACCTAAGAATTTCCTCATTATAGCATTGCTTTGCTTAAGTGCTTCGGCCCTCTGAGCAGGATTGAATACCAGCCAATCGATGACATCAATCTTCAAGCGATCATCCTGAAAATAACATTAAAAAAAACTGCAGTCACTATGTATAACAACTTTACTACAGTCAGCTTTTGAAGATATTAGAAGCTGAAGTCATTGGTCAAAATCTAGACAAATGTGTGACCAGCTCTTCATGCCCAGTAGTGCACTGATCTTGATGCATCACAAGTTGCAAAATCCTGTTGAATCTTTGGCATTTCTGGAGTAGTTTGCAAATATGTAAATATTGGGGGTACTTTTCCAAGAACAAAGAGACCTTCTGAACATGTGGAAGGTCTTTATTATGTCCAAGGCATCTTTCTGGATTTTGGCCACAGAATTCTCAAGGGTTTCCAACAATAAATGCTAAATGAAAACAGAAACATGACCTTAAACAGAACATAACTGTCCCCACATTTTTATTTTGGTCCAAATTCTTGTCTACTTCATACCAGTACTTCCCAGTCATGACCTGTCTGTCATTTAAATAAGGCTGCATCATAATCAGAATGTTGGCACCCTACAGTCACGTAAAAATAAAATGGAGCAGCATGTTTTGCAGGAAGGCAGAGGTCATACTGTAGGTCAAATCTGCTTCTTGTGGAGCAAACAGGTTTTTTTTGTCTCAGGTCCATCAATCTGATAATATAACCTTGGGGGCATTTCTTGGGGTTTTTGAGTCCAGTTCAACTGCATCCTTTTCTCAGTTATAAGATCTCAAGATGCATATCAATTTTACTAATCTGAAATCTTTTTCCTTGCAGATACTTTCTCAAACAGAATTATTTATCACACAAGCGGTACTTAGGCTTATACTACAGTAGTAATGCAAGAAGATAATTTTAACAGTATGCCTATGCTTCTCTTTTACTGTTGATCTCTCCACTCCCACCCTGCAACATGCCACCTTTTTGGGGAAAAAATGGGCAGGAACTATACGCAAAAATTATGAAGTTGAATTTTTCATCTAACAATTTTTGCATTATAGCAAACACATTTTGCATCACTCCTCACTCACCTCTGTTGTGCCTGTATCTATTGCAAGATCATGATGTGTGAACTCACTAGCATCTTTTTTGCGAATATTTTCAACCACAGTTTTTGTTATAGTTGCAACTTCCAAACCTGCATTTGAAAGGAAGAATATACAACAGTTGGGTATTAGAAAACAGAAGCGATTTACAAGAACGGGAAGAACACATTGACTGAGGAGTACTACTAAGGTTAATCAGATCCTTAGTTTGGTTAGACCACTTATTGCAAAATTTATTCCCATTAAATGTTCCCTAAGAGGATGCCACCCTTCAATCAATTAATCTCAGAACTCCTTACCTGCCTCTTTTGCTAACTCCAGACAGTGATGGCGTTGCTCAGTCTCTGTGACATCTTCCAGGAATGCAGCATACTGAGCAATAGCTACATCTTGAGGCAAGTGGCTGACATAAAATGCTATGAGATCTGTGTGCTTCTCACATATCAACCGCTGTAGCATAAAAAAGTTCAAATACATAGTATGAAGTGTTTGCTTTATTGCAGACCCATTCTATATTTCACTTAAGTGCACTTTCACAAGAAGTGAAAGAGAAATATACATGCCTCTTTGTGTGTATCCCTTAACAGCTACTTTGATGACACCCTGCACTAGAAGGACCACTTGCTGGCTATTTATTCAGACACTGATCACTGTTATGCAAGTGTGCTGAAAACAGTCACAAAGTTTCTGCTGTCTGTGACTATTAACTGCCAACTTTCTGTTTGGAGAGTGAAAATTGTTCTGGCTAACTCCTAGACAATATGATGAAACTGAAGACTTACCTGAATATAGGTTTTCAAAACATCAACTGACAGTTCCTCCTTAAGGGAAAAAAAGTTTTCAGTTTAATACAATTACCAAACACCAACTAAAATTCTCTGCTACTATGCTGTCATTCTAGAAGATCTACATAGATCTATGCAGTTAGCACCTATACTAGTTGTAACCATTTTTCATGTTACTTTGAAGACATAGGACTAATCTCAAATGAGAACTGAGCATTGTTGAAGTCTGGTCAAAAAGGACAAAGATGCAAGCCATTCCTCAAGAGTTTGCATGTGATCTTTGATGATCAATCATTCCATTATTTCTATTTTGGAGGAGAAATTATTTTGTACTGTCAGCAAAAGGCAGAAGATTTGTTTAGGTTTCCCAATTTCAGACACAGTAGAAAAAACAAATAATGACAGGATATTCAAGCTAGCTCACAGTCAATTGTAGGGTTCGTTAATACACATAAACGGACCTTACATAATTAATGGAGCACTCCAAGTGTGGCTGTAAAGATTGTATGCAAAAATCTATCAATATTTACCTCCATTCCCTCCATATATTGATGCTTGCTCTGCTTTAATTAAACTGCAACTGCTTGTAGCAATCCCTGTAGAAGGCACTTTTCAATTTATATACTAGTAACAAAAATCACCAGGATTCATCAGGAAGAATGTCCTTCTTGTTCGTATAAACTGAAGCTCAATCCACACAAGACAGAGGTCCTGTTGGTTGGCGGATCGGGCTTCGGGGAAGGTGAATTGAACCTGGATCGGGCTTCGGGGAAGGTGAATTGAACCTGGTCCTGAATGGGGTTGCACTCCCTCTTAGGGACAAGGTCCACAGCTTGGGAGTGCTCCTCGACCCAGAGCTTTCACTGGAAGCTCAGGTGACAGTGGTGGCGAGGAGCACTTTCTTTCAGCTTCGGCTGATCCATCAGCTGCGCCCCTACCTGGAGAACGACTGCCTGGCGATAGTGACACAAGTGTTGGTGACTTCCCAACTTGACTTCTGTAATGCACTCTACGTGGGGCTGCCTGGATACTTCAATTGGTTCAAAACAGAGCTGCCAGGCTGCTGATGGGGACTGGGCGTTATGTTCACATGACTCCAGTCCTCCGTCAGCTTCACTGGCTTCCCATTGAAGTCCGGGCCCAATTCAAGGTGTTGGTGATGACCTATAAAGCCCTCAACGGCTTGGGTCCTGGTTACCTGAAGGAGCGCTTACGTCCATATATGCCCGCCCACCCCTTGAGATCAGCAGGAGAGGCCCTTCTCTGGGAACCCTCCGTGAAGGAAATTAGGAGGGTGAGTACTCGGAGGAGGGCTTTCTCTGCGGTGGCGCCCAATCTATGGAATGCGCTCCCCAGAGAGGTCCGCCTGGCACCGTCGTTATTTGTTCTTTGGCACCAGGCAAAGACCTTTTTATTCAAACGTTATTTTAATTGTTAATATTATTTATTTATTTTATTCTTTGGCCAGGGTGACTTAATTTATATTGTTTTATTGGAGTCTATTTATTTATGGTTGTGAGCCGCCCCGAGGCTTCGACGAATGGGGCGGCATAGAAGTCCCCTAAATAAATAAATACATACATACATACATACATACTCCGATCTGTGTTTTTTTCCCTCCCATTTAGCTTCTAAGTTCAACTCACTAGTCTGGAGCAAAGTGAATGACGGGAACGCACAAGCAAGAGGAAAGGCTTAATCTGCTTATTCACATGGTCCGGTCTCAGGATAGCTGAAGAAGTGTTCATATAACAAACTTACTTTGGTTTGTAGTCCCAAAGTGCGGAAAAATAAAATGAGATGAGTCATGAACCGAAGGAGATGCCCTGGGAGCATGCTTCTGTCTTTGGAGAGCCATTTGTTAAATTCTTCCATCAAACCTGAGAAAATACAAGACCCAATTTGCTTTAGCAGTTAAACATATTTAAGGTACAGGTTCCATTACATGTAATGTGACAGTGTAGCAATTACACAGTAGAAAGTGCCATGCTTCTTTAAGCAAGAAGGGCACAGGTGCATCCTGCTATATACCAACTGCAATCCTATCCTTCATGCATGGTTTAACAACATTAGAAACAGCTACATATCCCTTCTCCCCCATAGCTTCTCTGATACAGTATAAATAACAGTTTCCATAAACCCCATCACCATTTCCCCCCACTTAAGACAGAAAGTAGTTACACACTTAAACTATCACCAAGTTAGTACTAGAAATGCAACAAACTGGGGTACAAAAAACACCCAAAACACACTTACCATCCACATCTCCCAGGATAACGAACTTTTGAATCACATGATAATGTTCTTGATTCTCTTCCAAAACTCTCTGAAATAATGTATAAGTTTGCAATGACATATGATACATTCATACAAAATAACTATTTCAAGGTATATATATTTTAGGTTTGAAAAATATTATGCTGAAGGACAGTAGTTCTGTTCAGTAAGCAAGCACACCTACTATGCTTTTAACTATATGCCCAGAGTTTTGAAACAAACCAAAGTGACTCCTGTCCTTGCCCTGACCTTCAGGAGGAAAAACGTGCATGTAGGTGCTGAAAAGGGGAGAGTGCATCTTAACTAGAGTCATGACTCCCTTTCATTTTTCCTTTCCCAAGAGCACAACATTGTGCTCACCGACAATGAGGCTTTTTTAATACACAAGAGCAGGGGTCGGCAACCTGCGGCTCCAGAGCCGCACATGGCTCTTGAACCCCTCTGCTGCGGCTCCGTCGCTCAAACACGCGCCTGCACAGCCACTGATTTTAGTGCTAGCTAGTTAAGTAAATCAGCTAGTTAAGTAAATCGCTACATTCCTTGGCTAAACAAACTTCCTGCAGGCTTTCATGTTACAGGAAACACTGTTGAAAGGATTCTCTCTGTCCCAGTGTAATCTCCTTCATCTGAATGTTAAAAGCTGCGCTTGGGACCTGTCACAATTCACAGCACTTGACTGTTAATCTGCTAATCAGTCACTAAACACACCTATATCTCCGGCACAGCCTCCAATCTGCGGACCCTCACCGATTTACTGAGCCACCCCCCAGCACCGTAGGTTAACCATGGATAAATCGAAGAAAAGTTTCTGAAGAAAACCAAACGTTTAATGATATGTGGGTAGATTCATTTGCTTTTACTGCTGAAGAACTTATGGGGTTTGCTGTTTAATGCATGCAGCCCTTTAGCACTGACTTCGACTCTTCAGGAAGCTGTTCTCCTATTCAAAATATATGAAAGGAGTCCTATAGCATTAAGGTAAAAAACGATATATGCAGTGTTATCTTCATTTTAGATGTCAAAAAGGTTTTGCGGCTCCTGGTGTTTTCTTTTGTGTGGAAAACCGGTCCAAATGGCTCTTTGAGTGTTAAAGGTTGCCGACCCCTGCACAAGAGGAAAGTGAAGTTCCACTCTGATAGTTAATGGAGGTACAGTCAAGTCATGCCCTCTGCCTCAGTATAAGGCTACCCAGATATAACTATGCACCCTTTCTTGTTATTGCTGCTGACTGTCAAATCCGCATTCTTACAGTTTCTTACAATTGCACTGATGTCACTTAATTTCTCATGCTGTGTGCCAGACAGAATGTCAGCAAACTGCCTAGTTTTCTTTTCTTCAATAGATACAATAACTTAGCTAAAGTGAACAGAATTAGGCAATCTCTCTTTGTACCCTTAACACATTCTGATTTTAACATGGATGGATATTTTCTGAAAGTGCAGGATTCACCCTCCCTCTCTTTTAAGTCAGCCTCAAAATTACCTTTTTATCTGTTGCTTGAAGTTCTTCAAACACCTTTTCTAAAGTCCAGCTTCAAAAATTGAAGGGGAAAAAGGTGCAAAGACAGAAGAAAAACAGCAGTTAATTGGAACAATTCCAATATTCATTATAGCTATTTATCAAACAAAGAGCAACTTACTTTGTTTCTAAATATTCTCTAGGGAGCTCTTCAGTCTTCTCTGTGGTCATCACCGATGAACGAATTTCTTGTTCAACAAGTGTGTCCACCATGACCCTGAAATATGCCCAAACTGCATCTTCCCAGGTGTCACAAACAGGGAGAAGCTTTAGATTGATAAAGAAAAAAATAACCAAGAGTAATACATCTGGAGAAAGTGAGGTGTTTTTATAAAAGGCTAAATTATCTTTAGTATAGCTAAAATACAGTGGACCAGTTTGCACAATCAAACAAGAGATGGAAGCTTGCTTTAATCCCTGTTGCATGCCAGGTGTTGTCTGAACCCAGGTGGCATGGAATTTTTTTCTTTTTTTGAGGGAAACCAACCCTAAACCAGCCCCTGTAGTAATACACTTCACCCACATATATGCGTGCCTCTAGTTTTCACTAGAGGCACATATATATGTACACACGGTATATAATTAGCCCACTCAAAATCAACTGTGTGGAAGAACTGTGTGTTAGCAAAGAAAAATTTGTTAAGAGGGTTCCTCCATACTGTTCAAGCAATATTTTGAATTCAAACACCACTGTTTTTTCATAGTTTGCACTGGTCCTGTTAAAAATGCCCGAGCTGTACAGGAGGCTGCTACACACAGTGATTTGCTAGGTGGAGCTGCCTATCTGCAGATGCATAAGAAGAAGCTGTGTCCCAATGCACATGTGTAAACTGGGTTTCAAAAATGTCCTAATTCCTAGTATAGAAACAGTTTAAGAGTCAAGTACACAACTACACTTATAAAATATGAGAACTTTCCCCATGGATGTAAAGTTATTTTAGCTTTTACATTGATGAAATAACTGTTGCTCTTATTGTTAAATCCTGAGAGGAAAGCTAGGAGAATCACAACCAAATTCTCCTTAAAATGAACTACTTTCCAGCATGAATAAAGCTCAGCCTAACTTTTTAGTAAAGCTGAACAGAAAACTGATTCTAGACAGGAACAACTTATTGCTTGTCATTTTGGCAGCTTATTGCCTGAACACAAATGAATTTCAAACAAGATCTGAGTGTTACCATCTGATTTAAAGAAAAATGGAGGGAATAGTGTGAAGAAAGCTAAGAGGGAAATCCAGCTGTGAGGATAAGGCATGCTTCAAAACAGACAGCATCATGCATGTGCCTGCTTGTGAAGCCCTGGAATAGCCAGTTTATGCTACTCTTTATATTTAGGGTTTCCTGGTCCTAGTTCCACTATCTATCAGCTGCCACAGAGGGACAGCAGCCTGTGTTGGCCAATCTAAGTTTATTCTGTTCAGCTTTTCCAACAAGAGATTACTGTATAAAACATTTCATACCTGCTTAAGGTTCCCACTGAGTGCAGCATAGATTGCTCTCTCATACTTGTCAAATTGCTCCTAAAAACATTCAGTTAAAAAAATTCAATCTGTTTGTGGTCATTACATTTAATTCTACAAATAAATGCCTACATGTGATTTCATTATTCAGTAGCTTTTGTAATAATGAGAATACAGTTAATAATGTTGCATGATGGGTTCCCACAGAGAAATAGTGGTACTTTCCAGCTTCCATTTTACATAAAGCAAGCCCCTCCCTGGTCATCCCAGAATCATACAGGCATCAACATCTGCAAGAACGATTGAAGGATATCAGCCACCAAGAAGTCCAGCAGAACCTACAAAGAGCCTTTCCCAGTCTGTCTATCAGAGCAACCACAACAACCCTGAAGTCAGTCCCTAAGCAAGCCTGAAGCCAGACTGAAATGACCTTTGCTGGTGGAGAAAACATTACTGCCCCACAGAAAACAATTAAAAAGTCCAGGATTTTAGCGTACCTGTGATTCAACAACAGGGTCTAGTACAGAACAGTACAAACAAAGAATTCAAGTTCTAACTTGTGACTTATTTCATTACCTGCTTCTTCCATAGAGAGTTAACCATATAAATTCAACCACCAGCAGTATAATTAGGCAGTATTTTAATGAAATGAACAGTATACAACACAATGGAAGTTTTCTGCAGTTGGTGTCTATAATATCAAGGACCATGTCCTGTCCAAGGCTTTGTTGTTGTTGTTGTTGTTAGTCGCGAAGTCGTGTCCGACCCATTGCGACTAGATATTCATAAAGCAACTATTTACCTCATTATTATATATGTGATGTCCTTACAGTAAATATTAAAATTATACTCCAAAGGTTAGTGACAAGAACCACTTAGAGATATTTTTATATATAGACAGCAAATATACATTTATTAAATATAATTATTTAAATATTTATTGGAAACAAATGACAGAAGATATTTGTTTTACAGGATCTATTGCAGCTACACATTTCTTACCTTTTCTGCTAATCGCCAGCAACTTATTTTCCAAATGCATCTGTATGGATTCCCTTCCACTGGCTCCAGCTCTGTCCCTACTGCAAACAGGACTTTTATAAGCAGGTAACGTGACATTTTAGAATTTAGTAATTAAGGTAAACTGTGCTGTCTCATAAAAAGTTCCAATTTCAGTTTCTCTGAAACTTATGGAATAAGGCTCCAGATTTCTTGCATATAAGCTACTAGCACTGGTTAGGTCTACACTCCTGGAAACTGGCTTTATTTAAATAATATTTCTGTAAAAACCCATTTGCTTGGTACTTCTTCCTCCCTTCATACATTTGACTTAATGGAAAACTTTTCTGACTTGACCAAGTCATAGTTAGCCATTACATCTGAACAGCAGACTGGATTGAGTGAGCATTCGACCCAGAACTGCAAATCATGGTTAAATCCTACCTTACAGTACTGGATGCGTGAGAGGCTCACTCAAACCACAGTCTGCCAGTTCAGATATAATGGCAATTTATAATGTAGTCAAAGCAGGAATGTAAGAATAAGGAGGAAATATGTGAACACAGGGATTCTTACAGAAACATTACGTTTAAATGCAGCCTACATCTGAAATCTGGGACCTCATTTTGAAGAAAATTCCCAGATAGGGATTTGCTCTTTCCAATTGCTGTTAGACAGATATGACTAACCTTATTTAAGAATCAATAACTGAGTATGATGAATTATGCATCTTTTCATTTTCTAAAAGACATGCAGTTTTTTAATACAGTTTGGGGAAAACTTAGTAAGGTGAAGAAATGTACAAACAGAACCCTGCATTTGATTTCCATGCTTCTGTCATGTTTCAACATACCTCCATTTACGTTGGGATCATGATACAGCTTCCATCCTTCAAGAGTTGCAGCTCTCCAAGCCTGTCCACATCTTTTGCATAGTCTCTGAGCCTATAAAATAACCAGGGAGATTGAGCTACTTTTTAAAGTACTCATATTCCACTCATTTTGAATAACATAATATACAGGGACCTGAAACAAAATGCAACAGCTCCAAGAAGGGTTACATCCAGTTCAGAACAGCAACATTCATACCTGGAATGGTTGGTTCAAACAAATCAGGATCAAACCATGATTTGCTAACCGCACCACAATTAGAATGTAGTTTCCTCAATTAAGATAAGGGGTCACTGTAGGTTATTTAAACCAAGAGTAAAAAATCGAAGCTTTCAATCTTCTTTCCTCATGTATAAGGGATTGAACACACAAGTCCAAGGCTCACCATTACATTTTGTCTTGTAAATGAACTCTTACATAGAAGAACCTTTTACATGTGCAAAGTGCATAGCTGCATCTTGAATAAATAACTGCTCACTTAAGGCAACATAATGCATCAGTGTTCTGTCTTGGAACAATGGAATTCTAGCCACTTCTATTCATAGGTAAGTCCAACTGAATTGAAAGGGACTTGCTCCTAGGAAAACGGGTATCATATTACTGCCTCAGCCACCTTTGTATTCTATTATTTATATCTGTAGCTCCAAAATGAATGCTGTAATTCATACCTCCTTGATTAATAAAGTACTTGAGAAGCATTTTATGAATCAGAGAGCCATACATAAGTGTTTGCATTCTATAGAGGTTCCAGTCTGCGTATGCCCAAGCATTTGTACATAGTTAAAAAAAAAAAGAACACAATTTCCATTTATTTCCTTTGGCTGATTTTCTTTCTACATAATTAGTCAACTGACTTATTTTTTTCAGTATTCCATAATTAAATTTCTTCTGCTTTCCATTTTCAAACAGTTTTAAGTCTAACCAAAGTTACGTATACTTAAGTAGCTATATTCATTTTAAGCCAACTTACTATAACAAAGCATCAGTGCAAGAGTTAATCTCTAACAATATTTTCAACAATGCTATTTCATTTATTTAACTCTCCTTATGATCATTGCAGAGTATTAGCTTAAATGTTAATCTCCAACAGTATTTTCAAAAATTCTACTACATTCATATGTAAATTTTTCTATAAAGTAAGTTGTACATAGTAGAGTTTCCACATCATTAAATTCTTTGGCTGGTTTTCTGTTTACACAGTTAGTCAGCATTGCCCTATTTTTAATCTAGCTGAAGCCCAGCAGATGCAGTCAGCTCATTTATGTATAAAGAAAGAGGGAGACATTTGGGTTTCAGTAACTTACCTCATCTGTCATTCCAGCTCTGATAAGGGTAAAAAGAAACCTTAGCAACCGTGCTTCATCTTCCCGATCCAAATCATCAAGAGGCATTTTCTGCCTAATTGGAGCATCTGGATCCTAAATATATGAACAGCACCAATTCTTTTGGATTGTGAAGCACATTTTCTCCTACAATAATGCCTTTAAGCTATAGCAATTGAAAATTACACTATGTTCTTTTTGCGGGTTGTTCTTCCCATTACACCATACCATTCTGTTCTTTTTCTCTATCTATGAAGAAGCCATAAAATGCCTTTTTAATTCTTGTTACCAGCATACCTGATAGTTACAAACTCTGCTTCTATATAATATCTACCCCAAACTTAGAATATTCAATTTCACCACTATACCTCTCTCCACTTCAAAGCCCTTCTGTCCTAAGCATGCCTTGGCTTCTGGTAAATATCTGCTTAGCTCAGACTGCCTCTTTCAAACCACATTACTTTTACCTCGGCTAACATTCTGAGCATGTGCAAAATTCTCCTGTGGGTTTAAGGATCCTCCAAGGCTGTGGCATCTAAAGGTCACTGAATGTCACTCAGTTGATCCAGCAAATCCTAAATTTTTCCAAAGTAACCCACTGTCACCACTTACTGATGTACTTCATTGGGAATATCAAAGCTAGGGGGGGGGGGGGGGGGGGGGTCAGGCATGCCATTCTTAAAATCTGCCTAGCTCATACCACAGGCAGTTTTTAAAAAATGAACATTTCTTTACAGAATATAACATCCAGAACAAGTAGTCCACATAGAACAATATTATAAAATCTAACATCACTGATTGCTCTCTTCAACATTTATTTCAACCAAAGACTTTTTTCTTCACCTCCCTCTGATTCCAGTAATGACTTGGCCTTCTTGCTGATACAACGTTTAATTCCTCAGTTGGGCTGACGAGGCTGAGGTGTGTGTACATGTCATTCTGAATATGCATTCCCTTCTTGGGGCTTTAATGTCACTGAACCCACCAAGTGCATGCCATGGAAGGGCAAGTGAACCTATGCTGTACTTATGCTCTCCGTGACATGACAACACCCGAGTAGGGTGTGAAGATGCAAGTGGCACACGTGGGCAGCGCAGCTTGCCACAGGTTAACAAACTCCAGCCATTCTGACAAAGCCACTATTTTTTCCATCACAACTCTCTCAGGCTTCTGACCAGCTCTCTCTTTCCGTTCCTCCTTCCAACCTACTTTTAAACTGACTAACCTGATCAATCATTTCATGTTTGCCTATTTTTAAACACAAAGTTGCTGCTGGTTTGCTTTATTTCTCTTATAATACTAGTTTTAATATATTTATAACTGAAACCTGAGCCTAGCGGAGTCCTTAACTTAAAAAATTTGTTAACTGTTCACATTTATATATACACATTTCCTAGCAATGTTAAAACTAGCAATTCATTAACTTGAAGAAAGTATACCTTTTTTTCATAATAGTGGCTAACTAATTTGGGTATATCATTAGCAAAAATGATCATAGTTAAATAATCAACTGGTTAACTAAAATAATAGTTAATTGCTTACATACTTGACCAGTATATGACAATATCTGATCAGTGTTTGACCAATGACGTTGCCTAAAAAACACTTGTATAGGCAACTCCAATCACACACAGTGTAGTTACAGGAGGCTGAAGTAGTTGGAACTGGAATACAGGTTATTAAAATAATGCAGAAGTTCTGTATTTTAAAGAAAGTTTCCTCCATTTTGCAGAATACACAAAACCACTAACTGCTCCTTCATCTTATTTTAGAGATGTAAAGACTAGAATCAGTAAATCATACTTACTAGTTCAGTCACCAGTGGCCGTGAGCTCCCAGCAAACATGTTTAACTGCCGCTGCTTCAGGATGTGCAGAGTATTTTCCCTGAAAACACAAGGCATGCTATTATTTTATCAGCAGTGGCTACTACATTCAATATTCTATTGCTAAAACTATGATGTATTTATGTCTCCATTTTCATCCCACCTTTGCTCTATGACCTTGGAAGTGGCTGCTGTCATGTTGTAACATGTAAAAAAATACCCACAGCCCTTGACCAGCACAACATTTCTGCCCATTCTAAACATATTTCAACCATCAGAATCCTGCCAGGACACCTCATTTTTCTAACCCTAACCCCACCCTGGTGTACACCCCTAACCCTAATGCAGTGGTAAAATTCCATTGAAAAGAGGGCGATTTTGAAAAAGCCTTCCTTGAGTAGCTTTTTCTGCACAGCTCAACATTTCTGCCCATTCTAAACACATTCCAACCATCAGAACCATGCCAGGGCACCTTGTTTTTCTAACCCTAACCCCACCCTGGTGCACACCCCTAACCCTAATATAGTGGTAAAATTCCATTGAAAAGAGGGCGATTTTGAAAAAGCCTTCCTTGAGTAGCTTTTTCTGCACAGCTCAACATTTCTGCCCATTCTAAACACATTCCAACCCTCAAAATCATACAAGGACGCCTTGTTTTTCTAACCCTAAACCAGGCATGGTGAAACTTTTAGAGACCTAGTGTTCCAACTGCAACCCAAAACCCACTTATTCATCGCAAAGTGGCAAGTCTACAATCAAGCCTAAAAACTGAGGTTTTAGTTTATTTATATCCTTGGCAGGCACTGACCGGCCATGCGAAAGCTTGGACAAGTCACAGCTAATGAGTCGTGGCTCGTGATGTTATCACCTAGCATTGCTACTCCATTGCAAGCATACGCGTGGCCCATGTCGCTGTTATCCTATCCTTGCCTGCTGGGGTGACTTGGCTCGCTGCCAACATAGAGGGCTCTGCGTGCTCGCTGTGCCACGCATGCCATAGGTTTGCCACCACTGCCCTAGAGGTATGCAGAACAATCCTAGAGCTGTACAGTTCTAAGTATGTCTACTCATAAGTTAGCTCCATCAAGTTTAATCATATTTACTGCCTAATTAGCCAATATACTATTGCAGCATGGCTCACAGCAGCACTATCAAGGCAGGTGTGTTCCCTTTTGAATTCTGTATGCTTCAGAACACGCATGGGAACCTCTGGCATACACAGATTCATCATATGGGCCACCAGCTTCTTCTCCATGCCTTGCCTCATTTTCTAAGGCAGAAAAATCTTGGGGCAATATCAAATAGGGCATTTATACCCTCAACCCTCCTGTTCCCCACAGATTCTGGGAGGAGGGAGGGGTCTCCAAATTTGAAGCCCAAGCTCTGGCCTTGAACAGTGTTTTGCTTGGAGCTAGGGCTCTGAATTTTCTCACCGCTATCTAGACTCTGTTTAGTGGCCACAAGACAGCATCTGTACTACAAAAATCTATACTATGAATTAAAACCAAAGTAAATACATAGCTTATTTTAAAATTATATTTAAATGTTTTTCACACTTCTAATACTTAAGGGGCTTCTCTAACAATAGTGAAAAATTACTCTGAGTTTGTGATTAATCTGACACAAAGCACCAGCTCACTAATGCATGAATGCTTAGTAGCTGGTCTGTTACTTACCAATATACAGACTTTGCATAAAATTCTATATTATCAGAGAAGTCACCAATCTCATCCTTGGCAATGCTCTCTAGCCAGTCTACCACCAACTGAAAAAATTAGAAATGGACACAAAACAAAATGAAACACTATCTTCTAATCCTCCACCCATCTTCTGCTATTGGGTAATCAAAAAATACTTCAGCCCAAACCTTTACAAATTTAACTGGAGAGAAGTTCTACTAAGTTAACTGGTACTGGCTCCCAAGTGTAGGATCACACAAGAACAGCCTGAGTCAGACAACTCTGTCAGTGCCTTATTCTGCTTGCAGATCAGTTATCCATCCACAACAATCTGGATTCAGGCAGAGGGTTTTGGCACAGGAACCATCTTGGCAGCCTTCATCTACTGATACAGGGAAAATGCAACCCCGTTGACTCTTTCCAATCTCACTCAGATTTGATACCATCAACCATGCTATCTTGCTGGACTGGCCTGTTAGGCTGGGTGTCAGAAACTAAACACCAGGAGCAAAGTATTGAGGAAATTTCCAGAACATAGAACTGGGAAGTTTCTGCCCAACTTCATGGTCCTTACAGGGTCCTGAAAGGTCCCATATTACCCCACTTTTAAAAATATCTGTATGAAGCTTCTGGGTGAAGTCATCTGAAGGTGTGAAGCTCCATTTCTCTCTGAGGATATGCAGGTATTGAACTAGTGCCTGAATTTGTGAACACACTGAATGAGACCCAGTAAACTGAAGTTGAATCCTGAGAAGATGGGGGCACTGTAGGCAGGTGGTTCTTATGTCCAGGAAATGGATAAGTGGTCTATTTTAGAAGAAACTGCACCTCTTCTGAAAGAGGGGGTTTATGGTTTGAGTATACACTGTGATATAGCACAGTTACTTGACGACAAGATGAATCAATGGCTGGGAGAACCTTTAACCTGCTTCAGCTGGTTCTACAGTTATGTCTGTTCCTGGCCAAGAGAACAGGGAAAAACTGGCCAAGATGGACCAAACTCTGGCAACCACCAGACAGGATTACAATGCCATACATGGAGCTTTCCTTAAAGATGACTTGGAAACTTTCACTAGTGCAAAATACAGCAGCCAGTCAAACCAGATGGAATCACATATCACTGATTAGGGCACTGGCAACAAATGCAAAATGGGAATTGCACAGGTTGTGTGTTCACTCCCACATTTCACTCAAGATGCTACTGCTGACTTTTAAAGCCCTAAATGGCTCAGGATGCAATTATTTCAAGGACTGTCTCTCTTGATGCCAACCTGCCCTAGCCTCAAGGAAGGCACTTTCCTGTGCACCCCCATGAGGGAAGACGGCCTTCTCCACAGCAGTACCCTGACAGTGGAATAACCTTCTCATACAGGTATAACGGACACCACAATCTTTTTAGTGTGAGGCAAAAACAAATATGCAAACAAATATATTAAATTGACCTGGCAATTTAATTTGGATAAACTTATTAGTTTGTTCTAGCTTTAGCTGTTTATTATGATGAAGTTCTTTATTGTTTTTATATGCATATTTTATTTTCTGTGGCTATGTTTGGTCACTGCAGGCTTTAATTCACATGTTTTATTCATCATGTCCTTTGTCTACTTCCCTAATATCTTAACAATGAAGTATTTCAGCTAAAGTCCTCTTGCAGCACTCAGTGTATTTATCTTATTTAGATGAACACTTGTGTAAACAAAAAAGCAAGCTCTTTAAGCATAATACAGAGAATTTACTTTCATCCTCCCCCAAACTAGGAAGGAAGCAAAAACATTCTGCTTCCAGCCAAACCACAGATGCAAGCTGCATTTGTTTTTGTGGAAATATTCCCAAGGATATGCTTAGGACTGTGCCCTAATTCCTGAAAAAATGTTCATTTAGGTCATACCTGACTTTGTCGAACTAATGAATCCCTCTGGAAAAGGTTGTTAACAACAGTCTTTTCACTAGCATTTATAACCTATGGGAGAAAAAAAGTCCATCTTCAAACAACTGAAATACGGTAGAAGTACCACCACCACCAGAATAGTATCCATCAGCAGCCCCACCCCAAGAACTGTTCCAGAGAGTTGCAGGATACTGTTGAGCAGGAAATAGGGGATGGAAGGCTACAAGAGGGAGGAGAAAGAAAAGTCTGCTTGTGCAATGTCACCCCCTAATGTTATGGACAGTTATACAATATTTGACAGTTTTAAGGTAACGTATGTAGTTTCACTGCTTTGTTTTTCTCTCTATAATGTTTTTAAAACAGTGTAATACTAGGGTAAAAAGCAACGTGGGTATCTTTAGAACAGAGCTGCCCCTTAATAATTGTGACAAAACTTACTGCAATGTCAAATATTGTTTCATCTTCCAAAGCAGACTGTATTCTATCCCTGAATTTAAAGCAGAGAAAAAACAAGACTGAGCGTGAAGATTAAATGTTGTTTCTTGGTATCTGCATATCTTACTGAAATCCGTTAACATACATGAAGCCAATTAAAGGTACAAGTATATATAATTCTAAAGAAACAATTCTATGGCTCCTAGACATTGCTGGGGTGGGTGTGACACAGGACAGTTTCGATTCCAGTTCCACAGTTGGAGACAGTGCCCAGGTTTGAAGCTGAGAACCAGAGTGTGACCACCTCTCAGCCAGTATGGACAGAACAGCACCAACTGCTTCCCAAGGTGAGAAAAGCAACCTTGGAAAGTCACTTGAGGGGCATCTTGGAGGTGGGAGGGCATGGGAGACCAGGATCTAAGGTACCCTGAAGCTGCCCCAGCCTCTTTCCCTGTTCTTCTGAAATGTCATCAGCAGATGAATGAAAAGCAGACGGAGTGGAAAGGTGAGGAACACCTCCAATTACTCCTTGTGCTCTGCTTTGGATGAGTTCAAGGATCCACACACATCTTCATAGAATTGTGCCCTGAAACGTTTAGGCAGTGATGCAGAGTGGAACATTTTCCAAAATGGGAATGTTTCCAGTACTTCCATTTTTGCAGGAAGTTTTCCATTTCATATGAAAATTTATAAACATGGAAGTTTCACAATTGTTAATAATGTTTTAAATGGAGGCTTGTATTTATGATTTATGCAAAAACATATTTATTTCAGTGTCAAAATCTACAATCTAACAAAGAATAACACAGTGAGCTGAAATGGGAATTAAACAGCTTTTCTGAAGAGTTACCTGTAAATTGAAGACAATAATCTCCATGTTACCATCTCTTGCTTGAGAAGCCACAATACACTAGCAGTTTTTGAAAACTTCTGCTGTCCAGGAGTTGCTCGGTACACCATTTTTTGAAGAATGTTTACCTGATGGAAAAAAACCCTTTACATATACCATTTTTCTTCTAATACATTATTTTATTTCTTTTATTTTTCATATAATGGCATCTATGTAGTAGCTTTACTTCGTAAGTAAAGCACAGAGAAAATTTCGTCCAGGTCTGAAGAAGCATATAATCAGTAATGAGAATTCAAGCGGAGAGAAGGAAGAGGCAGAGATCGCAAAGAGCAATGCAAAGTAATACAAGCAAAGGCACTTGAACAAATTACGCTGTGATTGGGGATGAACACTATGCACTAATTGCTGAGTGCATTATTTAACCCCTCCTATTTAGCCATAAATCCAAGGTGCCTCCATGAAATGGAAAAACAGTAACTTTGCCTTTAAGTCTGGCAAGCAATTATCCAGATGTACTACAGACATGTCCAACCTGGAAGAGAAAGCCACCTTCCACATACACCATAGCATTTATTCAATGCCATATTCGCTATGAAAGATCTACCCTTGTTCACAAAAGGAATGATATTTTAAGCCAGGAATGAATGGGTACAAGAAAAGAACAAACATACCTGGTTATTGCAAATATCTTCATACTCATCTAGAAGTTCAAAGATGGTAGTTGAAGTGTGCTTTAACAAGGAATGCAGAAAATTGGAATACATGCTCCTAGTAGCTAGAATCCAAGAAGAAAAAAGGATCATTAGAATAATCTGTCTTCAAATGATTCAAGCTTTGGAGATGTTCACAGTTAAATTAAACTATAAATTTTTATAACAGTATACAATAGAGTTTCAAAGTGCATATTATAACCAAATATACTTTGCAGATGATTTTTATAATGGTAAAATGAATCTCTCTGTAGGATAATAGTGACCTAACTCAAGGATGACTTAAAGGGAAAAAAATCTAAATGTAACTGAAAAGACTGTTGCCAAATAGTAAAAGAATCCTCGGCACTGAAACTCTGAAATCATGTAGCAAGAACATACTGAAACAATAAGACAAATTAAGCTTTATACTGGTTTATGGCCCCCACCACTGCCAGGCAGCTCTTTTCCTGTGAGTATGAACCAGATGAGATGAGGAAAAGCTAGTCCAGTCTCTGCCCTACAGCAGGTTCCACTATGCATTAAACAGCCCTCCAACTACACACTAATCCCCGTGCCCCATACTGAAAGCCAGTGCGGCATGGCTGCTAGAGTGTTGGACTTGGGGTCCTGGGAGATCCCTTTTCTAGTCATCACTCAGTCAGTCTGAGTAACTCACTGGATTTTTTTTAAAGATAAAATTGGAGTGGAGAACTAGGCAAGCTGTCTAGAGTTCCTCGCAAGAGAAAGAAAGGGAAGATATAAATGCAATGTAATAATACCACCTAATGGCTCATTGACAAGAGCACCAATAATATGTTTATGTATATGTAAGGAAACCCCAAAGTGATCTCTCACCGGCTTCGCCAGGATCATCCTCATTCAGTAGAACAGCACTCTTTGTAACATCTTCTGCTGCACTGTATTCTAAATTGGGGAACATTACTGAATGTGGAGGTGTCAGTGCAGTTGACCAGTCACTGTCATCTAACTGAAACATACAAGATGATGCCCAGAATAAGAGCTGACAAATATCACTGCATTGCATAT
The DNA here is from genome assembly GCF_004798865.1 of Varanus komodoensis. Lineage (NCBI taxonomy): Eukaryota > Metazoa > Chordata > Lepidosauria > Squamata > Varanidae > Varanus > Varanus komodoensis. The sequence continues at coordinate 3,706,588 of NW_025336236.1, forward strand.
CCATGATCTTAAATTAGGATGCTTCCCCTTCAGGAACACAGTTAAATCCAGCAAAACAACACAAATGCTCTCTCTAAATATTTATTTTATCTAAACTTAAATCTCAGATACATATGTCAACAATCAATTGCTTAGCAATAGCAAGAAAACTAAGAATCATCAGTGCAGTCATTACAGTTTTCATGAGAATGCATTCTGGATGAAAATTGCAAGCCTGGAGTTTTCAAGATACCTAGAAAATCTTACGGTTATGACATTACTAGTCTGTGCCTTCAGGTGCTGCTAGCAGGGCTACTTCTATTGTGCAGATAGCTCACAAGAGTGTCTGGCTGTCATTTTCAGGCTGCCTTTAAGGATAAGACTGCAATTGTAAGTGGCTAGAAAGTGAAGAACATGGAAGAACCTTCTCAATTTCTATTCTATCTGCAGGAGCCCTACTAATGCCTAACTGGAAAGTGGGCTATTGAGGAGAAGCAGGAGAATCTATCTAGTGGGGAGAGGTTTCTGGATTTGAAAATAGAGTCACAAATGGAGAGGACATGCTTGAATTTTGGTTGTGATTTTTCTTCTGAAAAGAAAGACATCATCTCCAACTCAGGGAGATTCCATTCACACCAAGAGAAATTAACAATAATCCCCCTCCCACCTCCACTTAAATATACTTTTTTTATTTCACTCAAAATCAGGCATCTCTGGATTTCACATTGTACTGACACAAATTCATCCTATACATTTCTAGGATCCCTAACAATGTAGGGGACTTTTGGAGGGAAAAGATATTCCTCCATGTATGGGATCATCTACTTATCTGGGCACCTCACAGAACTAGGAATAAAACACAATAAAATGTTTAAAATATAACACACACAGCAAAAAGCAGCTATATTTCTTTTTAAAAACAGAAGATTCAGAAGCACCTTTAAAAGCTTTGGTTTTTGGGTGGGAGATTAAGCACAGGTTGCATTGTACCCCTAAGGACTTAGCATTCTGTATCAAAGCAAATTGTAAGACATACAAGATGACAACACACACAGAGAAAGAGAGAGAGAGAGCGCGAGCGAGCAAGCAAGCAAACAAGCAAGCAGGCAAGCAAGCAAACAGCCAGCTTTAGTAGCAGTGGACTGATACAGAACCTCCATTTTCCATCTACGCAAGACCGAAACCTTCTTGCCTTAAAGGCCTGGAAAGGTTTTACATCCTTCAAGGTGACAGCAGGGAATACAAGGATAATCTAGTTTAATAGTGGTTGTTTTGCCTAGTAGTAACTACAGCAACAAACCATGATTATGTCATAGTCACATAACAAGGGAACATTTTCAGTCTCCCTAGCTTCCAGAGGGCATACTTTAATGAAAACTATAGCAACTATAGTGGTACTTCTTGTTCCTCCAGCTACTTTATGAACCTATATAATACTCTTATTTTGAGCCTTATTCAAGAATGGAAACCTTTATTAAAGCAAGGAATAATTAAGATTATAATAGCTCCTAAGGAGGTTTTGATATGGATTTCTTAAGAACTAGAAAGTAACGGATTTGGGCTATTCTTTTTATCACCCCTTGTAATAGTACCTGAAAAAGCGAGTGCCAATAAATACATAGACAAAACAAGGCCACTGTGAACAAAAGAGATATCCAGCATGCTTGGAATAACCCTGAGATTTGGGGTGGGGGAGAAAATGATTAGGAAACTTAAATAGCCAACCCTCCAATAACCTCCCTGCAAACAATCCAAAGAGGATTTGGTGTGCTCTGTAGCTATAGGCTGTTGTGTATTAGTTGAAAAGAAAAATGGGGAATGGAATGCCCTGCTTGGAGAGAATAGCTTCCTGGACTCCTGAAAAGGAAACCTTGTGTAAAGAAGAAGACAATGTTGCAGTATCTGGCTATGGTGCAACAGTATTCTGCACACCATATACTTCCTGTTCCTACTTAGTATGTTCTCACCATAGATGCATTTCCAAGTGGTCCAGGAGTATGGAGGAGATAAGGAGATTTTCCTCCTGTGCTCAAGATGGTAGACATATTTGGCTGCTTCATGGAACTCCGACTCTGTGGAGTAACTGAAGAAAAAAAAATGTATGTGTTGTATCTAGAAACAGGAGTAGGCCATGAAACTTGGCAATTCTCCAGCTGAGATTAATAAATTTATCAAGCATGGCAGAAAGAGCAACAAATAACTCTTTCCTTATGTTCAAAATGTCAACCTTAGATCTTAGCTAAAGCTGACTGAACTGTATCAAAAAAGAATTTTGGATATAAGCATGTATAATATAAGGAGGTTGGATTTAATTTAAACCACAATTTAAACCACTAGTCAGTAAGATTAGATTTAAATAATGATTTTCTGCATAATTTGCATGCATGCCTGCCTTACCCATAGGTAGAGGAACCCCATTAAAATATTCCCAAACTGGGTCTCTTTTATGGTCTGCTGCCATTATAGGTTTTCTCCTCCAGGGAAAGAATAATATGCTAAACCTCAGCCTATACACAAAAAGAGCCAAAGACTTTTGGAGTCGTCTGCTCAAAAGGTTTCACTTTCCTTTTTACTGCTTGCCCCTCCCTCCTCACACTTAGCTTCTTCTGCAGATCTATTCTACTTCCAACAATCTACTTCTATTCATTGAATTTTTGAAAACTTATTATTATTATTATTATTATAACATTTCTATGCCGCCCCTTGCCGAAACCTCGGGGCGGCTTACAACATAATACATTGAAATACAATAGTACATAATAAATTACCATTAAATATAACAATACAAAAAATACATTGATTTACAAATACAAAATTAAAATTATCAGTATAAAATAAAAATATAGGAGGAGAAAGAGAAGGAAGAAGAAGTTGCCCAGGCCAGATCATATGTTTTAACAATTGAAATGATGTTTAAATAAAAAGGTCTTTACCTGGCGCCGAAAAACCAGTAACGACGGTGCCAGGCGGACCTCTTTGGGGAGTGAATTCCATAGGTTGGGCGCCACCGCAGAGAAAGCCCTCCTCCGGGTACTTACTCTCCTAATTTCTTTCATGGAGGGTTCCCGGAGAAGGGACTCTCCCGCAGATCTCAAAGGGCGGTCGGGCATATACGGACGTAAGCGCTCGTGCAGGTAGCCAGGACCCAAGCCGTTTAGGGCTTTGTAGGTCATAATCAACACCTTGAATTGGGCCCGGGCTTCAATGGGAAGCCAGTGAAGCTGATGGAGGACTGGAGTCATGTGAGCATAACGCCCCGTCCCCGTCAGCAACCTGGCAGCTCTATTTTGCACCAATTGAAGTGTTCGGACTGTCTTCAGGGGAAGCCCCACGTAAAGCGCGTTACAGAAGTCTAGGCGGGAAGTCACCAGCGCGTGTGTCACCGTCGCCAGGCAGTCATATTCCAGGTAGGGGCGCAGCTGATTAATCAGCCGAAGCTGAAGGAAGGCGTTCCTCGCTACCGCTGTCACCTGAGCTTCCAAAGAAAGCTCCGGGTCGAGGAGTACACCTAAGCTGCGGACCTTATCCCTAAGAGGGAGTGTTGCACCATTCAGGACCAGGTCAAATCCACCCTCTCCGAAACCCAATCCGCCAACCAACAGGACCTCCGTCTTGTCTGGGTTGAGTTTCAGTTTATTGGCCCTCATCCATTCCCTTACCTCGGCCAAGCACCGGTTCAGCACAGCCACTGCCTCACCTGGATTAGTGGAGAATGAGAGGTAAAGCTGGGTATCATCAGCGTATTGATGATTCCGCAGCCCACACCTCCTGATGACCTCTCCCAGCGGTTTCATATAGATGTTAAATAGCAGAGGTTGTAGGGGATGATTCTATGTACATAGATTTGCAAAGGAACAATGGGATTCAGGTCTTTTTCTTAACTCTGTATGGTTATTTTATATCATTTTTGCTGTGAAGAAGAGGCATGCAATCTCTACAGACACAAATTCACAGTTTTGAGAATTGTAAAGCCAAGCATCTGTGATATTATCTTCTAGAAAGAATAACTATCCAATTATTTTATTTATTTATTTATTTATTTATTAAAACATTTTTATGCCGCCCCATTCGCCGAAGCCTCGGGGCGGCTTACAACATTATCCTACCGAAACCCCGGGAAGAACATGACATTGTGAATGGATAAATGGAATTCATTTACCAACAATTTTAAACACTGCATGAATATATAGTCTCATGCTACATAATTAAAAAATAATCTTTATTTCATGATGATTTGGACTATAATGTATCTTAAATAGAAACTATCTTTAGATATATTTTCCCCAAAAAAGCATTTCATTTTTTAAAAAATATGATTTAAATCAAACAAATCCAAATCCAAAAACTTAATTTAAATTAAAAATATGATTTAAATTAAAAATCCAATTTAAATTAAAATTTCCAATTTTTGATTGTTTAAAAAATCATTGATTTTTATCCCCCTGAATGTTAGAAACACTTCTGAGGTACAACAATAATTTAAAGCAAAAACAAAACAATAATTTAAGCATAAAGGACCTTACAAGATCGGGAAAGCAATCCTGGAGTCCTGGGAACTGTCAGTCCTCTTGTTGTCATCCCACCTAAGCTTTCATCCAAAGAAGCAAGGACTAAGCAAAGAGAGTAAGTTAAGAAAACAGGTTTCATAATTCTGTCTTGGTCTGCAGATAATTCTGGTCTGGCCAATTAAACAAACAAGCTTGAGAAACAGATCATCAATGTTGTAGCATCTCCCTTCCTTCAATTCCTTCTTCAAAAGCCACCTGTGCACAACTTTTCCACAACTACTTTGCCTGGCCCTCAGTGAAGTAACATATATGACGTTTTATGAAAAGTGCAAATTGCATCTGCTGGGGCAGGGAGAAGATTGATAATTGGATCAGAGCAGTTAGAGGTGCAATTTAATACTTCCTCCCCTGCTGAAGTCTATTCCGAAGGTGTCTGTTTGGGGAAAATCAGCCCACAGACACTAATGACCTTACTGCTGATTAAACATGCACAGGATTGCACTATTTTCTCCAAGCGATATGAAACTATCTAAACTTTATGGTGAGACACAGGTTCAGGATGGGTGGACAAAAACCCTTATCAAGGCACCACGAGCCAGAATATACCTGGGGTGTGGCTATACACCCTGACATCATCACTCTCTTCTCAGGGCTGCTTTACATGTACTGTACCTTCCCCAATGGTGGAAGGCACTGTGCTTGCAATCCTTCAGCTGGGATTGCTTTGCCCAAGACACAGCTCTCTGCTAGGGATTCTCTAACTTGTGCCTTGGTTACTGGGCTTCTCCTGTTCAGCATCTTTCCCACACTGGTGAAGATGTGAGACTGGGAGAGCACATAGCACACCACCCCCTCTCAGTTGGGAATTCCTGTATTTCAGATCATTGCTCAGAGAATAAGAAGTATGCTCTGCCCCATGTCCAGGTCCCCTGTAGATTCAAGGGGTAGGAACAGCAGAGGGACCTTTTAAGTAAGAACCCAAGCACAGAGAAAAGGATACTTGAAACTTTCTTTTGGGAGCTCTGCCTCCGAACAGGTCGAGTCACTTCTTGTGGGGAAGACATATTTTGAAAATCATTTCTGAAGGAAAACAAAATGACCTAAGTTAACAAGCCACTTCTTTGCACTAGTATTAAAAAATTTAATGGCAACAAATGAAAACAGGCACTTTATTATTACATTTTTATACTGCCTGATAGCCAAAGCTCTTTGGTTAGCACACAACAATTTGAAAATAATTTAAAATATAAAATACAATATAAAATATAAATACTTAAAATGACAGTATAAAATAAAAGTGAAAATGGATTCAAACCTAGCAGCAATGCAAGATTTTAAAAAATCAAATTTAGATTAGTCTGAAATGAAAATTCCTGGAATAATTACTGAGAAAATAATGTCTTCACCAGATGCCAGAAAGAATACAGTGTGAGTGCCAGGTAAGCCTCCCTGAGAAGTTCATTCCAAACTTGCAGTATCACAGCTGAAAAGTAACTTCTCAGCAACCACCCACTTGACTTTTCTTGGCACATGCTCTCTCAGAAAAGCAACTGAAGATATTAGGGTCTGGGGAGGTATATATGGCAGAAGTTCCTTCAAGTAATCTAGCCTCAAATTGTTTAAGCACTTTGAATCAGGTCTTTATATGGACTAGCAGCCAATACAGATGGTAAAGTACTCGCCTAATATGATCACATTGACCAGTCTCCATTAGAAATTCTGCTATTCTGTTTTAGACCAGCTGAACTTTCCGAACAGTTTTCAAAGGAAGTCCTGCACATCACTGCAGTAATTTAAGTGAGAGATTATCAGAACAAGGAACAAGGCTATCTGTCCCTGTCAGATAGGAATGCTGTCAGTTTATCACTCTAAGCTGATAAAAAGTGCTCCATGCCAAGCCCACCTGTAGCTTTACTGACAGTACTGGATCCAGGAGCACCCTGGAACTACAAGGCTAATCTTTTAGGGAGAGTATAACTCCATTCCAGAACATGTTGATGTTCATTCATATGGGCAAGCAAACCATCCACTAACAGTACCTCTGCCTCATCTGGATTGAGTCCCAGTTTACTGTCTCTCATTCATTACATTATTGTGTCCCAGGCACTGATTCAGTTCAGCCACTGTCTTGATGAAAAGAAGAGAGAGCTAGGTGTATCTGCATATTAATGACACCTCAGTCTGTGCCTCTGGGAAACCTGCTCCAGCAGTTTCATGTAGCTGTTAAACAGCATGTGGAATAAAACTGAGCCCTGCAGAACCCCACAGCGTAACTTGTAAAATTTTGGGCTATAGGTGGCATATAACTTGGCTGGCCTTAGATCAGGCTAGCTGGGGAATGCTGTGAGTGGCAGGCCAATAAAGCCAGGAAGACACCAGATTGGGGAGGGCTACCTCGGGAAGAAAATAGATGCAGTCAAACCTGGTGCCTTGAGGAGAGCTTTGTGAATACCCCGGATCAACACAAAGACAAACAAATGGGTCCTAGATCAAATCAAGCCAGACCTTTCCCGAGAAGCAGAAAGGCCAAAACTGAGTCTGCCGTATTTTGAACACATCATAGGAAGGCAAAACTCCCTGGAGAAGGCAATCCATGTTAGAGAAAGTCGAAGGCAGAAAACGAAAGGGAAGACCAAAGGTGAGATAGCTTGAATCCATAAAGGAAGCCACAGTCTTGAACTGAAAGAATTGAAGGGGGCTGTCAATGGACGAGACATTTTAGAGGGCTTTCCTTCATGGGGTCGCCCTAAGACGGAAGCGCGTAACCACCACCTTAGACACTACGCACATTGACCCGGGGAGCGCAGCGGGAGCGGGAGGCATTTGCTGCTCCATCTCGGACAGAAAAATGAATGGGGCCGGTCATTCGAGGAGCTGGCTCGAGACTGCACGGGACTCCCGCGCACCTGCTCGCCTGCTAATCTGCCCAGCTTCCTTGCAGAAGAGACGAGGAGGAGGTCCAGGGCTCGCCTCTTGCTAGCCAAGGGCCCGCACGCACGCACGGCACCAGGGTGGACGCGCCCCTTCTGCAGAAGCAGACCGCGAACAAGCCCCCCCCCCCGCTTCTTCGCTAAGGGGCTTCCCTCGCACACGGGACACTTTGCAAAGGCACTTACTTATCCATCTCCGCGACAAATGGCGGTGGCGGGGCTGGCAGATCCGGCCCACTGGCCACCACCGCCGGGTTGTTACTTGAGACTTCCCGCTCTCCGGAAGCTCGTCACGTCACCCGGAAGTGATGACAAGAGCCAGGCATGAAGGGAAAAGGGAGGGTTTCGCTTGAACGGGTGGTGTGGAAGGCAAGACTCCGAACGGAGGATTGCAAGTGTGTCAAATCCTAGACTCACGCGTTGGACAGCTCTTCTCTGGGTTGTAGACTAGCACTATGCATATAGCAGAGGCGGGCAACGCGATTTTTTGTGTTTTGGCTTACATCTCCTATCGTTTCTCTCCATTAGCTGTGCTAGCTGAATTTGTTGAGAGTTGTAGGCGAAAATGTCTGGAGGGTCGGAAATTACTCAACCCGGACACAGAGCTAAGAAAAGAACGCTACAGCTTCGGACGCTCTACGCGAGGGAAAGCTCCGCTCCTCAGCGGGACGGCAAATTTGTGTCCTACCTCTGTGTCTCAGCAGCTGTGATAGAAAGTTAGAGATGCCTGTTTGATCTGGGAATCAGCAGCTGGTGCCTCAAGAATCCAGCAAAAGCCACGGAAAGGGGGATTAAAATAATTTTAGGTGTTTTAAAAATATAGAGCGTTCTCAAGTTACTTCATATTTTCCAGTCTACCACGGAGAAACCACGGATTGTTAGCCTGGATGTTTTTGCCCGGAATCCACATAAGCGTGCCTGAATAACTACAAACTCCCTAAAAAGATGGAGTTAGGAGCAAAAGACGTTTAAGTATAGCTATGGAGGCTTAGCCTCAGATGCCTTGGCCTTGTCTTCGAAAGGGATTTTCTACGTACCTTTCAACTGAGGATTTCATTAGTGCAGGGGTGAGCAACTTGAGACCCTGCAAATGTTCTACCTTAAAACTTCCATCATTCTTCAAAGATGGCTATGCTGCTTGGGGCTAATGGGAGTTGTGGACTTCCAATTGTTTTGACCTCTGAATTGCCTATTCCAGTAGGGGCGGCGTTTTTTGATTGCCTAGTCACAGGTTTTGGAAAACCTGGCATTTGTGCAAATGTTAAAAAGCATTATTAGGCCTGTTAACCTTAGCTGAGTACCTCCTTCCCTCTTCTTTGAACAAAATCAGGAAATTGAGGAAAGGTTTGTTCTAATTAGCAGCACTGAAGTAGTATTTACAGTGTATGCATCCCAAATACTGACCCTTTGTAAACAAGGTGGAGGAATTGTTCTCTCTTGCAGAACATATGGTTAGCAAGAGGTTGTGCTGTCACTCACAAGGATTGTGAAATAGCAAGCTTAAAGGGCTTATATTTGGTTTGTACTGAAGATTCTATTAAAACTAGTATTTATATTAACAATTGTTTGTGCATTAGCTGGGGAAGCCCAGCCATTACCCAGGCTCCATTTACCTCCAAAAGAAGCTTCCACAATGGACTTCAGTGGTGTTTGCTTCTAAAGACAAGTTCATAAACTTTCGCTGGTGTAAAATACAAGTGGCTGTTGGCAGTCTCCAGAAAATTTGAGCACAAGTTGACTCTTTGTCACTGTTAGCTACACTTAACTGCTGGTGTATTTCCAGGTCCAATTTAAAGTACCTTTAATGCTTGTAACATCAACCTGAACTATCATTTGAAAAGCTACCTCGTGGTTCTGCTCATCATTAAAATTGGCTTGTACTAGACAGGACTACCTCAGCAGTGGCCCCAAACCTTTAGAATTTGTGCTCAATTCATACATTGGTCCTTCAATTTTGAATTGTAAGTAGACCTTGAAACCTTCCTCTTTGAGACTAATTCACAAGCCACTTTTGGAAATTTGTTCTGATGCAGTCACCTATGATTTGTATCTTTTCATACAAATCCAGTTCTTTTTTGAATGCAAAAGATTGCCCACGAAGCAGGAATGGTAGATGCCTGGCTCAGCAGTAAGAATTCTCATCCTATGATGTACCTCTAAACACTGACAGCAACTTCTGCCAGTGCTTGACATTTTAAAATCTAAAAGTAACCTTTAAGCTTGGTACAGCGGTAGTTTCTACTGCAGCACAAGTGGAAATATATTGATTGATGTATCTGCCGATCGTGGATAAAACAGAAAATCTGAAGCCAGCAAAGGAAACAGTATGCTATAAAAGACAGGTGGCTAGTTCTAATTCACAAGGAACCTGTGAATTTGGATAAACAGAATACAAAAGTATGTTTACATTAGCATTTAAAAAATGAACCTGTTATATTTTCTAACCTGGATGCTTTTACCTCTAAAGACTGTGCAGTGGGGGGTGAAGAGAGGATGGTAGACTTTTTTAATGTTTAATATTTGCATATTTAAGCTGGGTTTTTAAAGTGTGAAACTCATGCAACACTTAAGATGCACTTTTGAAAACCCCCAGTAGAATTATTCTTTGCTAGAAATGTGTCTTCTGCCTTAAGGTAGGAAGTATGTGCTTACCCATGGTTGTCTTACATATTGCAGCTCAAACTATTCTACAAAAAACTCTTAAGAAACATGACAAGACACAGATCTAAAAGGCAAAAGATTATACAGGGAAGTGCAATCAAGAGTATGACCCACACCACACCATTGTTTGGCATGATACTTCATAATATATAAAAAGATCTTTTAGAAAAATATTTTGGCTTTTTTCCAGGGTTGCAGAACCAAAACTAATATATGGCAATGAGTCCTTGCCATCCAAACATAGCTGAACCACCTCCACTTCTGTTGATTCCTTCCCATGAGATGTATCTAATCCAGGCATGATGAAAAGAAATCCATTTGCTTCAAATATGCAAAACTCCTCCAAACCCTATTCCATTGCACAAGACAGGACCAGAACTGGAAAGGGCTGTCTATCATGAAGGACAGATTACACAAGGATTTTTAAATATTCCTGCCTAATACAGCATCTGGGAGTAGTCTACATGAAGATACTGTCCTCATTTATAATACAATTTAGATAACTGTGACATACTAATATTCTGTCTAGGCAGCTACAGAAAACTAGTGTTGGTTGTAGACCACAATTATTTTAGATGCTGAACCAAGTTATATGTTGCAAACGAACTATTGCATTTGTTCATTTTAAGTTTCATTTAATTAAACCAGTCTTTAGATGCAGGCATGATAGTTACCAAGTCCAAATTGCAGAGTAAAAATGAACTTTCTCACCATAGGTACATCTTCAGCTTATCCAGGTTTCCAATAATTTCAAGGAGCATACCCTGCTTATACAAATCAGGGGAGAGGGTGTCTGATCTCACCAGTAAAATATCTACACTCACTTCAGATCTCCCACATCAATAAAGATTAGTTCAGTGTTGTTTAGATCTAGTTCTCAAAGCTAAACAAGGTACACGTGATCATCCAATTCATAAGTGGCTGCCTGTGTTACCTATGTCACGATTCTATCCAAATATGGAAGGCTGACCACTGGAAGTTTTGCTGAGCAATCTGCATGCAGCTGGTTCCTTGAGACAGAAGAAAAAAAAATCCACACAGTGTTTCCATAGCATTCTGAAAGATATCCTGCAAACAGTAGTTCCAGATTATTGTGACTGGCCTTCAGTAGCCAAGATAAAACATTGACTCAACTTGTAGCTGGGTAACTTGCAAATCACATCATCCATATTTGTGAATTAGAAAGGAACTAGTTTCAACTGACCACATGTTACTTCATGATTGGTTAATAAATAACTCTTCTGGCTCAGTTCACTCTCATTTTTGGCAAAGCTAAATAGCCTTTCAAGTTCATCTAACTCCAATTCTATACAATGGAGAAAAAACAGACTTTGTAGGCTCTCTTTGAAAATGCACAACTGAAATTAAGTTTAAACAATCTAGAAATAATCTTGTAATCTAGTCCATATAGGCAGCTGATGTCTTTTGAAGTCAAAGTATTTGTAAACTTAACGTTTTAGGTTTTGAGTATTTTAGGCATACTCTTCTAAATGTTGAAGGCAAAGTCAGAAGAACTTACATTTCTTCAAATAGGTTCTCTGCAGTGGAGGCTCACCCAACCATTGCAAGTTGCTATTGACACCAGTAAGTTCATGGCACATTATTGCTTCAGAGCACAGTCATGATTATCTAATGGTATTAGATATAATCGGGCTCACATGTACAAGTTGGACGAATCACGGTTCCTTGTGGTGCTAAATTCAACTTGTCTAAGGAACATTTTTAACACCTTATTACTGACATCATTACACAAAACATTCATTTCAGGTAGTTGTAATGCAAGCCCTTGCATGGCAATCCAAATTTATTGAACTACTGATGCTAAGTCATACAAAATTGCACCACTTTTAATTAAGGCTTTTAAGTTTACATTTGGCCACCTCAAAGCAGTTGTAACATTAGGTTGGTCAATTTAAATACTGTGGCTCCCTGTTGGATTTTACACGCAATCTTTACACCCAAACGTTAATGCATACAAAGCAACAAGGCATTGTTAAATAAATCAGCAAAAATGTAATTACTGGAACTTAGGCCCTGGGACCAATTACACATGATTAAAATTACTTCCCACATTCACATCCACAGTACTCGTCCACCATTTAACATCTCAACCAAAACGTTACACATGTAAAACAATCACTAACAGGCAAAAGTACTAAACCTGTATATTTGGTATTGCAAATACACTTATGCATGAGCAAGCAAGGAAATTCACAGTGAGAATCTACAGCTGCAGAAGCTCAAAAATGATTTACAAAAAATTGTTAAATCATTAAAAAATTGTTTTAAAATATACACTTCTTGTTGTAGACCCCCACTGTACACACAACTATAAACATTGTTCCCTATGTAAACAAGGAAAAGGAAACATACAATAAAAGGTTGAAAAATCTGGACATTTCCTTCCCAACAGATATTAAAGGCAATGTCTTCAGGCAGACATTATACTGAAAGGACTCATTTTAAAGACTAGATCACTGTCTCCACAGGTTTTTATCCTAAAATTAAAAAACTATATAGCTGTTGTGTTAATCAAAGCGCTTTTGTACAATACAATGATGATCCTGTATTTCTTTTAAAAAAGTTACAATAAGCTACAAATACCGATGAAGCAAAGTTATCTGGAGTAGTCTATATAGGAGCTCTTTGGACTTTCTTTTATTATGCTAAAATAGTGGTGCTTTTAGGATTTACATTATTGTACTCTCCAATAGGAAGTATGGGGTTTGTTGCAGTATACAGTACAGTTATCATACATGTACAACATTGGTGGATGAACAATGTCTCTTATCAGTAATACTGGATGTAGGCTCTGGTTTTACCAGTTGCATACACTTAATTTATAAGTAAAAATCTCTCGTGACACTGAAAAGTGATTAGAATGTGCAAACTGATGTAGTAGCTGTCATCCATTTCGTAAGGGTACCACCACAGGAAAGTCCATTTAAGATGTTGGTAGGTTTAATAAAGTTGGAATGCTGGCACTGTTGTAGTCAGCAACAGTTCTTCAGACCTAAAACCATGAAAAGCAGAGATGATAACTCAGATGGTATCTAAACAATGAAGGGGAATTCTTGTTTTAAAGAAAAATAGGTTTCATACAGTCTGTTGTAGGTTGCTTTAGGATTCTCAGCCTTGTGAATTTTATGTTTGTGCAAAACTAGTTACATAGTGGTCTTAGAATAAGCTTGATTCAAATCATTAGGATCAACTTCAGAGTAAACTACTCATTCCAGGCCACAGGCTTTGTAGATTTAAATATGCACACACCTTTGTCTCCCTTACTTCTACCCAAAGAAACATTGAAATCAGGATTTACAGATGCTGACACAACAAATATGGTATAGTGATTAGAAAGTAAGATTGGGACTCAAGAGACCCAGATTTTCAGTTCCTGCTTGGCCAAGAAACTCACTCTTCAAGTCACAGGCTTGCTTTGAGGAAAAAAATAGAGAGGAAGAGGAGGAGGATCGTTATGTAAGCTGCCTTAGGCTCCTTGGACTTAGACCAAAACAAGATGGGATGGAATTGGAAGAGAAGTGACACACAGGATGGGAGCTACAAGCATAAGGTTACTGATCAAGGACTGGAACTGATAAAAGGCGCACGGTTCTGAGTTGTGTGGCAGCAAAGAATATTGGTTAAAATGCCAAGCTGCTGAACTTTTATGTAGACAGTTTACTTTAAAAACCTGCTATTTAGATTACTGATAGTCAACTGTGTACTGCATTGTGCAAAGGTCACCCATAATTTCAAAAACAGAACTCATCTATTTGAAAACCAATCCGCACATACCTGCCATTGTGGGGGTGATGAGATACCACCACCCCTTTTCAAAGCTTTTTAAAATCAGTACTGTTGTTGCTATATTATTTCCTCATATTAGGATGTCAAAACGGTCATTGTTCTTATACATGCTACCTGGTTTGCTTATATGTGATTTGCTAAAAATTGCACAGGTAATTTTTGCTGATGCTTCTTCAGTAATGGATGCAAAGTCTCTGCTAATACATCCTAAAACAATGCTTACCTATCATCAGGTAATGTGTAATACCATTATAAGCTTAAGTTTCTCATCTTTTGCATTATGTTATCCTATTTTAAAATTTGTTTTCATTTCATCTTCTTGCTCTCCGCCAGTTACTGAAGTCCAATGAGAGGCCTGAATTCCATCTACTACAAGTGGAGTTCTGCTCTTGGAAACAGACTTTTCTGTTTCCTACTTGCCACAGCTACTGAAAAGTTGTTCTTGAGTGTCCAGCACCTCAGCCAAGACAGATTTGAGGAGATCAGTTGGTCAGTAGTTTAAAAATGCACCACCATTGTACATAACTTTAATAAAAATTAGTTTACTTTCAATGTTACCTGGCTCAGTGCTACAGTATACATATGTATTAAAGTAGCTGACATGATGACTTTTTGCGTGCTTTTCCAGGCACAGGAGTTTTTCTGTTAATTTGCCGCACAAGGTCATAAAAGATCTGTGAAAACAGAATTTATAGCCCATGTTTTGAAAATATTTCGTCAAATGTTTTAAAAATATGAACATTTAACTATTAGAGCATATATTTGATAACTCAAATCATGGAACCTTGACTGGACTTAGTATTGCTGTCATCCTGTCTCCTGAGTTCTTAAAATTGACAGCTTATTTCCCAGTTTATTCAGACATTACTCTTTCTCCGGACTGCTCTTTTTCAAGTAGTCTTATTGAACACCTTGTCAATTATATAAATAAGTTTTTATTTCAATCAAAGGAGGCTCACACATAAAATTTGAGGTTATAATCCTTTACTCCTTCATGGAAGTAAGCCCCATTGAATACAGCAAGTCTGGCTTCCATGAAAATATGCATAGGATTGCACTGTGAACCAAATGTGTGCTTTTTCTATAAAACAGCGAAGTATGACTAAGTTTTAAAGGCACCTTTAAAAAAAAGATTGCAATGCATTTCAGCATGAATATCTGGGCATTGCTATCCTCAAAGAGGAAAATATCACAGGTAAACAAGTGATGCTCGAAGCAATTCCAACCTAAGAGATGTGCGGTCAAAAAGGAACCGAGGGACTGGGTGGGAGCCCCCTTTCCTTATAACTGGGAACTGGAAGGGGTGAGGGACCCTGCCCACTCCATGATACTAAGCTGTAGAATTTTTTTTCCCCAACCTAGGCTTGGTTTGGTGCTGAAGCCCTTGCACATGATGCACAAAGACCATGACAAAGAACTATGCTTACATCAAATCCACAAACTGTTTTTAAAAGCCAAGGAGTTTAAACAGTGTTGGACATGAAGGCTTTTCTGCAATCAACTTCTGATAAAAACTGGACTGGTCTGGATGGCATACTAAGTGCCAATGTTCCTTAGAACCTAGCATATCAGCATGCAGCAACATGCTAGTGCAGGCTGCCTGATTGCTCCCATCTGACTTCTCCTCTACCTGTGGTTTGTTTAATGGGATATCTGAACTAATTCTGGCTGGTCGATCACCCAACATAAGCCAAGAACAAATTATGGCACGTGACTCTGGCTAGTTCAAACTTGTCAAGTAAGATTCTCCAGAATGCTACTTTATCATGACATTCAAACTAGGTGATTCTCAGAAAACTTCTGATGCATGCTCAAATGTCACATTCATGCTCCTTGACTGTGGCCCAGAATCACTGTTCTAATAGTAAAGAAATTAATACTACTACCCTATTACTATGCATACACAAATGTTGCAGTTTTCTTTGAAACAAAGTCAACAAATGTTCACCCAAATCATGTTCTTTATTTAATATTTCCAGAAGGAGAATAAATATACATTCTAACCTTTAATACAGTCAGACTTCAAAAGAACAGCTGTTTTAGCCTTAAAAGCAAAATATGCCGCTATGGTAACTAAGACCAACTGGTACAGTTTAGCAAGCATTGTCAAAAGCAACTTCATCCTATGCATAATTTAGACTATTATCTATAAAATGTGTTAAAGGTTTAAAGTATGTATCATTACCTCATTAACATTTATCTTTGATTTTGCAGAAGACTCTAAGAATGCACAGTTATTCCATTGCCTTGCTAAGTTCTGTCCTTGTTCTTTTCCCACAACTCTTTCATCTTCCAAATCGCACTTGTTGCCAACCAGAATCATTGGTACCTACAATGATAAACATTCATTATATACATAAAGATTTTATATGTACATGTATGTACACTGAATGACTTTAGTTGTGAGGAGTTAGCATATCATTTCTGCTGTTAGTCACATTAAGTTTTAAATTTGAATGCCAAAGCAGCAAGTTAATTCTTACTGGTACCCAACAAGAAGAGAAGGAAAACATCTGAAATACCTCAAATCATTAAAGAATCACGATTTGAGAATTAAACCACTATTGCAGAATGGCTTTTATTTGGAGTTCTGTAGTTATAATAAGGATCTTTATCAAACACTGGATAAAACAGTGACAAAATGTTTGGAATTGATACTTCATGTCAAAGGCAACAAGATGGGTGGCAGGTGAAGGACATTATTCTGCATGCAAAAGGAGCCCCCCCCCCCATCTAGTAAGAAATGGGTAATTCTTCTCTGGTTTTCTGGCAATGTCAAAGAATAAACACCTGTACTCTATCCCACATTAATCATGAGGGCCTCCAACACTCTGGACCCTTTTCAGGGGTGCAGGTGGAAGGAGGGAATGGAAAACATCCTTTCTGTGAATTTAAGGGCTTAACTCTGTATTTGTTTAAATAGACAGTCTTAAGACCCCTAACACAGCACAGCCAGCATGTACGTAAACTTCTCACAATTCAACTTGTAAGTTATCCCTGATTTGGTTCTTCACCCCTCCCAGCCATGTTTCACCATCTTTTCCATAGTCCTTTAAAAATTACTTCTTAAAGTTTATTCTTTATTATTTCAGTTCTATTTTATTCCTTGCTGAAAGCTTTGCTATTGAATTTGTACTGCTTCGGTTATCATTTATACCACAGTTGTGAAAGTGGTAACACAGCTATTTTTGTGTGCAGCTTCATCCAAAAAAGAAGCTACAAGAAGCCTATTTTCACATCAGGTATGTTACTAGGTATACAGTATATGACCCCTACTGTGTTGCAGAAGAGAACAGCTGGTTATAGGGAAGCAGTAAAATGTTTTTATGAAGAAACTCCCCATTAGCCACTTCCACAGAATGCTTAGAACTGTGCTTACATCATCAGTGTCTTTGACTCGAAGAATCTGTTCTCTTAGATCCTGCAAATCATTAAATGTAGACTGTGCTGTAATGGAATATACTAAAGCAAATCCTTGACCATTTTTCATGTAGAGGTCTCTCATGGCTGTAAACTGTTCCTGTAACGAAGAAGAAAACAGACACTCAGAACAAAAACAGCCTGCCTTATCCAAGTGTGTGGACAAGTTGGTATTTTTTCTGGCCAGTTCCTTCATCTTCCAAACATGGACTGACCTCTTGTTTGGATGTGTAGAAGTGTCTATTAATATTTCTTCAGAAATACCTGATAATGTTATGTTAGGTTTTAAATATACATGAAAATCGTATCCATTTAACAAACTTCGTGGACAGTCATTTGACTATTGTTCTGTCATGTTCCCCATCTTCTGTATACATCAATTAAATATATTTCATGTTTTTGATTAAAGTATTTGTCCTCTATATCAAGAATTGATCAGTGGATAAAACGTAAGTGAAAAAAGAGTGTTCTGAGGAAAGACAGTGAAGCAGAAGACATATTTTGACAATTGATTTTGCATAGAAAAGTAGATAATTTAATATGGAACTTAATACAAGAAACAAAAAGCCTTCCGTTTCTTGACAAATACACACGTATGCGCACACACGTCTAGAGAGAAGCTAACTTTTCTATTTTTCTTTATTCCAGTTCTTGTGCTTTTCAGTAATCACACTGTTCCATACAGTCATGTACTGGTTATTCTGAAAAATAGCTTAACAATATTCACTCTAGCAATTTACTTATGGAGGTGTTGCCACTGTGCAACAAACCTTCAAACATGGTGAACGGGAGACAAAATTGTGAGATATCACATAGGTAAACACAGATCAACACAAATTAGAGCAAAACAGTATTTCTTCCATCAGTGATGAGGAGTAGAAAACTATCTACAGCTTTACTTTTCTACAGGGTTCTGAATTTTAGAAATGCATTGTTTCATAAAATATAACTTCTTAATGAAGCAATGTAATACTACTTTACTTGGCCAATCACAGTGAAACAAGTAGAAAGAAAATAATAAGTGTTATTATCTTTTTCCAGTTTTATTCCTAGGAACCACGTATTTATGCAACTTTTCTTCAAGCATATTACAATTAATATGTTATTAGTTTGCAGTGCCTTCATTCCCCCAACCCCATCCTAATCTAAACAATGTAAGGAAACAGAAGATTTCTTTTACAAGTATTAAAAATGATTTTCAAGTTTAGGATATAGAATTTAAATCAGTTTAGTGATTTTTTTCACCTAAACAATATATGGGTACTGGAAAAAAATATATTTATACATCTCATTATATTAACATAGTATACTTTTAGTTTTACTTAATAGGGTAAAATAAATATGTTTACATGTTTCTTAACTGATTTAAGTTAATAAAAATCTGGAAAAAGAACATCACATATGTGGTGGGAGTCTATCCTGGCTGGTTAACAGAACCTTGAAAATATCTTGCAATTCTAGTAGAAAATTCATTGAAAATGATGACTCACTGAACAACTACATTAACAAAAAGTCAAATTTCCAATTAGGAAAATGAAATACAGCCTTTTGAAAAAACATTAAATTTTTGCAGATTATGATGCAGTCAGATTTAGAATAAAATGGTGGATCCAGAAATTGGCCCTCTGTTTCTCTTCATTCACATGCAATCTGCTGTATGTCTGAGTGCCCAGAAGAGCTGTTCTTTATATGCAAGCCTATGTATGGTCTGTGTGTGTTTTAAGATACCTGCTTAAGTAAATCACATATTCTTTTTAACTGGCAACAAGCAAACTTCAAGATTCCACTGTAACTTTGTGTTAGCATTTAAACACTTTTATCTTCCTTTCAAACTCTTATTTATTTTATTTATTTATTAAAACATTTCTATGCCGCCCCTTGCCGAAGGCGGCTCACAACATCGAATAAACTCTTAGAAAAAACTCTTAGAACTCTTAGAAAAAACTAATTCTCCATAGCTCACAACTTCATCTTCTCATGTCCTTCTCACTCACTCACTGAAATTAGACATTCTACTTAACCAATACTTTTACCTGGATGTTTGTCAAATGCAAACAATAATTTGTTTGTCACTCAGTGAAGAACTACAGTGACCTGCTAAAAGAGGTCAGGAGAACCTGATAAAAAGCTAGTTTATTTACAAAATGAACCTATTGCTCTATAACACATTTGATTTGTAAAAGTTGGCCTACAACATTATACATACCGTTCCTGCTGTGTCTAAGATTTCAAGCATACATTGTTGTGCATCTACTTCAACTTGCTGTAGAAAGAACAGAAGCAAATTTATTCTGAAGTATAAATAATGAGACTTCAAATACTCAGTTGCCTGCTGTTATAACTTATACCCACAACGAACAAAGTTTTGTCCATGACCATATTCAAAACAGTTGGCAGGTTGGAAAAAATCTATAGTAACATGGCAAAATAGTTTGTTAATTTTGCTTGGATCAGAATTTATTTGTAGCACGAACTAAGTGCACTGGAGGAAGGAGGAACAAAAAAGCAAAGGAAAAAATAATGACAGTAGGAAAGATGTTTCCTGTTACCATTCAAAGTCATTCAAAATAAGAGAAACCCCATTTTTTACTACTAGATGCCCAAGTGTATCACTGTAACCTGCCTGTGGCTGATGGTCCTGAGAGATGCAAGGCTTCAGTCAGGCCATACGTTCTTCTAGGCCCCTTTCCTATTATTGCAGATGAGGATAAAACAAAGGCTGGTATCACTAATGCTTTACAAGCAACTGCACCACGTTGTCTCTCCCTGCCAGCTTCTTATCCCTCTGAAAAGATCCTCTCCTGTTCTTAGAACCACATTCTCCCCACTCCCCTTTCATTAACTTCTTTTCTGTCATATCTTTCTAACATTTCCAAAATTCTTGTTTTTCACTCCATTGCTCACATTCCCCCATTCCTTCACCTACCCTGCCTTTGGGTTCCATGTCTCCTTACTTGCCCACCAACCTGAAACCTTCCTACGTAGTCCACTGTGAGGCATCCCCCTCAGCTTAACTGACAGTCTCCTTCATTTTACATAAGAAGAGATCAAGCATGCTATTGCTGGTGGTTTTATTCTTTCAGGAGAACACCTATTAATATTCTACAGTATCAGATCAACTCAGTCAGTCACTGCCATAAGATTCAGTGCCCATCAAAAAACTGCAGTGCTTTGTGACAGCTACTTCTGCATGTTTTAGAGCTTAAAGCAACTACTGTTTGACACTAACTAGATTGCTAATTAATCTCCCACTCCATCCTTGTGACTGTTTTTAGGTCATTCTGCTGTGTGCACACAGTTTCTTTTTATGTTTTATTTATAATCTATCCCCATATTTCCTTTTGGAATGCTCAGAGAAGCTAACATGAAGGTCCCTGTTATCACCCATCCAATAAGTGAACAGGTTTATAGGCACTTAGCATACTTTGAAAGGATTCACTGAAAGCTGGTAACTTTTGCATAGTTGCATCATTAATAGTGCTCTGTGTTCCAAAGGGAACTTTGCATTGTTCCTGCCCAACCTTATCACTCTGCTCTTTTACTTTTTGGATTCTGGTGTCTAGGCTAGGCTCAGCTTCAAGCTAACTCAAAAAGGATATACTCTTTCTGAGAAAGAGTAGAAAAGCCTATAACCCTCCCTTATGCTGGGCTGATTTGCCACATGCTCACAGGAAAAAAATCAGAAAACTAGAAGTCTCCATGAAGAAACTTTGGGCAGTGGGCTACTGTTTTGCAAAATTCCAAATATGCTGTTCAATTATGCGTAAATGCATATTTCAGCTTAAAATAATTAACATACCTTTCTGTAGGAGTCTTCTATCGTAGGATCATATTTTTCAACAAATATTCCTTGAACAAACTGCACTGTCTACAACAAAGGACAATGTTTACATAGACATAATTTATATGCAATTTTAGGGAATTCATGTTCAGAAAAAAACATGTTATTATTAAGTTGTTGCCTATGCTTATTAGATTTTTCTCAAGAAAATTGGCTTGTCAGTTTAGATGTAAGACAGGCATTCAATAATGAACAATGTTTCTGGGAGAAACACTTTAATATTAAAGAATGAAAAGAGCTGCTAAACCTAACTGTGTTATTAGTTACATCTCTCATTACAACTGACTCAGGCAATTGCACACACACTTTTATAAACCATTGAAACCCTTTTTGTTACCACAACTGTGTTTAAGTCAGGAAAGTTAGGAGACTTCATGCAAGAGATACTAGCTAACTACTCAAATGTTTATTACATTTGTGTGGTGTTTGCTCTCTGTATCCATACATACCTGTACTGTAAGGGGGAGGGGTCAGATTATAGTCTGAATATTTTGAATCTTCCTGCAGATATAATAATACTTTAGTGTTCATGTCTCTGTCTGGTATTTTAATAATAGGAATGTTACTGGGATGGCCCTGGCAAAAAGTATTTTGTATCCACTTTTATAATGTTGCTTTATGCTGTCCATCAACTGTATTATTATCTGTACTGTAATCACTATCTATACAGTGAAACCACTAATCAAACTGAAACATCCCTTACTTTGTGAATGGTTTCCTACAAAATTAGGAAGACCACTTCCATTTATCAATTTCCGAGCATTTATTATGAAGCGTTCAAACCCCATTGTTTCAAACATTCATACAAATTGAATTCAATTCATACAAACATACAATTCATACGAAATGAATTCAAAAATTCATACAAACATTCATACAAATGGAAAAACGGAAACTGTTTTGAGTGTAAAAGAAATAACAATTCAAGACCAAGAGCTGTTTTTCAAATACCTGTTTTTAAATCAAGGTCTGAGTTCTCTTTTATATTATGATTTCGTAAATTCAATCATTTGGTGCATCATGTTTCCACATTTTATACAGAAAAGCAGGATGACTCTTCTGGAAACTCTGAAAGAGTACTGATTTGTCCAATCCTTAGTCAACATAAATTATGCTAGGAATTTGGGGTCATGCATGCTGGTTGCTTTGATGTAAGCTGTACAAATGCAGTTGTTGTTGTTTTTTTAAAATGAAGTGATTGATTAAAAAAACCAAACCAAACCAAGAGAACTTCAGATCCGTATTAGGTCTTCCAGAGATAGACAACTGGGACTTGCTGGGACCCCAGCACTTGCCTACCTATGCTGTCAGCTGGGGCACAGGAAGGATCCTCTTCATTTAGGAAATACTTATTTGATAACTACAAGTATTTCTAGATGGCCTTAGGATTGTTCAAGTTCATTTTAAGCTAGCCCCTAGGGAAACACACACACATACACACACCCCTAACATTAGGAGCTCTTCTAAAACCCCCAAAATTGCCTCTAACTTTGACTGAATTCAGAGTTGCTGCTTTCCTGGCTGACAAATACTTGCATGCTCTGAATATTCAGGTTTTACTATTTAACTGCCAAGTTGAAGTAGTTTATATATATGAGAAATTACAGTAACTATTTTTATCTTATTACTATTAGTTTTTACATGAAAATGACCAATTTTAATGCCTATGTAGATATGGATCATACAGAGGGAGATTCAAAATTGTAGCAGTATTTTAAAAGGCAATTCTTCCCTTCTAATACTTCAGTTATCTTGAGCAAGCATTATAGATATGAGGCAATGCTGAGGACATTGTACTTTTCCAAATCATAAAATCACCCAAACTTTATTATGGCATAGTAACTGTTCAGTATTTTATAGGGTCTCCATTTGATCACATCAGTGCTGTTAATTATCCAAATTCTACTTTAAGCCTTAAAACCAGAAATTTAAGTTTGACTTCATTTATCAAACCTTAAAACCACTTAAACCTCTAAGTCCAGTTCTCTGGCAGTGACCATTTTCAAATCCATCTCTTCTTCACGATACCATTTAAGTTTTCCCAGAAACAAAACCTATAGCTCCTGATTGTCTAGAAGAAATGAAGTATTTTGCAACACATGGAAGTCAGTTGAAACATCTAGACCAGTGATGGTGAACCTTTTAGAGGCCGAGTGCCCAAACCACAAACCAAATCAACTTACTTATTGCAAAGTGCCAACACTGCAATAAAACCTGAAAACTGAGGTTTGAGTTTCGAAAAAACAACTCACAGCCAGTCCAAGCAAATATATATATAACCTTGGCAGTGCACTGACTGGGCATGCGAAAGCTTGGACGAGTCGCGGCTAATGAGACGCAGCTCATGATGCAATCACCTGGCGCCAGTACTCCTTTCCAAACATGTGCATGACCCCTATGTGCACCAGTATCCGATGCTCGACTCCTGGGGCGCTGCTGGGGCAACTTGGCTTGTGTGCTGACAGAGAAGGCTCTGCATGCCCGCTGGGGCATGCGTGCCATAGGTTCACCACTGATCTAGACTATTCTCAGTGAGTCACAGATGGAATGTACTAGTTCTATGTGCTTTATGATAAAATCATGAAAGGCAGCAAAATTCTACTCACCAGTGCAGATTTTCCAACACCTCCTGAACCAAGTACTACTAGTTTATATTCACGCATGGTGTAAGTATTGTCACCACGTCACTACCTACAAGACAAAATGATGTGATATATTACAACATAATGCATTCTTCAAATTTGACCCATTATTTCCAATATGTACAGAATAGGAAGTATTCATACTTAAAATATAGCTATCTTGTTCTAAAATTAGAATTATTTCCATACCATAAACCTGAAAAATACATTCAAGGAACTTTAGCAGATTTCACTTTTCTAACCCTTTCTTTTGGTCATTTAATTAATCCACACATTTCTATGCATACTCATATACAGCCAACATTTACAACACACTCAGTAAGTTCACACGATCTCACTTTAATCCATTAATCATATAAATACAGGGTTAAAACATTTAAAAATTCAGTAAAGTCAAAAGAAACAATTTATACCCATTAAGAAATATGATGTTACTCCAGAAGATAAGCTAGTTCAAGTTTTCCATAGTCCAGGTAAATAACCATATATAATGGCAGGTACCCAAGCATCAAATAACAGTACTCTTTCAACAAGAAATTATTGGTGGTGCAGGTCCTTCATTATTGTGGTGTCCTCCTTATGTCAATTTCCTGGCTCACAGAGACCCATCTGTATGGCTGCACTTTGAAGAGGTTGATAATATTCTTTTCTTGCTAATAGGAGTATTTCATAATGGCAACTCTTGGCTGGTGGATGGAATATACATTTTAGGAGGGAAGAAGTGGAAAGTAAATGAAGCAAGTAATATAGCTAGTATTCAGTACTGGTATTTTTTACTACAAAGTCAGTGGCAGCTGACATAATAGTCAGTGTACTTTGAAATCTCACTGTATCCATATACCCTTACAATTTGGGATGAGAAAGGGGTCTTTTTCTTTGTGTATATTATATTCTACTTTCAACTGTGAAAATCCTTCCACGAAAGGATTAAACCTATCCAGACCCTCACCTCCAGTGAAGAAACATTAGGTTAATGTGCCCGAATGTATGCACATGTACAATCTAAGAGAGTTCCTAGACAGATGTGTATGTAGAATTCATACTAATCATCATTGTCTCTCATGGGATGTCAAATAATTTTTTTACGCATAGTCAATGAAGAACTATTATGATTAAATCACATTTCATTTCATTCTTCTAGATCAGTAGGTCTAGATCAATGAACAAATGGTCTGGTCTTTATTTGGAACAAACTAAATAGTGTAACAAAACAGACATTAAATATGATTATAGCATATTGTATTTTATTTGAATCATGAACACCAAAATTTATATACATTTGAAAATTTAAATACCGAAAGGTCATTTCTATACAAACATCCACTAGCTATGCAAAACTTCAACTGAACATAGCTGTTTAAGTAGGCAACAGACATAGATCTAGACTGCAAAACATGAAAACTCCATTGTTAGCCTTGTTTCAGTATGTCCACATGTCATGCCAACTTACGCTGGCAATAAACTATGCTAGACTGGTTGGTGGAAAAATAACACAGGGCATGTCCAACAGACGATCAGGTTCACTGTGGGTTGTTGGCCCCTTCCTTTCCCTTCCCTTCAGCTCTCCCACAGGTATCTCAGGGGCACAACATTAGGACCAATTTGTCTCCCCAGACCTACTGCAATCACTACAGCTTTTTCCTTCTTTTTTCCAGAAATTGTGGAAGCCAGTGATCCGAATCTGTTTTGCTCACCACTGACAAAGTTCAGACTACCCAAGTGACACTTTGGAGGGTATGTCAGAGGTTGGCAGATTTTTAAAATGTTGCTCTGAGCACAAAATGTGTGCAAAAGCATGCAGTATTTTTTTAAAAAAAGCTTCATTTGAGCAACTGTGCATTTTCTTCCTCCTTTGGTTTCACACACCTCTTCACAAAAACAAGAGGTGTTTGATCTTTGCTTGCAAAAGGGTGTGTTGATTTACACCCACTTTGTGGCAAGATTCTCCTCTTTTTTCCTGCTCTGGTAATCTACAAGCTGCTGTACATTTTGCAATTTCCCCCCAAGACTCTAGTGCTCAGGAAGGTGTAAAACTGCACTCCTTTTTTTCTCCAAAAGGAGGTCTGAAATATTAGACAGTTAGCTGTCAAAACTCTAGGTTTCTTTTAAAAGGAGATTGTGACATAACAGATTATGGGATGGCAGTGTGTCAGGGAATATACAGCCATATGACCCTGACAAAAAACACCCTTTGTTCTGTGAGAAAGCTAACTGTCAACCCTTATGAGAAAGTGCGAAGAGTGCAATTTGCACTTTCTCAAGCTTCATTTTGAAAAAAAAAAAAAATATACAGAAATGGAAGCTGTTTCACTTTGGAAGCAGGTATCCTTTAGGATATTTCCCCAACTGAGGTTTTAAATTTCCACAGCTCTGCAAGTGCAAGTAACCCCCCCACCCACACAATACAAATGTTTTACACACATTTTGTGCACAAAAATGCTTTGAAAATGTGACAGCACCTCCAAGATTCCATTTGGAAACTTTAAATACACCTTCAGTGGTTGTCAAACTGGTTTTTGTGATCTCTGGGTTAGGGAAAGAAAGTGAAAAAATGCAGTGGTAACCCTAAAGCAATGCTGTTTCCTCCCCAAGTGCCCCTTGGGCACTTTTTAGGCAGCACACAAGAGGAGTGGCCCAGAAGATGCTTTGCAAGCACAGCAAAAGGTTTTAGTTGCTCTTCCTCCAGGAGTCCTGTACCCACAATGGGATCAGTCACTCAGATGTGGATGACACAATAACCCTCTGTGGGTACAAGCCCTAGAACAAACTATAAGTTGTTTAAGGGCAACAGCCACCCTAACAAGTCATCCAACATCATTTGTTACAACCCATGGAGAGTTCCTTGTGTCATGAGACCCTAGTCAGTGTTTCAGGCTGATTTATCATTATGCCTAAACCTGGCACTAATTCCTCCATGTGGTTTGTCAACCATGTACAAGTTGACAAACCACATGGAGGAAACACATGGTTCATTATTACACTGTCCAAGGTGGTTTATTTTCAGAGTGCTGTGTTGCGATGTATGAACCCAGTATGAAGGCCTGTGTGCAGCTAACCCAAGAAAGACTACAGAGCTGACTGGCAAAAGTGGTGAAAAAGCTGGTCACTTTTCATGATCATACTAACTAGACAGTTTACTACTCTACTTTGTTACCTAGACAACAATACTTTTTTCACCTTTGGGAAGATTTGCAATACTTTTTTCCACTGAAAATACATATAAATTGTGTTTTCCCTTACAATGAGGAGATTTGTGCAAACTGAATTTTTTCCTTTTCAGGGTAATTTGTGTAATTTGCTTATTTAAAAAAAGAAAATTATTGCATAGATTGAACTTAAAACACTTTCCATTTTCATCTAACTGCCACTATGGTAGCAAGAATAGTTTGCATGATAACTGTGGCTTAAGTAAGCCATGGGAACTTTCTGAAACCACAGCACATGCCAGACTCCATTTACAGAATTCCCTACCCATTTGCAGCTGATCATGTCATCCCAACCCAGTCATATGTGAGAGGAAAACAATCTTCAAATAACCCAAAGTGTGTTGTAGGGTTATTTGAGGGCTGTTTTCCCTCAAGCAAAGTCATGCTGTCCAAGTTCAAATAACGCAAGTCATGCCTGGGCAGGTAATGAAGCGAAAGGTGATTAGCATGTGTCAATTTTAAACAAGCCACCACAGCTTAAGTCACAGTGATCATGTAAACGAGGTCACTGTGATCAGTAAGGTAAGCAGTTTATTAACTGTCCAAATTGCCAACACACTGCATAAGCAGAACTTTTTAGAATTTTCTGCCAAAAATGTATAATAGTCCCAACATATCTGGTCTAATACCAGGTATTAGGAATTTACAATTTCATATGAATTACATATATATTATCTTGTCTAACTTGAATAACAAGATAGGTTTTGCTGCTGCTGTAAACACAGTATTTTTGCAGCAGAAGCATGGGTCTGAAAAAGGATGAGCAGATGAAACGTTAGGGAGTACATTCACTACCCTACAATCCTGTGTGGTCCACTCATTTCCCCCCACCTGAAATGGGCATGTCAAAAGCCCCATTCTGACTAGAAACAAACCTTGTGCTCTGTATATACCTTCTTTCCCAAGAAGAATTGTTGGGACATTGGGGGTGGCAGCAGTGACAGCAGCAATGGCTTGGAAGCTTACTCTTGCGGCTTATGTTTTGCGCACCCCTATGTAAGGCATTCCCAGTACTACTTCTCTGTTAAAAAAAGATCACTGCAAAACAGCTGGGGGGAGGGTGGAACAGAAGCAACTGGACATCTGAAAATTGGAGTTGCCTGTAATAAATAGTTACAGCCTGAGCAAACAGAAATCCAAGCAAGCAGAAGAATGCTTTCAAATAACTTATACAGCTAGGAGCTACTTCACACAACACAGTAATAACATATGCTTGATACTAAACTACAAAGAACCACAGAGCTCTCCACCCAGCTTCATATGGCATGGGGTGAGAAACAGGTAAAAAGCTGGCTGAGTCTGCATATCACATAAATGAAATGGGAGTACGGTAAAATAGATTGAGTCACTTCTGTTTAGTTTGTGGAGAAGAAAAATGCTTCTTGTTCCCATGTAAACTTCAAATGGAAAATTAACACATCTACCCCCAAACCTATTTTCTTTAGCTGCTGACTGTAACAATGGGGACTGACTAATACTAGTGGTGAATACTGCTTTATAGCAAGTTGTGATTCTGTTCTGTCTTAAAAAGGGAGTGGGACCTTTTCCAAAATAAAAATAAACCTCCTGAACCCCGTTATACTGGATAACTTCCAGCCAGTCTCCAATATTCCATTCTTGGGTGTGGTGCTGAGCACAGTGCTTGATCGTGTGGTGGCTTCCCAACTTCAGGGATTTCTGAATGAAGTGGATTATCTAGGTACATTTCAATCTAGTTTCCATCCCAGTGATGAAACAGACTCATAGAATAGTAGAGTTGGAAGGGGCCAAGAAGGCCATTGGGTCCAACCCTCTGCTGTTGCAGGTCACCAATTTACACCATCCCACTCAGAGATTGCTTTGTTCCCTTTGGTGGATGATCTATGCAAAGGATATTCAAGACAGTTTCTGTCCCAAGACCAGGCCAAAAATCCAACTGAAATTATCAAGATAATTCATTTCATCAAAAACTGATTGGAGTTGCCCAGCCACCGTCTTGATTACCTTAACATTAACTATTGGCCTATAGCTGAGAAAACCAATTTTAGAATGTCTCTTGATTCATGTCATCTTAGTCTGATGACATGTTGCGATGCCTCTCTCATTGTTATGGCAGCCATAAGTTCTGATTCACTAAAGGCAAAAAATGTACCTGTATAGACACTGATGATTTACAAGACAGACATCTTGGGAGCCTTCAGCATCAAGTCCAAAACTGGCTATTGCCAGTTCAGTTAAGAAGGATGCTAAGTAGCAGGATGGGGAGTACAACAGCATTCTTCACCTCACCTAAGTGACCAATGTACAAACACTTCAAATTGGAAATCTCCTGGAGGGGAGATAACATTCCTTTAGACGATATGCCTCCCTGACCCACTAGCCTATGCATATGTTGCATTATGTTTCACCACCAGAAGTGACTAGCAATCATGCCCCCTCAGGTCTTGTTGATATGATTAAAAAACAAACAATAAGAAGACACTTTTAATTAGAAGAACAGCCAACAGAGTAAAAAGGTATAAGATTATGTTTATTATTCAATGATATTTATGAATCCCTTATATTAAAGTAATGTACAAAAGTAAGTCTTCACACAGAAGTTAAAACTAACTTTCTGAGAATGCCTGTTGGAAAGGGTATGGAAAAGGCATGCTTTTAATTAGCTTGAATGCTAAAGGTATGTTCAGAATGCTTGTTAGAAAAGGTATGTTTTTAATTAACATAGAAAACCCAGAAGGGATCACACCTGCCTAATTTACAGTGTCAGAGAATTCCAAAGACTAGACACTGTGATACTAAAGGCCTTATTCCAACCACAACTGACCCTCTGATACCTTGGGTACCACTAGGAGGGTCTCCCCAAATGGTAGCAGCAACCAAGCAGGGAAGCTGGAGTAGTCCATAAGATATAAATCACCCTTCCCCTCTCCCAACTTAAACAACCCCACTTCCTACCCAAAACCCTAACACATACTCACTCTAATAAGGGTTACCCCATCCCTCCTTCATGTTAGCAAAATCAGTCACATAATTTAAATAGCAATAAAAACAAGCAATCTGTTGTAGCTCCCAACGAGGTGACCATGTCCATGACAAGCCCATCAGACAACGCAGTGTCCCTTTTAAGTCCAGTCCCAAGAAGCTGATTCAAGCTGCTGTAGGCAGGTTGGTGATTCTGGCAAGTTCTAAGCCACCTAGAAGACCTTCTATGCACCAGGAGTCTCGCTGTAGAAGTCACCAGTAAGCAGGCAGACAACAGTTACAAAATACAATCTACCTGGACAAGATAATCCATTCTCTTTTTCCTTCAATTGGATTGGAGGTGCTGGCACATATACTATGTATTTCACATGGAAAGCTAATGCCCTGTTTTCACCAGTCACACTGAACGCTATGGACATTTATATAAGTGGAATAACATTTTATTACAAGAGTTCTGTCCTTGTTTTCCATCACCAAAGAAGATCCCCACAATGTGGCTAACAATAAAATCATAAAAACATAAGAGTCCCCACAGCTGTACACTGAAAGCATTAACAAGCAAATACAGAACAACCCAACAGGGTACCATAAAGAAAAGGTAAGACAGTTTTCATTTCAAGGTTATGAAAAAGCACAGCAATATAAATGTTTTCATTTGGTGCCTGAATACCAGTAGAGAATCTCTTGGGCTACATAACCTGAGTGTTACAACCAAAGCAACCCTTTCCTGTATACCCACACCAGCTGTCCTACCATCAGTGATAGAACTGAGAGCAGGGCCTCCCATCAAGGAGTAATGAAGATCACCCTTATAATACCCTGGCCCCAGTGAGGCACATCTGTTAAAACATCAGTCTTAGCTTCCAATTTCCTACAGTTGTGGCACTTAAGCCAAAATGAAGCAGTCTTAACCCATGTATTATACCAGCAGGTTTTTAAAAATAATTTTGTAATTATGTGCATTCCATCTTTTACCATCTTTGCCTCACTTTAATAAACAGGTATACACACCAATCAGACACAAGTTGTCTACAAATATGAGCATCCTTTCTACTTTCATTATGCCACTTCATCATTATGCAGATTTGTCATGCATTCCAACTAGAACTAAAAATTTCCTTATGCTTACTTGTATGAAAATTCAAATCTATCAATTGCTATGATGTTATTGTCAGAACCCAGACTGTGGAACTAGCATTCAACAGAAAAACAGTCAGATTGGATGGTTAAAACATTTGTAATTTAAAGCCAGTGCCAAACAAATATTTTATAGGTGAATTATAAAGATATACATTTAGAAGTACAAGCTATAGCCCAACTTTTCTGAGAAAGTTTCCCTAGGCCAAAGTGACACATTAGTAATAATTAGTCCTTCTTCTTATTATACAAGTCAGCAAGTTCTACAAAAGTCACCAAAGAAATATAAAATTATTTAAGGAGACCTTAACAGAACAATTTGAATGTTCGTTCTAGCAAAGTAAAAGCAGCAGACACATTGATTTTTTGGGAAAGTGGATCATTTGCCAAGATTGGTCTTTTTTTCCTAGAGAAAGTAAGCAAGCTTAGTATTATCTGTGGAAACAAATGGGGTTCTAGCTGCTAGATGCAGCCTGCTACATCATTTAATTGCCAGTTCCAGCCTGTGATATTGATTCCCTACTGTGCAAGAAGGCCTTTGTGCTGAATTTCCTTGATGTGAATGGCCTTTATTGACATTAGATGATGCTCTGTCCAATTCAGGAACTCTGATGCTATCCAATTGCAACTGAAGTGTTTTTGTTCCTTTATGTAAAACAATCAGATGTCACGTCACTACCAAGCACAAGAGACTCATTCCGACCCCCAACAATGAGCTAACAATCTATGCCTTCAAGTGTGCTCTCTCTTCTCATTTCAACTATTTATATCGGTTTAATACTATAAAATGAGCTTGTCACCTATTTATAATAAGCCTTAATGACAAAGCCTAAAAGTATGTTAATTAAACTGGCTTGCTTTTAAATTAAGTGGTCATGCGTTTTCTTAAACCAAACTACAAGGAATTTGAATTAGCTATGACATAATGACAGATTTGGAAGGACTGGAGCTAAAAGTTTGTACAAGAAACAAGATAGTCCTGGTGTGTATTTATTGCTAACATTTATAGTCCTTTCTACTGATATCCAGCACAACAGGGGGTTGGACCAGATGGTCTTCATGGCCCCTTTCAACTCTACTATTCTATGATGAGGAAATGATTCTATATTTGAGGAAAACAATTTAAATTAAAATTCAACAATAAATCCAAAGTATCACCAATATAAGGTAAGTCTGTCCATCCTGATCCAGTAAAAGTAAGGTTTTTAGCATTGTTCAGGAAGCAAGGTCTGAAAAAAACCTGCTGAAATAGTCTAAGTTAACAACTCAGGTAGGTCTGTAAGGCAGAAGGCAATTCCCGTAACACTTGGTTTCCTGGCTATTTGTGGTTTTAAACACTTGAACAATAACCTTGAATTTAGGCCAGAAACAAATAGATAACCAATGTTGGTGGTATAAAATCAAGCTAATCAACAGACGGGCATTAATTCAAATCAGACTGCTTGAGTTCTAACTGAAGTTTCCAAATTACCTTCAATGGCAGTCCATATAGAGTGCATTATAGTAAGCTAACCTGAAAGTGACTGTGTAATATGACATTTAAGAATGACTGGGACTTAAAGATTTTAGTTTCTCCAAAATGCTATTAATATACTTAATGGCAAAAGTACAATAACATTATATGAAAACATTTAAATCTTTGAATTCCTATGACGCCTCGGACTTGGTACTTGTGACTGAATACCAGTAGGGTGCACTGATATAAAGAACTAATTATTTATTTAAGTCAACTTTTCCACTGATACCTTCATTTTTCCCTCAACAATGCTAGATATCCAACCAGTAAGTCAAGCTAATTTACAACTGAATAGAGTGATATTTACATTGCTGCATTCTTACATACAGCCCTTGCATTTGTTTAACTCCGTTTACAATTTTCATGCTTTCCTTTTTATCCACCCACCCACCCACCCACCCAGAGAATAATTTTAACATACTCATAAATATGGTCTTTCTTATGACCAACACCTATGCCACTTAGTTGACAGCACATACCTATACATATCTCCTACTGAGTTCAATGGGGCTTACTTCCAGTTAGGTGGGTAAAAAATTGCAGGCTCATTATGAGAATACAGGAAGACACTGGACATTTTTGTCTTCTTTTCCTTCCTAGTGTTGCTCTTTTTTTACTTTACTCTGTCTGGGTCCAAACTTGCCCTTGCAAAACAAACAAACAAAGCAGCAAATCAAGAAGAAATGCCCATGACTGGGTAGTAGCAAGGTTTAGTAGTTGCTGGAGGAAAGGATTTATCTGTTTTGCTACCTTGTATTCTGTCTTACCTAATTTCTTTGGTCTTGCTTAATGCAAATCCTCTACCACATCAGCACACCACACAACAATCTTACCTATCACACATCTTTTGTACATGTGTTTTTATTCAGATAAATTGAAAGCCCAAAACTTTCAAGAAGCAAGAACTATTTAGTTAGGCTGGATAGAGCCATTGCTTAATTGTTAAACTAAGTTCTTCACAAGGTATCCTGCCATTCGTAATCAAAACACATTTAAAATGTCCAACTTAAGTTCATTTTTGCATTTTGACACTGTTAACTGCTGGTGGTCATAACTTTCAGTTTTCCTGAATCTAGAGTCAAATGAGCTATACATAATGGGAGGGGTTCTGCCAGGTTTTTATAACAGACAAAGCAACTGTATTAATTAAAAATGTAATTAATTGCATTCCAGTAGCTGAGGTACCACTAACATTGAGGTTCACAAAATAGAGTGTTTCAGCAAAAGTCCAAACAAACTACAGAGGTCAACCAATCTTAGCTGGCCTTCTTAGGCAAGAAAAGATCCTTATTGTGCCTCTACTGTACTAAGCTCTAGACCAGCACAACTGTGGGGGCAGGGTGTAAGAATCTGTTCTCTTCACAGCTGAGGAGAGGAATAGGAATTTATTCTCATTGCGCTAAGCCTCAGATGCTTAGAAAGCAGCAAGTAGTCTCATGGTTTGCAAAGCATGTGAAATTCAAAGAAACAACAGAGAAAACACTTGGAATTCCCTCGTGCTTATGTAGTCTGTCAGTACAGCATTAGGGAGAGCCCTCAGAATTTCCAGATAAGGAAGTGTGTGTGTGTGTGTGTGTGTGTGTATTTGTCAACAAGTGTACTTGTAGATC
This sequence comes from Varanus komodoensis, assembly GCF_004798865.1. NCBI lineage: Eukaryota > Metazoa > Chordata > Lepidosauria > Squamata > Varanidae > Varanus > Varanus komodoensis. The sequence continues at coordinate 3,740,806 of NW_025336236.1, forward strand.
CTTGACAACTCATCCAGGTTTTGGCTGCCATATGCTAAACACATACAATTTAACTGGAGATACTCTCAATATAAAAAGGTCTTAACATAAGAAAGCCATGCTGGATCAGTCCAAAGGTCCATCTAATCCAGCATTCCATACAAAGGGTGGCAATCAGCTGCCCACAGGATCCCTCAAGCAGGATGGGTGCAAGACCTCTTGGGTGCCCAAGCTCCTCAGCTACTGGTGCATGCAGGCATGGATATAACAGCTAGTGACCACTGATAGCCTGCTCCTCCTCCTTGAATTTGTCCGATCCCCTGTCAAAGCCATCTTAATTAGTGGCCATCACCACTTCCTGTGGGAGTGAATTCCACAGTTTAACTATATAGGTACTGCAGCTCTCCCATTTTGGCTCTAAGGCTTCTAGTATTTGCATAGGAGCACCTAAACATTGCATCCTTCCCCAGATCTATGAAACTTATGTTCTGGTACTTAGTCCTCTTACCAACTGGTTATCATATCTCACTGTAACTTTGTGGCTTATTTCCTCCCCTCTCACATTTGGATAATTGGATAACTCCTTACTTTCATTCACTAGGGATGATTTAACCTGAACGGGATGCTTCCTGGCTCCTGTTTGCTTTCCCCTGGGCTTTACTTTAAAAGCTGCTCTGCCAACTACTTTATGCTGTGTGTCAGCAGTTTGGTTCCATTCCTGTTCAGGTGGAGTCCACTTCTTCTGTACAGGCCTTAGTTGTCCCAAAATGTTCACCAGAGCTTAAACAATCTGAAACTTCCCTCTCTCCACCACCATCTCATTCTTGCATTGAGACTACTCCAGGGTGGATTTGATTAAAATCACTAGTCAGTAAGATTAGATTTAAATAATGATTTTCTGCATAATTTGCATGCATGCCTGCCTTACCCATAGGTAGAGGAACCCCATTAAAATATTCCCAAACTGGGTCTCTTTTACGGTCTGCTGCCATTATAGGTTTTCTCCTCCAGGGAAAGAATAATATGCTAAACCTCAGCCTATACACAAAAAGAGCCAAAGACTTTTGGAGTAGTCTGCTCAAAAGGTTTCACTTTCGTTTTTACTACTTGCCCCTCACTCCTCACACTTAGCTTCTTCTGCAGAAGAGTGGACTATATATTCCACTCCCAACAATCTACTTCCATTCATTGAATTGTTGGAAACTTAGCACTTAAGAAGTAGGGGAATGATTCTGTGTGCATAGATTTGCAAAGGAACAATGGGATTAAGAATTTTCATCTGCTTCTAAACTTCTATGTCAGGAATGACGGATCTTTTTCAGCTCAAAAGCCAAATTCTATTTCTGAGAAGCTACAGAGAGCTATACTGCAGTGGAAGACAGGACCATATGCAAAAGAGGGTAGGGTCTGAAAAATCAAGCCCATTCCCCAAATCAATTGTCATCAACTTCTAACAGGAAGTAAGTGTATTTGGAAGTAAGAATGAGCAATATATCTACTCACAATCAAGCAGAATAAGCCTCTGCATATCTACTCAGAAGTAAACAGGGGAAGCCTAGCAGTATTTCTATGTACATGATAATTCCCCCCTCCCCCACTAAGTAGAGGAAGAGCAGTTCCTCTCTTACTTGATGTAGAAGATACAGTTATTCTACCAAAATTTGGACTGTTAACAGTCTAGAAGTATATTGTCAAGTCAACAAATTAACACTAACTACAGAAAGGCAAAAGTGCTAGCCTCTAGAGGGGGCCAAATGGCCGAACTGAGATACAGCAGGTCCCTCATACTGCTATTTGAAGCATATTATTTGCTGCCTTGAATTCATGGCTTCACAGTTCAAGGCCAAACAGGCTGTGAATTCTATCCTTAAATTTTCACATACTACTAGGGTATTTCTATTCCGAATTTAAGAAAATGAAAAAATCAGGCCCAAATACTTTATGGGCAAAAGCTAGAATTTTTAAACCTCAGGTAAGTTAGATTATATTCAGAATCTTAAGAACCATCTTAATGGGATGAAGATATTTCACAATGCAGTACTTGTAATATAAGCTAACTTTTCATTAAAATGTAAGGGACTGCCAGGACATCACAAAAGTCCATCAAGAAGAAAATCTTGGTAACAGAATTTGATGAGAATACTACAGAAATGTTATTCAAAGTTTATTTCTGTCAAAGAGACTATACTCTAATTAAAAAGGTGTTTAAATTATGCACCAATTGTGTGTTTTTGCATGAAGATTTTGGTTCTCCTAAGACTGAAAATAAATTGCCCTAATGATACTTATTTGAATATACTGCAGGTCCAGATAGCTATTTATTTAAACTTGGAAAGTACAGTTTAAGGAAAGAATTAACTTCTGCCAGGTTTGTCAATAAGCTCTGCCCTCCTCAAAGGTAGACTACCCAAGATAGAATAACTGATATGTATACAAAATACACTTGACTCAAGAAAGATATCAGGAGAAAGATTCAGACAGTATTGTATAAAAATTTAACAGCAGCAGTCAGAATAGAATTAGTTTATATCTTTATTCCTCTGAGCATCACTTTTATTAACACAATTTAGATATCCAGCCCCCTTTTCATCTATTAAGTCAGTCTTCTCTCTTCATCTTACCTCTCATCATGTACTGCTATAATTGATATTAAATTTTAATTTAATCACAACAGAATTAAAAAAGCACACATCTTTTCTAATAAAGAAAATCTCTATAGTATTCATAAAGCAGCTCTAGGACATAAACTCCACAACTAAGGCAAACTGCTCAGGTTGCAGAGGGCCTGCAATAAGGAAAGCTATACTGAAATGTTTCTGATCTACAGAATTTAAGCACTTCTCAAGTTCACATAGCATCATGTGAACTTGAAGGTCACCCTGCAACTTAGCCATAGAGCTCACAGACCACCCAGACCATTTCTTCTATTATACAATTTCTGCCTTTCCTCTCTTACTCCATACCCTTCAAATACGCATATCAGTTCTTGCACACCCCCTTTTTAACCCTAATGTCCTAATCCTGTGTCCACCCACCAACACATTGCATCCACATTCTGCCTCTTCCTTTGTCTTTCTGCACATCTCAGGTCTATTGCCAGATAGTGCTTATTCCTCTTTATCCTGGGGATAGGCTCTTTCTTTTCAGAAAACAATGCTAAATATTGAGAACTAAGTAAAAGTCTCTTTGCTGTACTATTTCTCCATTCTTAACCTTAAACAATTTGATGAAAGCAGTGGCAAAATAATTAAAGGCTGTTTCTCCTAAGTACCACATTGAACATTTTGAGGCCAGACAATTATTTTTTCAAAGCAATCTTGAAAATTTAAGAAGTTAAATTTAAGTCAACATGCTACGGTTATCCTAAGTCAGAGGTTTTTGAAATGTGATATGAGTACCATTTAGGTGGTCTGCAGAAAGGTTGCAAAAATGCTAAGCATATCCATACTTGGACCTGAAGCAGATTGGGTTTTCTTAACCCAAATTGACATTGTTTTAACCAGCACCAGAGTACTGAATAGGTTAAGAGAGGCAGGCATATCAACCATATTAGAAAAGCAAGGTTAGGTTATTAAAAAATGAGCCATGCTTTGATTTGCAAAACACAGCTTAAAGGACCATGAAAGGCACCCAGTATTTTTCAAATTTTCTGTATTAAAAATTTTGAGTCACTGCTATATGTTTAAGAGTCACCTCTATTATCCTAGTGTCATGGCTGCAGTAAAAATTTATTTGCCCCTTGATCTGTATATATCTATGGCCCCTTATGAAACATTCAGTTATGCAAGTAAAGTAAGTCACATAACTTTAAGGAAATTTGTATTTCTGCATGCATTTTTAAGATTTTTGTTTGGATTCTACATGGCCTTGATTCTGGAATATGTGTTCTTTATAATGAACAAAGAGTCCATTCCTCCAAAACCTGTAGTTGGTTAACCTACTACAATCAATCTAGTAGTTATAAGAAGTGCTGACCTGAGAAGTATATTCAGGCACCATTGAAATATGTTGCCCCAATGATGTCACAAACATAGTTTGTTATTTCTAAATATTCACAGCCTCTCTTTACCCAAATACCCCTATTAGTGTGCTTACATATTTCCATAGGTCATTTATACTTTGTGCTTAAGTCTGTTTGAATGTGTATGCTTCCATATACCCTGATCCTGTCTAATCTTGGCTGCTAGCAGGGTCAGGCCTGGTTAGACTCTGGATGGGTGACCTGAGGGTACGATTCTATGATTATTGTTATAAATCACCCAAAGACCTTTGACTATGGGCAGTATAGAAATGTGATAATGATGCATTCATAATGCTCATACCAAAAAGGAAGAAGTCTCCTTCCTGGACTCTTCCACTTCATCAAATGCAATACTCATAGCAGTTTTCAAAAGAAGTTATATTCACATTAAACAAATTATGAGAAACAAAACGAGTGCTATCTTCTAGTAAATCTATTTCTTATAGTGGTAACATAGAGTTAAAAGCAATCTAGGCATTACTAGTGACATTTTCTTTTATCTAGAAAAAGGAAAATTTCTCAGCTTATGAAAATTAAAGACTGATAATATATTCTCCCCTAATTCTCAGAGCAACTGTGGGAGACCTCAAAACCTTATCAAATTGTTGATGCTAAGAACACCTTATGGATTTTTAAAGCTAAACACTCTTGTTCAGCAGCACATTAAAATGCATTGCACCTTTTATATAAACTGTTGCAGTGCAACTTACTTACTGCCCATTATATTAGGTAGATTGCTTATAACAAGTTTGTATAAATAGAATCAGAAAACAGGAGGGGAACTCAATAGTACTATCAAGCAATAAACAATTGTTATCTACAGTTGTAACACACATTGTTAACAGAAATAGGCTGACACTGAGGAAATGCAGACAAGCTGATAGAGGCTTGAAAAAGAATAGATTCCAAATCTTGTATCAAACCAAACTTTGTTGAGAATGCGAAGAATTGCAAAGTGCCATATAAACTCATAAATAAAGCTAGTCACCTTGCAAATCTAAATGGAAAGGCAAGACATAAAATTTAGTGAAAATGAGTAAGAGATGGTATATTGGTCAATCTGCTACGCAGCCATAGCAAGAGCCTTCCTAGACTCCTTTCCTTTCCCATAATCGTCAATGGGAAAATTCTTGAGTCTGTGTTCAATGGATCAACTTCAGAGGAATAAGGCCCAAAATAGAATGGGAAGAGCTATGTTTATTCACAAGTCTATTTTACATCAAAGAGAAGCTGTCTCCCTGCTCCATCACTTCGGACACTTTCCTGCAATACCAGTTCACTTCTGGTATCGGAACTGGATAAAAAATAAAAAGCACGAGGGATTAAAGCCCAGGAAGGCTCAGCTTTTCTCAATTAGTTGTTCCATTTGATGCAAAAGTTACCTGCTCAAATTATGTGCTAACACAGCAGAAAGAGGGTTTTAAAATTGTACCTCTCCTCATATCTAGTTTGGCTCTGTGGCATTCAATTTTCAATTTTTATTTCAAGTAATTTCATGTTAGGAACACAAGAAGCATTTTATACTAAGTCAGATCATTGATTCATCTATCCCAGTATTATCAACACTGATTGGCATAGGCTCTCCATGGTTTCAACAGGATTCTTTCCCAGCTATATACCTGAAGATCCTGGGAACTGAACCTTCTGGGTACCTTCTCCTTGCAAAGTGTTTGCTCCCACCAGCCCCTCCTGACTTTTTCCCCCTTTTTGTTTCATAAGCTAGAAATCCAGGACATTTCTTAAGCCTCTTATCAGTAAGAATGGATAGAAAACAAATGAGATCACATCACACAAAGACAATATTTTTAAAAAATCAAAACACTGAAACAGTACCTTTCTGTGTTACTAAAGTGTTTTGCTTATTCTTGATCAAACTAGATTAATGTTTTTTCACTGATGGTAGTATAATATAACTGGCTAAATGGAGCCTCGTAAAAGTCAATTCACATTCTAAGAAAAGGAAGTTAGAAGGGTTCTGGAAACTGAGGCCAATGGGGAATTGTTGACAGAGCCCCCCACACACACGGAGGGAAGGGAGGGAGGGGGTAAGCAAGCATGTGTGGGGAAGAGATTATGAAAGGGAGGCATGACATTGTCTTCAAATGCCTGAAAAACCATCACTCAAAGAAGCAGCAGACACTAGCTGAATTTGCACAGCACGGCAACCAACCCTACAAAGAAGCTATGCAGTATGGACTGTCTGTGGGATGACTGGGCTCACCATGAGTTGTCACCCCACCCCACCTCCATCTTGTGGCTCCAGGAGGTATCCCAGTGGAAGTGGTGGCTGAAGCCACATGCCTCCTCAACTCTCAGCTCTTCACACCTTTTCTCACTTTTTTTCTCCCGGATGTTGCTTTTCATAATCTGTGAAGTGACAGTCACTAACTCCTCCTCCATAGGTTACCTGCACAGTACACTGGAGTTGTGCATGTTCCGTTGTATGGGAAAAATATATTGTTGCAGGTTTTAAAAAAAATGTTAGTGTTCCAGAGTTGTGCAAGTGCCCACAACTCTGAACAGCCAAAATGGAAAATCTGGCCTAGGCAATATCCTGGTAAGTGTCTGCTGTTATGCTGCAGCAGGCACCAGCCATGGATACTAAGAAATAAAGGCTGCAAATAGGTTATTTTGCTTGCCTTCATCTAACAGCTGTCAAATGGAAAGCTATCAAGGGAAAGCAAAGTCATGATGGATCTTTGCTCACAAAAGGTGAGGGTAACAATTTCCCCCCTTCATGGTGAGATCCTCAGGTTTTTAGTGTTCTTCAAAAGCTTTCCAGTGACCCCACCTTTTCCTTAATTTCTTAAGTCTCCAAATAGTAAAGTTAGAGACCATCTCCTTTTAACGAATACTTAAGTTTAACAGCTGTTGACAGAAAGGCATACTTTGTAAAACTCTCTGGCAAATCTCTGTTTGCATTTTGACACACAAATTCATGTGTGTCTGAATATTGTAAGCTCCTTCCATTCAGAGTGGAAACTTAGGATCTGTGCTTTAGTTTACTATTATGCATTAATTTTGAGGAGATTCAATATCGTGCAAAGTCTGCTTCAAAGCATTCAAAATAAAATTCAATCACATTCAACTTTTCTTGCTATCTTAAGCAAGGTGGCAGCACTCCACATCCACCACCCCATTCATTTGCCTGCCTGTCTGCCTGCCCGCCTGCCTGTTCGGCCAACCAACTGTTCCTTCATTTGCTTTGCCAGTTGACCGAGCTGGCAAACACTTTACTACACCCACTCAGCTGCTCTTGTTTTGTGCTTCAGCAATGAGACCCCACAAGAGTTAGCTGAACACATGCAAGACCCCCATGTTCAGGGCTCAAAGCATGGTGTCTCAATGAAAATGAGCAGCCAGCTAAGCAACTAGGGTGGGTGGGAAAAAGCCACTAGCAGTAAGAAGCAGTGGGATGGTCTCTTGCTACAACAAACATCACAGCGGAAAAACAGCTGGGAGAGGGGTCCTCCAGAGCACCTGCTGGAGGTGGCAGCGAGGCAGAGGCCTTCCTGGCAGAGGAAATGTGGGAGAAAGCAGTGTAATTCAACACTCCTTCCGCTTCTCTGCTTTATGCAGATGCATCAGCCTACACAGTGATATGACCTGCTCTATTTGCAGTTCTTATTGGAGAGCTATCGAAATTCAAATGTTTTCTCAAGGGATCATTTAGATATCTATTAAAGAAAGACAACTTTATGTAGACAGAGAAGCTGCTGTGTTGTATCACTGATACAGCATTACTCTTGGCAGAGACAGCTCAAAGCAGCAGTTAACTTTCAAATGTGTAACTGAAAAAGCAAAATAGTGTAAAAAAGGATTTTGAGGAGTGACCTTTTCTGCTCATCTAATACCACCTTGGATATGTAGAAAACTCCAAAAAAGAGATATATTAACAAAATTCACAATAGCATAACATACATCAAGAAAATTAGAACATAAAATTTTCAGGAGCTATCATACAACCAATTCTACAACCATAAAACAACAGCACTACAAAGGTTTATAAAGGAAGTTAACAATGCCTTTAATATTTCTATAAATGTAGCCATCAAAATTGTTTAGTTTACCAACAGTGCGATCTTACACATGTCTACTCAGAAGCAAGCTCCACTGGTAACAGGATACAGGACTGTAGCTAGGTATCATTTGTGATCCAAGACTGTGTCCTGCCTAACCTTTATGACTCAAGAAAGATCATTTATTTTTACAAATATACTATATTATAGGAGTGAGAAACCTGTGGCCCTCCAAGTGTAATGCCCTATAATACTCATGATCCCTCGCCATTGTTATGCGGACTAGGGATAGCCACAAATTGCCCACCTCTACTTTACTGGCTGAACTACAAATTGTAAAGTTTAAGCAGAAATGGAATAGTTCTCTGCTGCTTATAATTTGGAAACAGGAGTGAGCAGTGGCCTAAGGTGGTTAAAACCAAAGGAATTTTGAAGAACTCCAAAGGAATCTCTCCAGCTGGGAAAAAAGGCATCAAAATGGCAAATGCAGTTCAATGTATGCAAGTGTAAAGTGATGCATAATGGACTAAAAAAACCCCCCAACTTCCAGTATAGGATGATATCCAAGCTAGCGGTAACTGAGCAAGAAAGAGATCTTGGAGTTGTGGTTCAATGAAAATGTCAGCCCAGTGTGCAGCTGCAGTGAAAAAGGCAAACACCATGTTAGATATAATTAGCAAAGGAAATTATACTAAAACTGTGAAGATCATAGTCCCCTTACACAAATCATTGGTGGAGCTGCACTTAGAATACTGTGCACAGTTTAGGTGGCTGCACTTGACATGAATATTATTGAGAAGGGCAACTAAAACAATCAAATGCTTGGAGCAACTCCCCTATGATCAACAATTACAACAGCTGAGCTTGATTAGCTTAGAAACCAAATGAGTAAGGGGAGACATGACAGAGGTGTTCACAATTATGCATGGTGTGAAGAAAGTGAAGAGGAAGATGTTTTTCTCCCTCTCCCATAATACCCCAGTTCTAACCTGGGGTCATCCCATGTAGCTGATTGGTGGGAGATTCGGGACAAATAAACAGAATTACATCTTCACAGAGAGAACAGAATTATGGAATTAAATTATGGAATTCACTGACATGAGAAGGGATGAGCACTGATTTGCACAGCTTTAAATGAGAATTGGACAATTTATGAAGAAAATGGTTCTCAATGGGTACTAAATTTGATGGCCTACATGCTGTACACTAATGCTAAGGAATATGCTAGGGGAAGCTGTTGCCTGTTTGACGGCCACTGGTGGAAACTGGTTTGCCACTGTTTGAACAAATACTGAACAATATGGATCGGTGGTCTGATCTGGCATGGATTATTTTATGTTTTGTTCTCGTGCTTCAGGCTTCACTTACAACCTCAGATGACTCTTTATGGAGCATTCATAAAACCATACTTTATTGCTCAAATGGCATGCAAATTAACATCAGGGATACTTTTGCACCATGATTGGATTCAGGGAGATAGTTTGCTTTGCTACATAAAGCTCATCTCATTAAGGGTCATATAAGTCAAAGTCAACATAAAGATGTGTGCCCAAAACAGGTCAAGAAGTTACTCCATAACATTTATTGTACCCGGAGGTCCTTCACATGGGGAAAAAAACTGCCAAAGCCTTAACATTCTAAACCAGCCAGTCTCCCACTAACTTCAAGGCTATTCTACAGAGCGTTGGAGTGGCCAAAACCGCAAATTATCACAAAGACAAAGAAATAAGAAATGTCATTTACAGAGAGACACCACCACATACTGACTTTCTAGATATTATATTCATTTCAAAAGCAGCCCAAGTTCACAATGCTAACAGGAAAGCCACCCCCTTCCAGTCATGGGGTTTGACAATCATTGTCATTTTGGTCTTATTAAGGCAGTAAGTTACTCAAATATTGAATTGGGGCAAGTCAACCTGAAACTGTACAGCCATTCAAGAAAGGCAACAGCAGAAGAAGCTGATGAAAGTTTACCCCCCAGAGATACTGCTAAAAGTTTAAAAGCAAGTAGGAGGTGCTGTGCAGAAAGGATTCCTATTTTGCAAAGTTAACTTCACTGAGCTCATTCAAACATAAATACTGCAGTAACTGTTTGCCTGTGGTCTTAAATACAATTTAATAGAAATTAACATTCAGTGATTTTAGGCATGCTTGTTGCATGAAGGTTCAAGGCCTCAGATACCTCTTGCCTACAGAGACTATCATAAAGAAAAGCTCACTTGTTGCCCTGCATCCTTCCTTATTTCTCTCCACAACACTGATCCCTCTCTACCATTTGATCTTGACTTTTCCAACAGGAACAAATAACACTAACAGAGATGTAATCAATAAAGGATTAGCTGATTACCTCTTTTGGACGAGGCAGTGCCGCTTCTCCCCTCACCCCACGATATGGAAGTCTGAGTTCAACCCAAATGCTACAGGAAGACCCAGCCCACATTCGATTACACACGCCAAGCCCTAAATGTCCCTTAAAGCGAAATACAGTACAGAGAACATTCCCCTTTCGATCTTGCTCATTCTTTAGGGGCTGGAAAGAAATTCTGGCAAGAGAATGAGAAGCGGAAGAGGCCTATCGCAGCCTGAAGAACGGCCGCCCAGCTTCCCGCTGGGGCGGAGAATGGAAACAGTGAGAAGCTCCGACCCAGCCGGACTAGGCGGGGCTGAGGCTCCCAACGGAGTCCGATGCCACCGGAGTCCGGCAAGCCGGTCAGCCGCTCGGCCGGCCGGTAAGAACTTTCTTCACCATTATGAGCAGGGTGGGAGTATCTCCCCCCCCACCGACCCCCACCCTCCTCCGCGGTGGGTCCCAAGTACATGCGCGGCCTAGGTTCAGAGGCTCCAACTTTCTCCTTCCGCTCTAACTTCTCCTGGGGAGGCGGCCATTGAAAGGGGGAGCGGAGGGGAAGGGCGCGAGGGTTTGGAGCAGCCTCAGCCCGGCTTCCCTCTACTGAGGGGAGCGGTCGGCTCGGTTCCGCCTCCGCCATGTTCTGTGTCGAGAGCCTTGTCCCGCCCGCAGAGCGCCGCCACCGACACTGCCGTTGCCGCCGCCGCCGCTGCCACCGCCCCCTTCCTACCCGGCCCTCACCCCCCTTCGGAAGCTCTTTGGCTGCCGAGCCACTTGTGTCAGGCTCTCGCTGCCACCCCGCCCGGTGCCGCGCAGGTCCTCTCTCACACTCGCTCGCAGAGACGCGCTCCCCACCTCAGCCCCGACGCCGGGCCCCGTTTCCCCGACTCCTCTCCCCCGCCGCACTTTGCCATGGCGGCCTCTACCTTACCGGACGGCGCTGCCGCTCCCCGCGTCGTCCGCCGCCACTTCCCTGGGCGAGCCCTCTATTGCCCCCGCCCGCGCGCGCGCGCACACACACTCCCTCCTCGCTGTCGCTGGCTGGGCGAGGCTTGCCGCCGCCGTCGTGACGCTGCACGCCCAGCCTCGTTCTCGTTTCCCTTTACTCAGTCCGGTGGCGTTGGAAACGGGAGGAGGGGTGACCTCTCCGCTAGGCTCGGAGCGCGCACGCGCGTGGCCCAGCCCGGAGACACTGCAGCCCCCCCTTCTCCTTCCTTTCCCTCCTCCCCTTCTCTTTCTCCCTTCTCCGCAACCTTACGCAGGGCCCCATCCTGCTCGGTCTTAGCAGCCCGGAGAGAGAGGGAACTCTATTAGAGTGTGCCTCATGCAAGAGCGTGGATAAGAAAAAAAGGAAACAGCAAGCGCTGTGATCAGCCTCACACATGCGCTCCGCAAGAGCACTTCCTCCCAAAGATAGGGGAGGATGTGCGAGGAACGAGCGCACCAGCGCGTTGAGAGTGCGGGTAGGTTCGCTCACGCGAGCTTCCTTGGCAGAGGCGAGTAAGAATTGCGGTAGGAGGAGGTTGCCATCCTGTGCTCGCTTACTTGGGAGTAAGTAGCACGGCGCTGAATGGGACTTGCTCCTGAGCAGTCCCCCGTAGGATTGCAGCGTAAGCTTGCAATTCTGAGCGTACTTCTTCGTAGGAAGCCCCCTCGAACTTGGTGGCGCCGACTTCCAAGAAACGAGGCTGAGGACCGGGGCTGTCGGTCTTGCGTGGCCGTGCACGTTAGAACTCGATTTACTGCCTTCATTCAGAATGAGGGTGAACAATGTTCGCGTCCGCAGAGCCGGGCTTTCCTGGCGTCCCCGCCCTATTCTGCTAACCATGTCAGTATCCTCTTCTTGGATTCCATTCCTTCTATAGGCTTTTCAAGAAGGGGCAGCAGGAACTGCCCTGCACGCAATGGTTAACAACAGCAACAAAAGGCTTTCGACAGGCCCATTTTTCTTAAATCCGATGAAGACAAGGACTCGGCTTCTTTACGTCATATAAAATTATGTGCATCCCGAACCTGTGCAGAGTTAAAAGCAGGGGAGTTAGGTGCATCAGTCTGTGCAACATCACAAAGCTATTACAGACTACCTCGTCCCCCAATATTAATGGTTGGACTCTTTTTGGCTTGGAGAAAATCGATCTCCTCAGCCTCCAATCCAGCAAAAGTTAGCCGTGACTAGCAGTGTTACTCATTGCATTTTGCTGTGTCTGGTGGGGCTTATTCCCAGATAAGCATGTATTGCAACCCAAGTCTCATCAATGTAAGCCTGTGCAGTTTCTTAGGAGTAAACAGTTGAGTAAGAATGCATAGGACTGTGCTTTTATAGTCATCCGAGCTAGTTTATTCAGTTGAGTCTCAGTGGGTCATTACCAACTTTAGGTGGATCTTGGACACTATTGTGTAAAACTGACAGGAAGTTGCAATGCCAAGTTCCCAAAAAAGGGAGAGGGTGTGGTGGGGGAAGGAGGCTATTGCTAGCAATAAGAAAATTAGAAAGGCTGCACTTTCCCAAATAGCCTAGCTGTCTTCAATTCTTTACGTCTGGTATTTTGCTGACTGGTCCTAATCATGGTTGCCCTCAAGTAAATTGTCACAAGAATGTATGTCGTTCTCTTCAGATGTGGTTGGGATTGTACTATACATATACACACTGTTTTATATTCACCAGCAACCCTGTGTGATAAGATTATTATCATCTGTATGCAGAGGCTGAAAAGTGACACACCCAAGGCTACTTAAACTGTACATGGCTGAAAAGAGGCATTGGCTCAAAGTACAGGATGTTAAGGCATGTCCTCTGCCTCTTAAGAAACCAAGAAATTGTTTTTCCTACTCCCAGCACCCTATGCAAAGTCTCTGAAAGAAACAGTTTATTGTATCTGGGGATAATTGGTCAGTCATGCTTTCTCTCAAATTCAAACTTGTTGAATCTAAAATGCTTTTCATTGCATTTATGAAAAAGTCTCCCATTTTTTTAAAAAACCCTAATAAAGCAACAAAATTAAATTTGCACTCATCTGTGACAGCTGATTTTCAAACAGGGTCTGTGCATGGAGAAGACCATTTTGTACATATTCCTGCTGTTAAAGATGAGGGCCCAGCCAGAGACAAGAATTGGCAATCTTAATTTAATGCCACAAATATGGTTGAATACACAGGGATTCAAACATCAGGCCTTTAAAAGCTTAACAGTCAAAACCTCCTGGTAATCGTGGACAGTTTTCAGTTCTGCTTTTTTCCACATTCAGTTTTACTGAACTAGAGGCAGCAAGAAACAGAAATTTGCAAATGTTGCTAAGTTCTTACCAGAAATTGAACTCAACAATTTTTTTACCCAGAATTAAGTCTAGATAGCAACATTTCAGAAATGGCATTTCATTTTGATCAAAAATATATTTAGCACTATAATATTGAATGGACATGGATCCCAACTGCCATTAAAACACAAAAAATGTGGAATAGATAGCATTTGACACGTTTACACTGTCAGAGCTGTTCTGAATTTAATTTCCTTCATGAAACAAAGTACCATAGAGTAATATGTAGTAACTATAACCCTATGCAAGCATTCAAGTGAACATGTGAAGGTACAAACTGCTTATTTATTTAAAATGATCCTTTGGCCACTTTGAAGGCTCACATTTATGAGGAAGAAAAAAAGAAAACAAATACAATGAAATTCAGTAATACATATTCTGTAACACTTCAGTAAAAACAGGATACAGATAACAATTCAATAAAAACAGAAGTTACCAGTGAAACCAGCAATCTAGATACTTAAAGAAATGCTAGAGAAACAGGTGAACACACCAGCCCTGAACCTACAGTTTTAACCTTTGCCCATTCAGGGAGAATCACAGAAATGTGCATAGAATCTCCTCATGTTCCAGAGTGCAGATCTCCAGAAGGTTCAGGGTTGTTGGAGCAGAACTTACACATGCAACCCCATGACACTTCACATGTTCATAAACCATTGAAAAAAATCATGGAAGAGCACAATCCTATACTTACATGGTGTTAGACACAAATATACACCACTGCTACATCCAATATGGGAGGAGTTGCATCAGGTCAGGAAGGGAGGAAAAATCAGATCTGAAAAAATTCAACTGTTACAGATGTCTCCAGTTTATGTAGAATTCTAAAGAATAAACCCCCTTGAAGAAAGATTCAATCTAGTTTGCCTTTGTAGAGATCATGGTTGTTTAACACTCTTAAGTAATCCAGAAATAAAATATTCTGTGTTTGTTGAGTTTCCTTTTGTACACAAGAGATGGCAAAAGAGCTTGCTGATGTGGTAGTCTTTTAACAAAGACAGTTTTGGTAACTTTGCTTTTCTAAACAAGATTTGGATGATAACAATACTGTAGCAGCAGGAATCAAGTTTGTTTATCACAAGTTCATTTACTTTTATTCTCAAATTGTCACCTGCTTTGATTAATCAAATACCCAATTGTTAGATTTTAACAACTTCTGTTATCATAGCACTTTTAGGGGAAATTTGGAAAGATTTTTAATGCTGCCTGCAGTAGCTAAGGAAGAGACAACTCCTGAAATGATTCGAAATCCTTTGTTACAAATTTTTAGAAATTTACACAGCATTATGCAGAACCATACTGCATGATTAAAGTGTGCAGGAGCAGACATTTGTGAGGGATAATTGTGTTTGCTAGCCTCACTCATTAGCCCTGCCAAAGCCTTCGCTAAGTGTTCCTGGTGGTGGGAACCATAATTTGTCAGCCACGGCAACACTTGAAGGGACAATGCAGTAAGGCTGGAAAAGTTAGCAACTACTCCACAGACTTCCTAGAAACAGCACGTTGTCTACTAAGAAATGAGACCAGGATATGCTTGTGGCTTGAAAGGCTAGAGGTGAAAAGGGCATGATTGTGCATTTGGGGCTCTTCAGTTTCATAGCCATAGGCTAATGGACAAGGACTGCTGACTGCTGGTTTTCTGCCCGTCTTCCTAAAAGATACTTATTCTTTTTTTTCTTTTACTTCAGTAGTGTAATTGAAATAATGAAGCATTTTAGTGGTGTAAATGCTGGTATCTTACTTGGTTTTGCAAAAATAGAAAGGCTTTTAAAAGCTGTATAAAAGCTATATACATGGGCCTTCCCCAAGCTGATGAACATGTGGCCTCTGGCCATTCTGGCAGAGATGATGGGAGTTGTTACCACATTTGGAGAGTGCCAGGTCAAGGAAGTCTGAACTAAATTGTTCATCTGAAGAAACAATGGGAGAGAAGATTATATTTAGGTCATGTAACTTAAGCCCCAGAAGCACTGTTTATTACATTACTTTACCTTTCACTAGCTAAAGATCTCTGGATGGTTCACAGAAATTAAGATCCATTAATACAACATAATAAAACACAAAACCTTTGAAAGTTTAAAACAGAATAAAAATAACTAAAAACAGAGCTAGAGTTCTATAAAACTTGGAAAAATAAAAAGTGTTTGTTGAAATTACAACATAGCCCCAGATGAGTCTTTCTTGGCAAGGTATTCCATAGCTGTGGTGCCACCTTTAAAAAGGCCCTCTAGTAGCCACCTGCCTCACCTTATTTGGTGGGAGGACAACCTCAGAAAATGATGTCGGGCTGAGGGCAGATACATATGGAAGGAGATGATCCTTCAGATAACCAGGTTCAAACTGGGGGGGTTTTTTAAGAAGTTAATGGTAATATTTTGAATTGGGTTCAGAAAAATTGACCCAAAAGCCAGTGAAGGTTGCAGGGCAGTGGTTTAATATAACCACAAATCTTCATTAATAATTTTGCTGTTTTTGTTTCACATGAGCAAAGCAAGTTTAAACTTGGCCAGCCAAGAAGAAATGTAATGAAGAAGCATGCTTAAAGTGATTTAACAAAAAGTTACAAATTGAGAATGAAAAGTTGAGCCAGATCACAGAAATATTCATCTAAAATGTTGCAGATTCATTATCCACCTGCTTAAATGTCTGTACAGTAATGTTCTGAACACTGATAGTGAAAACTTAAGATGTTGTGTGAATGTCTGGTGCTTTAAAATCTTTTTCTTTCTTCTTATATGCTTCTTTTAGCTTTATTATATTTTCCTTTTCTAATGTAGAAGGTATATCCAAATCACAAAGAGGCATAGAAGAAGAGAATATGAACCAACTGCCAGTTCATGGGTCAGGACAGCATCAGTAAATGGCATGCCTTCACAGGTGCTACAACCTCAGTGCCGAGTTCTGCGCCCTGCTGCCTCTTTATGCCCGTAAGGTAGCTTCACTCCAGGCTACTGTGAGAAATTAAAATGGTGACTAGATCCAGTTATCTAGGGCTACCTGGGCAGCTGCTTCTAGCTGCCACAGCCCACCAGCATAAAAGTGATTATACCAAATGGCACTTTGCCCAGGATCACCTTAAACCTGGAGCTGGTCCTGCCCTTCTGCTTTTTTTGCTATCACTGGTAACCTCCAAATTTCCATTGTTGATATTCTTTAAACTAAGTGATTGGCTTCTTCTATCAAGTTGTTGCTTACTAGGTATACCTGGTTAACAGATTGTTCATCCAGCTTTCTTATAAGTCCATCCACATCTTGTGTTCCTCTAGTTACATGGAAATTTTAGTTGTAACAAACAGCAATCAACTTAAATGGCATACTCCCCTTACATTAAATGTTATAGTTTCACTGCCTATGATTAAGAAATGTTACATTCTGTGACTGTTGCTTGGAGAAACAAACATTATTTCACTTATCCAAGGAACATAGGCTTCTGGCACTGATCTGCACTTCTTACAAATGTCCATAAGATGGAATAAGACAAGATACAGGAACTTAGTTAAGCATTAAAGGCAGGGAGTGGTACCACCTGGAAGCATTTGCCTAATAATTAGAGTTGCATCTGTATTATAAAGTGCCACTGAGGTAATCTGAGCCTTTAGTGACCCAGTTGGATATAGCAACAGCCCCAGACTGTGGACTTGATGTTCATGGACAGTGAAACCATCCTGAACAAGTTGTACAGCATCTGTTCAAACAAACCACGCACCCATAGAATTCTCCATCTTTTAAGGATAGTCAAGCCTATCAATCATTCAGCATAATCCTGTTTGAATAATTGAGTTTGTACTAATTCAGTATGTATATAAAATATTCAGTTTTCTATCCTTCCAGTCAAAACTTACTGCTTCTTCAGTTTTGTTATCATACAATTTGAAACTATGTGAGGACAAAGGCTTATAAGAAAGTTCAGGCATCAAAATTGCTCTCTTTTATCTCCTTTCTCCAAAACATTTGCCAGCAAGTGCAAGGAGAAGAAGGCTGGTCTGTGGGCCTTCATACTGAAAAGAACCCTGTGAATTGTAGGATTCAAAGCCCTATAGTTTCCAGGTAATTTACTGGGAGCTTCCTGTTGATACAGCTTTTGGGGGCCTTAGGTGGGTCATAAAGTGCCCTCGGAGGCAGTAGGAACAAAAGACAGCATCGTGAACTGTAGGGCCCCAACTATTTGCATGTGAACCCCAGGGCTGATAATCTCTGCCAAAGCACACACTCTTTGGATGGCCGTCTGTCAGCCTCAGAGCAAAGTTAAAATCAATCATAGCAGGATGATGGTTTTTAAAAGCACCATGCTGCTTTCTCAGGAAAAAAGGCCTACTCCATTTGTTAAATAATCAATGTACTAGGTATCTAGAAATCTTTTTTTTTCCAAGTAAAGCCAAGCAATATTTTATTTTTGTTTTTAAAGTTTAAGTGTCACACTCAAAAGATGTATCAAATTACCCAGTATTATTAGGGGTAAGCAGAATATAGCAAAAAGTACTGGCACAAATACTACCACAGTAAGCTTTCTTGTACAAAGGAATGAGCTCGATTATTCTCGAATCATGTAGATGAATTTCTGACAGACAGCTGATGTGCCAGCCTGACCAAATGAAGACAAAACAGTCCCTTTTATTTAACAGGACCAAAGAATTCAGGATAATATTTTGTGCACGTTGATACCTTAGGGGAAAATATTGAACAGTCTTTTCATCCCAGACAGTTGCACAGGAGCACTTCACAACCCAAAGCATTAGCTCATCTGTATTATTGCACATCAAAGCCCAGAAATACTCTTTTATTAGATAATGGTCATGAACCACATTGTATAACAATCTCTTGGCAAATATATAATGAACCATTTGTCCTTCACTCCTTTGAATCATCTCATATAGTTTTTTCCATTTGTGGTGTCCTCCGGTGTTACTGATTAAAATCAGGTGCATCCGTGTCAACAAAATATCTTTCCCTCCCATACACACCCTTCCTGAGTGATGGAAATTTGAAGATAGCTAGAAAGTTAGCTAGCTAGCTTGATAGAAGAAAGTGCACTTAGGTGCACGGGTATCATTCATCGCCACCCAGGTCCAGTGTTGCTACTCAGCCTGGGTGGGTAGCTGCTGAGAGCCCAGGAGCTTGCATGCCCAGGAGCCACCACCCTCCTCCTTGTCCTCCTCCATCCAGCCCAATTCTAAACTGTTTCAAAGAATAAAACTAAAGCTCCAAGGCTTTGCTGGCAGGGGTAGGGCAGTGGAGGTTTTCAGCAGCAGTATGCTAAGGACCCACTGAAATCTGGTACTGGCCCCGTACATTTCTTGGTAAAGGAAACAGTTAAATGATATGGTTGCTGAGACAATTGGGAACTGGCCTGTAGGTGCCACAACCTGACTCTTTAATGGGATGTCAGAGGACTTTTCTGCAAGATTGTCATGAATCCCAACAGTACTAAACAGAGAATCTAGAAACTCGCAGGTTGGACTCAAGGTTTTTCTCCCTGCAACAACTATATTTTCAGGACCTGGGACACAGAATCTGGCCAAACTGGCAATTAAAATGATTTCATGGTTCCATCTAGCATTCTACAAGTCATGCCTTATCCTTCAGAACATACCCCAGAATACCTCCTTGACCGAAACTGTAGAAGACTCCAAGGCAGATCCTATTTTTCCTTCAGGTGTTTGGTATCAGATGAAGAGCAAACTTTTTATTAATCTTAGTTTTTCGTAATGTTATCTAGCTGAGTTTAGCTGTTCTTCTGTATGAATTGTACTAGTTCTTGATCTGTATTATTCCCATATTTTTAAAAATTCTTCTGTTTTATACCATATGTTTTTCTTATTGTATTTGTGCTTTTGCTTATTAGCAAGCTATATAATTGTCCTGGGACATTTTTCTTTAAGGTGAAATGAAACATAAAGATATGATAAACACATTTTTACCATTTGCCCACGCAAACACACAAATTAGTGTGAAGTAAGACATACAAGAGAATTTTGCACCCTGTTACATTTGCATTATTATAATATATAAAGCTAATCCTAAAGTTACTCATGTATTCAACTTAAATTAGTTCTGTGAATCTTGTTCCCTTTATGCAGGCCTAAAAGAGAATTGAAAAAGTACAGTAAATGTGAAATGCAAAACTGTAATAATCAGGAAATTATTCTAAGAGTAAAAAAGGGAAAGCAAACAGAGGAAAATCCATTGGAAAATTAGTCTCTACTCTGTGCAAACACTACTCACACCTAATCCCTGGTGATACAGTGGGGTCAGCACAAGACTTCCCATGGCTGCTGTTGTCCAGGGGAGGAAAAGGGGAGTGTTAGCTGAGCATTTTCATTTCGAACAATAAAAAACAAGGATTAAGTTTCAAATTCTGTAAGATGAAAAAGAGGGGGGGGGGGTCTTGCAGGACCCAGTCTAAAGTTATATTACTACTCAGTCACTTTGGTTTGGATTTCAGACTGGATTATTAATGTTAATGATAGGTTAGTGAAGCTAGAAACAGCAGATCTTGAAGAAGGAATACACAATTATTTATGGGCCAAAGAGTCAGTTAAAATGGCATTGACATTAAATAATAACCATGTAGTAAGAGATGGTTTAATAAAATGTGGTATTCCATAAGAAGAAGAATTAACCCTCTAATCCGATTTCAGACTATATGGGCATATGCTTGACCAACAAGGACAAATTAGGCTTTGCCAATAACTAAAAGATGAAGGAAAAATATAGAATGGCTCTTTACTACCAATTAGTTTCAAGATTGAAAAAGGAAATCCAGCCAGGGAAAGGTACTGTGAGAGATTTAACGGGATTTGAAAAGCTGATTATGCAACAGAAAGTTCATTTGTTGAAACGGTTTTACAAGTGACTGCTCCAATATAATTCTGAAACTCAACAAGCTAAAAATGTATGATTTTAGAACCTTGGAGAAGAAATATTGTCCCACCAATAGGAAGTTCTGTGAAAGAATGACATTACATTTACAATTTAAGACAACATTGGTACATGATTTTTTTGGTAGTACATTGCTTTGAAAGATGAAAAAATGGACTAGAATTATATGTTGGAAATGCAAAGGAGTAGATGGAACTTTGTACAATATGTGGTGTATATGTAATAAAATTAAAAGATTATGGAAGCAGATACATGTGGAAATACAAAAAACCTTTAAAAATTAACTTTCATATGAGTCCTAAGAACTGGTTTTGAATATTACGCCAGAGACTTTTTAGAATACTATGCCAGAGTTATTTAAATACATGACAACTGCAGCAAGAGTTACCCTTCCTTCTAATGGAAAACAGCAGAATGTACAACAATTGAAGATTGGAAAAACAAGTTGGCTGAATATGCAGTGATGGCAAAAGAAGCCGGTTCAATAATTTAATGATAAATAGAAATGTTATTACATACAGTTCAATTAATATGGAACAAAATGGAGCCCATAAAATATTGTTGATGATCTGTATTTCAGTATAAATTTTATATAATCATTTTTATTTCACTTGAAATGATTGGAAAACTTATGGTTTAGAGAACTATAATTATCTTCTTTACATGCTTCAACAAAATACTGATTGGCAAAAAGATAGAAATCACCCTTCCTCCTGGGAAGCCCAGCTGTACATACACTAACAGAATGATCTTATACATACATACTCAGAAGTAAGTCCCACTGAGTTCACTGGGAAATGTTCCTAGCTAAGTGTGTTTATGATTGTAGGGCCAGGGAGAATTTCATGTAGTGAATAGTTATAATGTGCGCAAAATTTCCCCTAATTTAAACCATTTGCTGTGTTCCCCACAATTTGCTTATTACTGCTGTTAAATGTGAAAATAAATGAAAAATCCAATACTAGTTCCCTGTTTTATTTTAATGATTCATTTGTGAGACTTTTTGCAGTAATTGGTGTGTGTCTGTGTGCAAACTTTGTCATGATGACAGCTGACAGAGTGTGATGAAAATTAATAGAAACATGTTTAATGCACATAGTTTATCTGAAATAGCTAAAATGCATGATTGATTCAATTATATGCCCAGCTTGGCTTGAGAAGTAATCTACACAGTACTGTGGCCTGCTAAAGTGCTGGAAGTGACAGCCTTTGCTAAAGAAAGGAATAAGGAAGGAAGGAAGGAGGTAGGTATCGTAGGTAAATAGGCAGACATGACTGCTAATGGAGAGTGTTTCTTTTATGGCAGACAATAGGAAATAATGTTCAGCAACTAGGCTTGAAGAAGGAGAAACTAGGATCTCAGGTTGACTGCCAGATTTTAACATTCCCAGATTCAGGAATGAACCAAATCAGATTCTGGTATGGGCCTGCGAAAAAAAATAGGGAACTAAAACCAGCCAGTCTCTAATCCTCAGTACTATTAGACATATTTCTATAACAATACCCACCCATCCCCCAATTCCATAGCAACATTAACCTGGCTATTTGCCACAAAGTCCACTTACAGGATAAATGGGATCTCAATTTTCATTCTTACCTTTGCATACAGCACCAGTGAAATGAAAGCTCCCTGTAGAAATTCTCATTGATGTCAGATGAGAGGGCACTGACTTTACACCAGCAGCTATGTTGTGAAGAAGTGGCAATGGGCTAGTGAAACTGCATGAAATTTTGGAGAATCACAGCTGGCATGGTCTGGCTTAAGGCTATAAGGTCTGAAATACCAGGTGCTACATTATTGTTGGCTTCTGGCCCCCATTTTTTGAGCAGCTAGTGTGACTTTGCAAACATCTCTGTACATAACACTGTTAACCACCTGCAACATGAATAAATCAACTTTTGAACTTGTGTTGAGTTTGTGTATGTGCCTAATAACAGAGGAGAGGAGAGGAATTGGTCAAGTGCTGACAAATACTATGGTAGTCAACAATGAATCAAGACCGTATCTCATTTGCAGAGGAACTAATGGATGAGGCGCTGTCGCTTCTGCTTGCATCTTGGCTGAGCCGTTATTTCATCAGAGAAGCTCAAGAGATTGCAAACAGTGCAAGGTGCTGAGGGTGATAAATGGAGCAGGTCACACTTCTTCTATGGACTGTCTGGGGCCCCCAGCACAGTTTGACAAGCAATATGGCCACAGAAGGCCAGAAAGCTTTCTTTTCAAGGTTATTTTGCTGTCTTTTGCACAAGTGTGTGTTTACGAACTGAAAACATGGATACTCATACTTCCTTCTGCAGCAAGTAGTGAAATCGCAGTGAAAATCACAACAAACAGGTGCAACAAAGCATTACTGTGTGGAGTGCTCTTTTTCAGGATCCAGCTTGCGCCGCTCTACACTCTTTCAGGATATGCTAT
Source organism: Varanus komodoensis (assembly GCF_004798865.1). Taxonomy (NCBI): domain Eukaryota; kingdom Metazoa; phylum Chordata; class Lepidosauria; order Squamata; family Varanidae; genus Varanus; species Varanus komodoensis. The sequence goes on from NW_025336236.1 coordinate 3,763,784, forward strand.
TCCATTTCCCCTCTGCAGGCTTTCCATTTCTCCTTCTTAACAGCGTTCAATATTTCATGACCACTAAGCATGCTGAGTTAGCAGCAACCTTTTAAGGTTTTCTTCACCTAAAGATTTTTTGTACTCTGAAAACCTTTGGGTTTCCCCAAGCCTGCTGACTTCTCTCGTGTTTGAACTGTGCCATTCTAACTACACAAGGAAAGGGGCCTGGAGCAGGTGTTCACTCGCCAGTGGGTTATTTATGGCTTCGGTCCTACTTAGAGTAGACCTGAATAAAGTTAGACCAGTATTGGATGTCGCTCATCACATTCTGAAGTGTTCAGAGCCATGCATTCCTTAAAATTACCACCTTAGCAAGACAGTCCAGCTACAACAGGTGAGGCAGCTGCTACAGCCAAGCTACCTAGTTACAGTCCTGTGGTGAATAGGAGTAGCTGCCCTGACTTCTGTGGCTGAATTCCTCTTCTGGCCTTAGTCTCAAGAAGGGAGGGAAATAAATTTAATAATTGTTAATAAATTATCTGAGTGCTCTGGAGCTGGTCCTCCCTAGCAGTGATGTGGTCTTGACAGGACCCCTAGACCACGCCTTCTGACTCATCCGAGCTACCTACTGGGAGGGAGGCATCCTTGTCTTCATGGCAATGGGGATGCATGCCTTTGTCTTCTTACTCTTGCTCCTGCTGCAGAACCAGTTGGGATGCTGTTGGGCCCTTTGGCCATGGAAGCGGCACAGCCTCCCACGGTGTGCCAGAAATGCAGTCCTATACTACACCAGATCAGAGTGACTGCCTTGTCAGTGGGCTCCTCCATGACTGCTTTTCTTTTGAGCTGTAGAGGAATAGCTTCACCCCCATGGAGCATCATGAGCAGTTCCTATAAAGTTGAAAAGCAAAGCTACTACAGATGAAGAGCACCACAGGAAGTGCACAGGTCTACAAATATGGGAAAGCTTGCCTGGGCAATATACCTCTTGTAAAGATACAGCAGCTCCAAACCTGGACAGTGATCCAGAGCGGTTCCAAAAAAGTGTGCTTTTTACTTTTACTTTGCTTCCTCCTGACAGCTGTCAAAACCTGATCTGTCAAAGGAAACTGAAGATGCAAGATGCTTGCAAAAAGGTCAGTGAGAGATATACTTCTTTTGCAGCAAAATCCTCGTGTTTGCTCTTTTACCCCAGTAGTCCTCAGGGTAATGCATAATTTGAATTTTCTCCCAAATCTCTAGAGGTGATACACATTTTGTACCCCACACTTGTCTTTTGGGGGAAATGAGTTTTCTGACTGAGAATGCTTTCAAAGGGGGGCTTGAAGAGAAAATTAGTTCTTATTTTATTTTATTTATTCTTACCAACTAGTTGGGGAATTCTAGTGTATGACTTTTTTCTGCCTATCAATACATAGGATTGGGCCCTAAACAGCTGAATTACTTTGAAAAGTAAAGCAGATTCCATACAAAACTATGTATAGGAACTTTGGAAAGCAGAAAAATGCAGTCACTTACTACTTTTATCCAATGTTGCTTTTATATTTCATTAGCTTCAATAAGGATGAATTGTCTTTCCAAATGAGAAAACTCCAGCAAGCTTTTCATTGTTATTTTACTGTATTCTATTCTTTATTATGAACCACTTTTTATATTTCAGAAATAGAGAATGAAATAAACTGCAGCCTGAGCTTTCATGTAAGCAGACACTATACTGAACACACTTTCCAAAGTGAATGGGTCTTCCTGTACAGAATTGAATATTGGGTGGTGATACACTTAGGGAAGTATTTGCATATGAAAATCTGAGTCCAAAGATAAAACTCAGGACTGTTTTCCAAATGCTACTTCAGACTTAGAATGAGAATGTCCGCAATCTATTTTCAGCAGCATTTTCAATCCAGCCAAATAAATGTTAAGACATTACAATGTTAAGGCATTGTATGCAATATACTCTGATGTAAAGTATAACCAAGATTGAGGAACGGTGAGTTATGGTTGCTATGGGAACTCTAATATTGAAGATGGCCGAGCACTGGTATTTGAAGTATAATTTAATTCTTAGAATTACTTGCAAAGTGATATGGGAAGTTAATAGTTGGAATATCAGATAAAATATCTGTCATGTTGCTTCCAATTAGTGCCATACTGCTTTAGTTTTCAGGGGAACATATAGAAAGCTATCTAGAACTTTATTCAGGAGAAAAAATCCTCATTAACTGGATCCAGTGAGGACAATCTGTAATAGGATGGCCACGTGCTGAATGAACATATCTTGGGTATTTAAGTTGTTAAAACTAGTGATATTTTATGAATTTTTAAAATGATCTTTGTATTTTACTGCAATTCTTCAGTTGTGGTACATTGCCCAGAGAGCATTGGCTATTGGGCAGTACAGAAATACAACTACTTATATTAATAATGTGTCCTCATACTCAAGAATATCTTCTGTCCGAAGAGCTGTTAGAGGAGCTGGACTTAATCCAGAGTCCAAGTCTGGTTTAAAGATAAGGAGCCATCAGAAGGAAGAGCTGGGCCTTGAAGCTGCCCATCAACAGTTCCTCGAGAGCAGACTGAGAGAGGCACGTAAGTCTTCTCACCAGTCTTCAGCACTGTAGTGAGTTATGATGGGTGCAAGAGCTGCTGTACCTATGCAATATATATACATTAAGGCACTGCATACTTTAAGGCATAATAATGCAGCTAATACCCAGGATATTGTCCCAGTGCAGCAACTTGCAATCATGCAATTGTGTGGCTCAGTAAACACATTTTAACTTTTGCAGGCTTGGGTCAATTCATTTCAGGACCTCGAGTTTCCTTCTGCTGCTAAATGAAGAGACGTAAAAAGGCAAGGATTTTGGCTGTGCCCTGCAATACCCTGCAATAAAGTGATAAGAGTGCAATATTGTAAGCATAGAAAAAGTGTCCAGTCAGGTAGAGCGAATGGCATTTAGACAAGTACCTCAGCAACTGATAGAATCTCTGGCTAGCAACCCGTTTTATGACTCGTGAAATCATCCATAATTTCCTTCTGCATTTATCTTAGAGGAGTATTGCAGTCTAACCGAAAAGCACTTTGAGATGAGGAAAACCGGATGAAAAACTAAGTGTGCAAGCAGGGAGGAAAATGACTTAACCAACACAGTTATGGTGGCCATATATCTTACACTGTAAAGGACAGTCCTCTATTTGAAGAAATACTGGTCATCTTTTTACAGACATAATTATGGGGAAACATATTGTATTTCTATTTAAATTAAGTAATCGTTTCTAAGCATGAGCTTGTATGTATAAATTGTTATTGAATCTCAAGCACTTAAAATGGTAATAAAATTGCAAAGACAGGCATGCTGCATGGCAGTACGTTAACTTGCCTGATGTGTCATTGCACACATAAAAACATGCTCCTACAAAATGGAAGAGATGCTCGATATACTATCCACATCTGTGAGAGATATTACCTCTATCCTGTTCTTAAAAGAAAAAAAGGATGGATTTTCTGCAGGCTGAGGAAGGATAGAAGAAAACACATGTTGGTGACATCATGTGATGCTCCTTAAAAGGGAAATAAATGAAGCATGGCATTTATTTCCATACTAAATCCATAGAGTGGGATCAAGAAAAGCTAAAACAGTAAATAGCTCCCAGATCAAATCAAGCCAGAACTTTCCCTAGAAGCAAACATGAGAAAACCAAGGCTGTCATACTTTGGACACATCATGAAAAGACAAGACTCATGCTGAAGACCGTCATGCTGGGGAAAGGCAGAAGACAAAAAGGAAGATCGAATATGAGATGGATTGAATCTGTAAAGGGAGCCACAGCTTCAGACTTAGAAAAGTTGAGCAGATCTGTCATGGACAGGACATTTTTGGAGGGCTTTCCTTCATAGGGTCACCATAAGTCAGAGATGACTTGATCACACATACCAACAACCAAGCAGTTTTGGGCACACTTTATTTCAAAGTGTACTTCAAAAATTTCTTAGATATCTCATCCGTAGTGTATCTTATGCATTTGTCCCTGTATATGTCTCTGAAAAAAAACATGGGGAACCTTATCCATACAAAGTTTTTTAAAACCCTTTCAGAAGGAATTGGAGTTTTGAGAGCCAGCTGTCAAACCTCCATGTATGAGTTAAAGGAGATGGGACACTCTTTTTCACCTTCCTGAGCATGTAGAGTTTCAAGAATTGGTGGAAAAGTTAGCGGCACTGGGACCTAACAGGAACACAAAAACCCTTGATAATTGTGGTGTAAAGGGATTTCCATGAGTGAAGGTCACTCTTATCTTTTCTTAGAATTTCCTGGGATGCCAGCCAGCAGACCAAGGAGAAACACCTTGGGTGCTTACAGCAACCAACTGAACATGGCTTATTGCCCTGAGATGCAATAAGGGTTGGCATGAGATGCCCATTTGGGTTGGCATGAGATGCACATTTGCCTACTGTCTCCACCATCAGCTTTATGCTGATCCCTGTCTGCATTTGGAGCAGCTTGGATTGTTTCTGAGGGCAATGCAGACCTTAATGACTACAATAATAGCAGATTAGACCACGATGCCAAGTTACAATTTCCTGATTGCCTGGGTTAATCAGTCTTACTTCATTTATGGATTATGAAACCTCCGTGAGTTTTAGAAGCGCAAGAACATCTTTTGATACATTGCAGGCTTGGAGAAGAGTCAGAGAAAAAGTAGAATTGATGTTTCCTCCATAGAGCAACATTCAGTTTGCATTTTGGGCCAGGATTGCATGCACCAGTTTACAATTCTTAATCCACCTAATTTCCTAGCCTCTCCTGCCTGAGAGAATGCAGAAATTTATAGGTGCTAACACAGCAAACTACCTACTTATTGGGATACAAAATGCAACAATATAAGGCTTTATAATGAAGGAAAGGTAGGCAGAATTTTATCATAGTTGCAAAGCTCCATCATTCTTTAGGTGCTCATAACACCCTTCACATGATTTTCAACAGTAATTACACATCATAAATATGTAGTATCAAGATACAATAAAAATAATTTTTAAAAGAGTGTGAGTTCAAAAATCAAAATGTAAAAATAAAATTAAGTCAAAATAAAAGTGTTGCAGGTTTCTTAAATGAAATTTGAGTGAATCTGTCAGAACAAATATGTGCATACGATATACCCCTATATATTATATGTATAGCAAAATATATAGGAATATATGTAACTATATATGTTATATATAATATAACTAAAATATAACTATTCTTCTATTTCAAGAATAGTTATGCACAGGCAGCCCAAATACATTGTGCCCTGATGTAACCATGATAAAAAGAGGGGAAATAGTGCACCTGAAGTTATGATGATGTTGCCATGTGGAGTGATTTTGACATGTGCAACCTTCTGGATTCTGAGACGGTTTTAACTTACTTTTACTGGCTGCTTTGAGGGATTGCCAACACAGGGCGCTCATTCCACAACTTCAGCAACAAATCCATCACCATCACCACCATCATGCACAAGCCTCCATTTCCTTACTGTGTGTCTGCAGGATAGACTAATAATAGTGGCCTCCCTAAGAAGGCTGTTTCCTATCCTATATGGAGCAAGAAATGCCCGATATTCAAGCTGGATTCTGGAAAGGAAAAGGTATTGGAGATCATATTGCAAATATACCTTGGCTACTGGAGCACACAAAAGAATTTCAGAAAAAGATCAGCCTATCCAATAAGTTACAGCAATGCCTTTGACTGTGTGGATCCTGAGAAGCTATAGATGATCCTGAAAGATACAGGTCTGCCTCAGCACTTGATTGTCCTGATGCCTAACCTGTATAAAATGATGCATTCAAAACATGATTCTTGAATGATAGCATTGCAAATCACCTGGACCAACAGAAAGATGAAAAAATGGGTCCTAGATCGTATTAGTACTGACTGTGTATGTGATATAGATATTGAGAGCCAAACTAGATATTCTGAAGAAAGCATAGGATTTCTGAGAGCACTCTTTCCTTTGCAAAGCTGTTCCAGAGCCAGGGGCACCACTGCAGGAGGGAGTGGGGAATGAGATAGCACTCCTCCCTACTAATTCTCTATCCTAATAATTCTCCCTGAAGATCTCCCCAAGTGTTTATTTTTTTTAAATTCCCACTGTCCCTAGCATGCTCTGAAACCAGAAATGAGTTTGAGTGGGGGATGCAGGAGGTATTAAGCATCTCTCCCAGTCTTTTGCTTATCCTTTCTTATAAGTGTATCCTTGCCCACATGTTCCTTTTATCTTGACACATGCATAATTGGGGCTGCACATTTGCTGAGTTAATACCCAGTTTCCCTGCTGCTTATGCTAGGCTTGCGTTAGTCACACATACCCTGATATACAATGTTGTACAAGGTCTCTAGTTCACTGTACCTGTTCTTTTTGTTGAATGTCTGCAAATGACGTCATCCTAGCCAGTGTCATGAGCTGGTCCCTTCCCTTTTTCCTTCTCATATCAAACTCTAGACATTCCTTTGAAGTGAAATCCTTTTATTGAAACTTAACAGATTCCAGCACAGCATGAACTCTAGGTAGCCTTCCATCAAAGTTCAAGGAGAAGCTTCTGCCCATGTAAAGAGTTAAATCCAAACTGGAATCTTTTATTTTCTCCCTTCCCTTCCCATAAAGCTTCTGGCTCCACTCTCGGGATAGCTCTTGCTGCTTGAGGACAACACAATGGGAATACCAGAGACCCTCTAACCGGGCCGCTTGTTTTTCCTGTCATTTCCGTACGTGGTCAATAACTTGCCTGCAGCAATGATGGTGAAGAGGAGGAGGAGGAGAAGTAGCTAAGTAGTTAACAGCTAGACTCACTGAAGGAAGGGGTATATGGAGAGTGTCTTGCCCGGGGAATCTCCAAAACCTGGAGTAGCAGCTCTCCAAGGGTACTGTTGTTGCTAGTATGGTGGTTCCAAACTGGGTGGAATTCATTCTCTGTAGTTTTTGTTTTTTGCCTTCTTAAAGAACAATTTATGTTATATCAGCATACGCTTGGTGTTTCTTTTCTCTTATTGTTATAAATTAAAAGAAAGCATGTTTCCTTCTAATTTGTTAATGCATGATGGTAAATCAAATTATTGTCACAACCAGCAGAGAAATTTCTTAACCAGCTGAGAGTTTTTGAAGATATAAGAAAGAGTGTACAAAAACAACATCAAAGACTAAAAATAGCAAGATGAGGAGGGAAACAGTCTTTTAAGCAAATACTTGAATCCTGTCAAATAAACCATGGGTTTACAAAGAATAAGTGATAACAAAGAACTTCAGGAGCTGCCAGGAAGGACAGTGGATATGACTTAAGAATGAGAATGCATTAATGCAATATCACTCACAAATATAGTTATATAAGAATAGATGTTCAGGAAATGGCTAGAAAATGGGTAGTACGTGGCTTATCTGTAGCAATGTTTACTTGTCAGGAAACAGTGAATTGGAAATCAACATTTACAAGTTAGGTCCTTTCAGCAAAATGTGGCAATATGGAGGACTTCTGTTCAGGCATGAGAGTCTATTTCATTCCCCTTTCCCTTTCCTCCCTCCCTCTTCCATACTCTCTCAGCGGACCACATAACTGAGCATGCTCAGTGTACATTGGCCATGTTTAGCATTCCCCTCAGTTTTGGAGTTTTGGGGACAGAGGTGCTGGGATTGTACATGTCCAATTCCAGCTATATCAATGGTTTGATTTCTACCTTGAAGGAAGTTGTCATACTCCAGAAGATTACAGTTCACCATGGCACTGTGTTTCACACTGTTCTATTTTGTCCCAGTGCTTTTCAACATCCACACTGAAACTGCTGAATGAGGTAGTCTGGAAATATAGACTGAAATGTCACTACTGAGGACACCCTACTCTATATCTCTTTTACACCAGAACTAGGGGAGGCAATAGAAATGCTGAACTATTGCCTAGAATCCATAATGAGCTGGATGCATGAACAAATAACCTGACGGTCAGTTCAAACAAGAGGAAGATGCCATTGCAAGAGAGATTGGTGGGTTTGGGAAGTGGCATTCAACATATCCCTTGTGTGTTTGCTGTCCTCTGAAAGAGCAGATTTAAAGTTTGGGAGTGCTGCAACGCATGAGCATGCTTTGGATGCTCAAGTTGCATCCATGGCATGCGCAGGCTTAAAGTAATGAGGCAGGGGAAGCCCTTCCTAGATGGAGAGCCCAGCCACACCCGTGTGAGATGAAGGCAGCTAGTGAAAACTTCCACTAGCTCCGAATAAGGCAGCTAGACTGTTAATACAGTCCTGAACATATCTTGCCCATATTAATTGATCTCCATTCATTTTCAATTTGTTTCTGGGCCCAGTTGTTGGTCTTGAACTTTAAAACTGTAAACAGCTTGGGACCTGGGCAATTAAAGGGCCACATTCTTCTACCACAGAGGTGGACGACCTGTGCCGTAGACTCCAGCATGATCACCCCTCTCGCAAGGCCACCAGCTCATTCTGCTCTCTTCCTGAGGCTGAGGAGGACAGCTGGTCAGGCCACTGGCCTTGTGAGAGCTCTCCCCAGGATGACCCGTCCACTCTCATGACAAGCATAAAGGCAAACTGAGTCTTAGGAAGAGAGCAGGATGGGGCCAGTGGCCTCAGGAGAGCTCACTGCAATCATGACCATGCCATCACTGGGGGAGGGGGCTCTGAGCATCAAGAGGGCTGCAGAACAAGGCCTTGGGGGCCACATGCAGGGTACATGTTGGACCACCCCACTATAGAGAGTACCTATAAAGAGGCTCATTTGGGATAGAAATGCAGGCAGGTTGGAAAAGCTATAGCTCAAAGCTGGAGCTTCTTCTCTGCCCTTAAAATATTTTCTGTTCATTTTCAGTTGAAGCAGCCACACATAAATCTGAGGAGCAGGAGCCTAGTCATGTGTGTATTGAACTAAGCAGTAAAATAGAATGAAGGGCTGTCTGATGGGGCACTAAAGTCGCCATGTAGAACCCACTGGTATCTTCACTAGCCAAAGGCAAAAGGAATTTAGGTGAATGTGCAAAATGCTAATGTATTTCCCATCACCTAAATGTAGTAACAACACAGCTCTATTTATTCTTTGCATTTATTTTGTGATTCACCTAGAAACCTGTGTTATGGAGTGGTTATACAAGATTAGTAAATAGACAAATGTGTATTTGGAAAGCTCCACTAGTGGGACCCATAGTGTACTATTTTGTGTGACTTCTCAGAAGTAGGACCCACTGAAGTCAATGGGAATTACTCCTAGGCAGGACAGCATAGGATTGCAGCCTTACTCCCTTGCAAATGTAGGATCTGTACACCTAAATTTATTAACAGCCTACCAAAACTTCAGCTCAAAGAGAATATGTCTCTCTCTCATGCTCCTAAAGGCTTTAGTACTGTCTTCCTCAAGCAGAAACCCTCCAGTTGTATGTGGCTTGGACTTTACCTCCACTCATAGCCAGCTAGTGTAACATTGGTTGTCATCCAATTGCAATCGAAGAGTTTCTAAAATGAATTGTGATATATTCAGAGTTTGAACAATCAGGACTTTCACTATTGTGTCAAATGAAGTATAATCCAATAAATTTAATTTATTAAATATTTACTACAGATGTTACTTTAATGTTTTATGATTATACTCCGAGATCAAAGAGTAGGCTCCTATGTTAATATCAGTAGTAAGTTCTTTGCCTAATGCATTCTGAATGTTTGTGAGCTGGAACTGAGCAATGAAGCTCAACAAGGATTCTGTATCATCATCTTCCTTTTCTTGCAAGTCATTGAACTATGTCCTTTCTAATTCTAAAAGAAGTGTCAAGTAAGAAAACAAGCCATAATCTCTAGGCACATACCAAACAGAATGACATGCAGTCTAAACAACTTGCAAGGAAATGACAAGGCCTGTACCCTCTGCCATATGGACACCATGATTATCGTGAGTTTTCCATTTCAAACCCAGAGGTAGCCTTTATCTTTCAGTGAAGAATTTCTTCTTGTTTAGGAGAACTGGACTGCTTGATTGACTTGAAGGACCTGGCAACTTAAATAGCAGGATTTAAGTGGCACCCAGAAATGCAGATTCATGACCAATTAACTGCTGATAGGATGACAGCAATCTTTCTGCAGCAATAGCTTCAGAAATATGCCAAATAAAGATGACACTATTCACTTGTGAGTAGCAAAATATGTACCATGGAAATGTATTTATTCTACAAAACAATATATGCTACACTTTCAACTATCATAAGCTATGCATGACTTATAAATAATGAAATGTTGTTAGCCATCCCAATTTACATATATCTGTAGACTGATGTGTCAGAAAAGCTGCTCACATTGGGGGTCTCGAACTGCATCTACATCCAAATGAAAGAAGATGCATTTGAGAGGAACAGTGCTCTGCATGGGCTATGTATCCAAAGGCTGCAATTAACATTTAAAAATTAAACATATACCTGTCAAGGAAAAGGTTATTAGTTGATGTGTACCAAATTTATGTGATGCAGACTGGGAGAGACAATTATTGGAACTCTAGAGGAGAATTCTAAGGCTTCCTAGCTTTTCTCCCAACTTTGATTAAATTTGATCTTTTAAAATATCTAATTAAGATATATCTGAAAGAGTATTGGAAACATACATGTAAACCCCCACTCAGCCATGAACTCAGTTGGGCCGGTCATCAACTCTTAGCCTACAATAAGGGTTATTTTAAGGATAAATGTAGGTTTTTTTTGTTTTGCTTTTGTTTTGTTTTGTTTTTTTGGAAGAAGGCTAGGTACAGCTGGAATGAATAATCAAAACAATACCCTTTCCTGGACAGCCTGAGGGATTATGCAAAATATAAGACATAATGGTTCTGACCTTAGGAGATATTTCATAGCTAACACTGTTTCCTTAAAACCCTTGAACATGGCATAGGTTTGGACTCAAAAGTGCTTGTCTAGACACAAGCACAAAGGTGGGAACAGTTTGGCCCTGCAGATGTTTGAACCTACAACTCCTACCAGCCTTAGCCAGTACAGTCAAAGTGGAGGATGTTGAGATACTTAGGCCAATGACTACTTGAGGGCTTGAGCCCCACGTTCTTCAATCCAGCTCTCGCTGAGAGGATTGACCAAACATGGAAGAGTTCGTCCTTTTATGGAGTCTACAATAATCTCCTTTCACAGCCTTTTATGATCTACCATATGTATATGTGACATCCTATATCTTCCTTATTCATTGTCTTTTTTTAATACTGCAACACAATGCCCCATATGCTGTGGTGTGACATTCCACTGGTGCTTATGCAAAAATGCATACCTCACTGCTGTTACACTCGCTTTTTCTTTGGGCCTAAGCTATTATAATTCACCTTTTGCTTCTTGAATTTCAAAGCGAAAATGTGAAAAGATATGGTTCCAGTACCAACAAAAATGTGACTTTAAAAGATACTACAATAAGAATGCTGAACAATATTTTATAAAGTGTTATGAAAATTCTACAATTCCAGGTTCCACAATGTGAACAAGGTGAGGCTACTCCCACTGTCATTTTCGCAAGTATAAAAACAGGAACATCTGCTGCAGTGAACTTTCATTACCTTCTATTTTTGTATGTACGAGGAAAAGGACAGTGGAAACCTAACCACTCACAGAGAAAATATTTTTAAAATGATATAAAAAGAGTTGCCGATGTCAGTGGCAAAGGCTGAATTTTAATGTAGACTGTATGGTATGAAAGACAATGAGACTGAAGGTATAATTAAAGGAGGGGAACAATGGCTGGGGTCGTATATCACAAGCAACACCGTGTGGTTAGCATGGATCACCATTGTGAGATTATTAGGCTCATCCTGGTAACTCTCCTTCCTCCTGCAATCTCCTTCCCACTCAGTACTCTTGAAGGTATCTCAGAAGGTCTCCCACTGGGAAGAAGGATGCTCCTCTCTGTGACAGCCACAACCGTGGGTTCGGCTCACCACAGATGTCAAGCAGTCTCTGCTGTGCAAAGAGGGTTCATGCCCTGACATGTAGGAGAGAAGGCAAGGGAGTTGATCAGGCACCCTCACTTCCTGCTTCGGAGGAGACCACTGGAACATTGGGGGGGGGGGTGATCCATGCTGGGATGGGGGAGGGCATCTGAGAGGCATTGCGGAAAGGAACGGCACCGCTCAGCTCATTCTGCGGCCCCATGCATGTATGCTTGAGGGAAGCCCCCCATGTGCATGAGTGGTGCCCAGCTGGGTGCAGCATCACTCGGCTGATTCCTCTCTGCCCCTCACATGCTCCTGAGGGCCAAGAATCAGCTGGATGGTGGTGCCTGGTCCAGGGTGGTACCACCCAGATGATTTCCCTCCCTCCCACCTTTCTCACTCCTACATGCCAGAGAATCATCCCCAAGCCAGGACCCACCTGAGCACCTTCCTGCAAGCAGCTGCGACAAGGGGGAGGCGAGTGGGAGTGGGAATGGGGGGCAGCTGGGGAATCAGCCCAGTGGTGGTGCCACCGACCGGGCACTGCCACCCAGCTGATTTTTGCTTCTCCTGTTCGCACACATGGACTTCTCTCAGGTGTGCATGGGGGGAATCACCTGAATGGTGCTGCTCTATCCCACAGCACCACCCAGCTGACTGCCCACTTCTGACCCAAAGAAGAGGGTGGCAGGGTCTGGACGACTCGACAGATGAGCAATGGTAAAACAAAAACACTGTGGCTTGTGTGAACCTGCCCAATGCATGCTCCATTCTGATCACTAATTTGTTATAAACAGTATGTCCTGCATGTTTCACACTTCTCTTAAGGGAGGCAACATTGTGTATATGAGGTCTTTTTTGTAGGATATCAGATAGATAAAATACCTGTTAAGTAGTAAGGGGGAAAGTCTACTTCTTCTTAACTTCTTGCGTGCATAGAAAATAAAAGATCTGGAGAAAGAATCCAAAAAAAACAAAAACAAACCCACCTGAAGATGTTCAGCTTTGGAAAGCGTCCTTCCTACTTGAGCTCAGTCTTGCAACATCTAAACTGGTGTTGGCAGGAAGTAGATCTCCAGAGGCTTTGTATGTTATCTCCCAGCATTCCCATCCATTGACAAGACATACGGGAGTTGCCCTCAAACATCTGGAGATTTACCTTCTTCCTATTCCAAATTTAAACAATGGAGATCCATCCCTGAGTATCTGGAGACTCCTCTTTTGTTCACCAGTGAGTAACCAAAACTGTGCCTCAGACATAATCTCGCCCAATCCACACACGCACACACATGCCCACACCCAGGCACACACGTGTGCTAGGATGAAGGAAAGGGCTTCTAGATCAGAGGCCGTGTCACAGGCTTGCCACAGAGCACTTCTCTTTTAGAGATGAACCACAAAGCACGTATCCAGGCAGACTCTTTTATGAGTGTCGGATGCACTGGTCTTGTGCAACTGACATCTAAAAACCACATAATTACTCATCCAAGTGGCACAATATAAATTGCTAGCTGTAGGGTATGACTCCCTTTACACACATTTCTGAGAAGAGATGACACAGGCATTATGCACACACCTCCAAGAGAGCAGGTTAGGTTCAAAAGTTCCCTTCTTTTGACAGAATTCTTCCTTTGATGGAAATACTCCGTCATCAGAAGAAGGGAACCTTTGATCCAGCTCAGTGTTGATACACCTTCCTAATTTGGGAAAGGAGGGGGGAGGGGGAGGAAACAGGATTAATATTCTTAGATGTGGTAATCAGCAAGGCAGGGACCACTTTTGTACTCTGATAAATCCAGCAGTTACTGCCAATGGGACCCTGGAGAGCTCATGCAGCTTGATCTTTCACTCTCTTTATCACCAACAATAGAGATACAAAAAGTGTGTGACCATGAAGAGGAGTGCTAGCTGTCCTCTCAGTTGGTCAGTGGCCAACTGGACTAGCTACTTGAATCCAGTAGCCATGCATTGTACACATCCCTCCACACCCTGACTCAACCACTATTGTGTGTTTTGAACATTGCTATGTGCTTCCCACTTACCTGAGCAGTGAGAGGTTCTAGGAGTGCGGTGTCTGCTTGGATTTGGTTGCCTCTGGAAGGAGAACACTGGAGACTTTTGGCATCTTGCAGCATGTGAGTGTATTTGTAACTATACAGGTTGAATAAAGGTGGAAATGCAGCTTAACATTCCAGTGGTCAGTCCAATCCACTGCCTTATATCAAGCATCCTCAGAGACAGACAGCACTTTACAGATCCCTGAAAAAACTCTGATCCGGTTTCTGTGATCAATGCAGCTCATTGTCCCAGGCAGTTGCAAAGTGTACCAGTGGCCTTGTAAGTATTTAAGCCATAACAGGCAGTTACCATGGCTTAATGTGATGTTCAAACCCAGAAAGGGTGGGTTGCTGGCATGCTTAATGAACCACCCGCAATTCATGGCAGTTTTAGGGTTGTGGGTGGTTTGTTAACCACACCAGCAGCCCAGCCTGATTCTTCCCCCACCCACCCACCAGTTATGCATTGCGCAATTTGTCTAATTACTCTCATGGCATGCAGTTTGCCATGTTGTTGGAACCTGGCAAGGTATGTGGTAGGAATGGGGGTTTCAAAACCCTGCAACAAGCAATGGTTCTGGGGTCACCACCACTGTGCACTGAGTTTGGATGACATATGAAGCTGTGCACTGCAAGGGTAATTAGCTAATCATCTGACACAAATAGGGATGGGGAAAATAAACCATTATGGCTTCTTTTCCTGATTCTCATCTGAACCCGGGCCCTCGTCTGACTCATAAACTGCCATTTGCCTCCTTTCCCCCCTTCCCCAGTTACGTATACACCGACCTAGATTCATAACTCTTAGCTGTAGAAACAAAGAATGCCCCCTACCCTTTTCTGTGGTTACTGTTCAAAACATTCTTGAGTCCTGAACTAAAAGGCCGTCATCTAACCATGAGCTCCCAAGGAAACATATCACTTGAATATGCCGGGCTAGTCATTCCTTTGCCAAATCTAAGACTCTGCCCAGGTACTGCCTTACAGTGACCCATAGTTATTTCCTTAATCACAACGATCTGAGAGAAATCCCATAAAGATATTTATGATAAGGTTCTGATGCCACATTACCAGAATGTAGGAAAATGGGCTTGAATGGCACATATTTCTTTAATACTTCAGTTAAAATGCTTGACCTTTGACTCTTATATTAGAAGTCTGTTCCAAAGGGTCCCAAACTATCTGAGTTTTCTATTGCCTAATTATTTCTTCTCTGCAGTCTCTACACTTCATTAATCAGGATAGTACAATAGCTTTTGTATATGCATGCCATATTCTTTATACTTTCATTCTCTTAGATCATCATCAGTTGATAATGGCTGCAGTTTAAACTATTAACTGAAACAAATTCAGGTAACCTGGTGACCTGGAACAGAAAAATCTCAGACTTTTAGAAGGATGGTTAAAGCATTATGGGTTTTATTTTCAAAATAGAAGGCAAGCAAAGCTATAGCATCTATCCAAGTGTTTTTCCATTTTGGTGTAATACTACAACATAAAATTTCAATCGGCAAGTTTTTGCTCTTTCCTGTTTCCATCCAGATCCTATGTTTCTAAAAACAACCCCACCCACTTATAGATGAAAGACAATATGGAATTCTTAAAGTTATCGCTTGCATTCTTATCTATGTAATCTATTACACACAATACAGGCTTAGAAAATCTTTGACCCAGCTTTTGCTAAAGGCATTCTACTTATTAGTCACTGCCATATATTATAAGCATGCCACTTTAAAATGAATTATTGAGCATTATAGCTTGCAAATTATGCCAGTCACTTAATAGTGTAGTCTCTAGTTTTGAAGGATTTTATGTGTCAGAAACAATCATTTTATAGAATGATGATAATCCCTGAAATGAAGTTATAGTAATGTGACAATTATTAATTTAAATCTAACTACTGGCATTAACATTCAGGGTGATATCATATTTCACATCAAATGTAGCTGCACCATATATATGGCTCAAGAAAAATGTATTATTTTCTTTTTTTCTTTTCTTTTTTTTAATCTCTTCCTTTCTTCTGATGGTGCACTCCTGCTTCCCAACTGTGGTTAGGTGATCAGGACCATGAAAACTGAACCAGGTGTCGATCCATTTGGGCAGTGCCCAGCCATGCCATTCCATTAATGCAAATGACTTGGTGGCAGTGGAACCTGGGTTCCAAATTATTCACAAGAGGACAAGCCAAATGTAAGTACTATCTTCGTGCAAGTGTGGTTTATTTACATGGTTGCACAAGTGGTTGTGGATTAGACTTGCATAACCCATTGTGCAACCACTTCCACAATAGAAAGATACAGCGGAGCTGATAGCGGTGTTTGAGTTTGTAGAATGACACCATTAGTATATGTATCAAATGATGAGAGCTATACTTCTCAATGTTATTCCTTTGCTTCTCCTATCTCCATATTTCTGCTTTCCAATTTTTTTACTCTGTTCCCAGAAGATTAGGAGACACTAAAACTCAGTGAGCATGTGATTTGCATGTTAAGTCCCTGGTATTTTTGGTCAGAAGGATCTTACGAGCTCTGCCTTTGATCCTGAAGAGTCACTGCCATATGGAAAAATAGTCCGACCTGATATCAGGGTAGGTTCCTTTCAGGGTCACCACCAGAAAATTGCTGTTTGACTCCTAGGTTGTGACCCATTTCACTTTTGTCAATGGTGTCACTCTTGATTTTGGCTTCTTCTTTTTAGTGGCCAAGTCTGCCTTAAATGTCCTGCACTCTCTAAAGATCTGTAAAAAATTTATCAGTGATAACATTGTAATTGATAAAGATTAGATTTCACATACAAGGTCTCTTCAGAAAAGCAACAATAGGGTTTCCTCCTCAGTTCAGACACCTTTCCAGAATTGTAGTGAAATATTCTTGGCAGAGAAGTAAGTAAGATATTTTTAAAACCTCATTCTTATAAATATGTCTGCAAACTTATTGAATTTAAAAGTAAAAATGAAACAACTAATGATGTTCTATACAACAATGTTTTACTTGTAACTGAGAACCTAATAGTCAAACTGCACCTGTGTGCTCCATAATTGATTTACTGAGATGTTTTTCAACTAAAAGCTGCTATGTGTGGCTGTGTGTGAGAGAGAAAGAGAAGGAAAGACTATTTCTAGTGGTGATCAGGAAAGTAGTGTGGGTGGTAGTTGATGGTGTTTACTCTTTCCCATTATCCAAATCTAAATCTCTCCATTAACTTGCTATTTGCGGTGTGCAGAGCAAACAGCAGCTTGTTAACACATGGAAAGTGGTTCAAAAGGAAAGGGTTTGCTGCCTCCACTACAGCTACTATGTTGCTTCCCCAAATAAAATTGGATTTTAGGTGGTTTCTAAAATATTTCCGTGTATGTCCCAATCCAAATCCCCATTTAAAGCTGCCTGCTTTCCTGAGGGGAGGGGGAAAGGAAGGGTTGCCCTTCCTGAGCACCTAGAGGCATGCGATGAAGGACAAAATATGCAACTCATAGAATCTAATGGGGGGTTGATGCATAGGGGGTTCAGATCCTTGCAAAACCTGCTTTGGAGCTAAGATCACTTGTGCCTTTGGTTACATCTGATGCTCACACTTCAACTGATATAAACAAATAGAGGAAAAAAACTTACCTGCTGCATCTAAGGGGCAATCTTCTCTGCATGTTGCTCCCCAAGGCTTCCAACCCCCCTTGCAGCTGCAAACATCTGCAGTTGCACAATACTTGTGCACAATCCATTTAACATATAATGAAACTGGAGAGTAAAATGATCACATACAAGATCAACAAGAAGGACAATGAAAAAATCCAAACCAAATGATAAACTAGGTGAAATGAAAAGCCTTAGCAGCTCACCTATTGCCTAAAAATAAGGGTGAGGAAGGTGTGGCCCCCCAGAAATTGTTGATTTGCAGCTTCCATCAGTCCAAGACAACCTAACAAATGGTAAGGAATGGTGGGACTTGGTGCCCAACAATATGACTCCTTAAAAGAGAAGGAGTCAAACATCCACTGTACACCCGGCGTTTGGACAAAGAGCAAGGTTCCCAATATCGCATGCAGGCTGAGCAGTGGGTGGGTGTGGAAGTGTTGGACAATCTGGTGTGACTTACTGCAAAGCTGCCATTTGTAACAAAAACAGGGCACACGACATTTAGTATTAGAGGGAATAAATGTAGGCTACAGCTAGTTTAGAAGTCCCGATTAACTTTATGAGTGCTTTTATACACTGCCAAAGAAGCCAATGCTGTTTAACTACAATCACCCCTAAAGCTGGGTGCGTGAATGTAAGCAAGCAAATGCAGGGCATGGTTTGCTTCCATCTGGGAGACAGCAGTTGCTGCCTGTTGTAGGGGCAAAGAAGAAGATTAATCCACACGTTCCTTATTGCTTTAGGACTATTCTTAACAGTTTTATACTCACCTCCTCAAGACCTTTACACATGTATCAATTCTCCATATGTTCTTGGGGAAATAGTCACTAGACATTTGAATGAAATGGCCTGACCTCCAAAATTAGGCTTTCATAAGCATGGCTTGCCTGCTTTGCCTGAATTAAACTGCTTCCAGGAGGATAAATGTCTCAACAGAATGTTACATAGATACACATTTGTGTTTTGATTGCTGTTAAACATCTGCCTTCTTTATTTGCAGCACTGCCATAAGTGAAAGGTCTTGATGTTACAAATATCTACCATATGTTAAATGTTTTTCCTTTGAGTGCCTTCCTGTAGTAAGCCAAGCCCAGTCACTGATCCTGATTGATTTAGAGTTTATTGTAACTTCAGCCTTTCATTATCCTGATGCCTTCTGACTTAAACCTGTTTCCTTGGAACCGTGAATATAAAAATATTCACTTGGAGGCAAATCCCATGGATTTTAACACAACTCACTAGTAAGCTGCTTAGAATGGGCAATGAGAGGGTGATTGAAATTTTAAAAAGCCAGCAGGAATTCTCTGCAGTTCTGTGAATCTCAAGTACACTGGAATATAAAGCTCTGATTAGACTCTTTTGAGCTGTCAGGTGTAGGAATGACACATAATTAAGGTATATTGCTTAAAGGAGGAAAATCTAGAATCTAAGAACACAGTTGGAATCCCAGTAATGGATTGTTTGGGCCAGAGGTTCACAGCTTTGGGGGCTTAGGGGCAAATTTGAGATTTTTGAATTGTTATGGACATGACAAAATGGTTACTGTGGGAAGGCTGGTTAGTGACAAAATGGCTGTCTTGAAGGTGGGATGAGTCGCATCATTTGGGAGCACCGCTGCATATGCTCCGTGTGTTCTGCTTTTCTGGGAGAAAACGACAGCCAGAGTGGGGGAAGAGAAAACAGAGAGAAAAATAGAGGAAAGGCATGCACACATGCAGTATTTCCCCATGCCACCTCCATTTTTCTGCAGTGATTTCTCCATTTACTTGAAGAATTGAGAGAAAAGCTGCCCTGCCCCCCAAATGGTGGTTGTGGTGCAGGGAAGTCTATTCCCTTAGTATACACCCTGTTGCCTGAAGGTCCTTGGTGGGAAGCTGGCTTGCTTCACTCCAGCTGGGTTTTTTTTTTTAGCAGGGCACATTCCATCCCTCCCACCCATTCAAAGGAATGGAGAAATCACGCGGAAAAAGGAAACATAAACTGGAGGCAGCAGTAACCAGGTGGGCACTCAGCACTGGCATTGTGGGTGGAGAGGAACCACAGTGACGACCCCAGGCTAGGAAGTCTAAATCTTCAGTTTTGATTACTTCATTTCCAAGATTGGAATAATCTCTGTTGATAGTAGCATAGATATGCTTACCATAAAATACTATCTTTGGCATCCTTGATAGTTTCTCAAGATTTTTCTTGCCTTTAGTTTAATAAGGCAGAGAGTAATTGATCTGTTAAGTAGTACGATTTTTGCATCTCCTTCCTTGTTTTATTTTGGTAGCTTCTTCTGTTCTGAGATTTTAAAATAGTTAAGAGAAGTATGCTTTGTTAAAAGCAGAAAAAAATGTGTGGAACTAGATGTGATTTGTCCTGGGTGCATTAATTAATAACACTTTTAAATACAGGTGAGACTAAAATGTGGGCAGTGAAGCAACTGAGGGTCACCAATATGCAGACTTTCATATGTGGAATGATGCACACAAAGCAATTTTTGGGAAATTAATGGGTTATGGAACAGCTTTCACTGGAGCTGACCTTGTTAAAACACCATCCTTACATTCAGATTTATAATCATGGGTGGGCTTTGTGGAGCATGTATTTTAAAAGGCCTGCATGACATTAACCACCCAAGAGCATCGAATCTGGAAATACTTCTTGTGCATTACAGCCAGCAAATTTGTTTTATATTGAGCCAACACCTTACTGATTAAGAAAAACAAGAAGGAGCAGAGTTGTTTTCCATAGCACCTCAGGCATGGCTATCTTAAAGTGTTTTCACAGTGGAAAATAGTTTCCTTTGGGAAAGTAAAAATAATAATAAGCTCTTGCTACTAAGGCAACAACATTTCAACATAACTTCTAAGCATATTTTTAGAACTGGAGTTTAATTTACTTATTTGAACATGTTAAATCTACTTTTCAACTTAAATAAATTATCAAATGGAAATCAGTTATAAAAAAGTTTTAGAGAAAGCCATGTGTATAATTTACAATTTAGAAGAATGAAATAGTAGCTAACTTAAAAAAACAATAATAGCTCTTCTAAACAAGGCATTTGTTATGAGTTCATCATTCCTACTCCTTGATGTTTATCAGTTCTTTAAATAATGTTGTGACTATCCAATTTCACTTTTTTTTAAACAGCACTTTTGGCAGGAAAATGGAATATTATTTGCAAAAGGAAACATTTTTTCCACTAGGGCATTTGCTATTTCACTGTACCACAGCGCCATCTAGCCATTATCTAGTGGAAAAACTGGAAAGAAAACATTTTGTGCTTGGATCTCAATTTTGTAATGAAACTAAAAGTAAGTACAGTGGATTAACAGCCTTGTTTAGAAAAGCTCTAATCCCTAACAGTATCTCAGCCAACAGAAGAGTCAGTACGACATATCGTATCTAGTCTTTATTGGACCAAGTACTTTGATCTGGTGAATCCCAGGTGGGAGGGGGTTCCAAAAATGTAAGACCATCACGTTAGCCATTGAAGTTAGAAATTGCAGGTTCCATTCACTAAAGAAGAGAGGGGTATTTTGAACCTAAGCCACAAAAGCCTTTCAGGCCCAAACACAAACTGGTAACCAGTGGAATTCTTGCAGTATTGATGTTATGTGCTCCTAGCAGCTAATACTTGGAATTAATCTGGTTGCTACATTCTGGACCAACTGAAGTTTTCAAGCTATATTCTGGAGGTAGAGCCACATAAAGTATCCTGGTCAAGAAGTTGCTAAGCATGTATAACAGTGGCAAAGTCTCACCTAAGATGAGATGCCACTGAGGTATCAGTTAAAACCAACTGGCATAGATAATTCCCCAGTTTCCCTTGTTCTAGGAGTACTTCCAAAAGCAACTGTTTCTTCATCCTGTATCCCATTACCAACAACTGACAGTCAAGGATGAACATAACTTTCCTAATTCAGAGGGAAAGTATTACTAGAAATATATGATTTGTTTTAATGTAATCTGAGAATACTGATATATCTCCTTGCCTCCCTTTTAAAAAGGTAGCATGATTGATATGTAATTGTGTTGACTGAGGGAAAAACAACGTAATACTCTGCTTGATGGTAATCTATATAGTCAAGGTTCTTGCCAAGGCTGTTCACAATTATTAATACATAATCAGGCCTCTGTTGCAAGTTTTCAGTGTCAGAAAAAATATACTGCCTGAGTGGAAGCAAAAGGAATTTGGCATGGCATGGCATAGCACAGTGCGTAATGACTGCAAGATATGCAAGGCTGGAGAAACTAACCCTTTCCCATGTCCCCATCTAGCCAGGTCAGCCCTCTCATCCACAATTTACTCATAGAGGAGAGTGGTCTTATATTGGATTGACAAGTGGGACTGTGTTGACCAGAGTACCAGAAGTGTTAGCAACATGTCTGTCTGTAGCTGAAAAACTCACTAAGCTGTGGGCAAGTGAACAGTAGATTGTCAGAATCTGAGGACCAAGGTGCATAGACCTAAAAAGGGGAAAACACCAGAAAGGGGCAACTAGGTGGTTGACTTATTACCATCAAGACATGTCAAGGAATCTAATTGGTGCTCAGTAAGTTGAAATGGAACCTCAAGAACCAGAGAGTAAAATATCCAGCACAGGATACTAGTGAGGTAATCCAATATTTCACTGACTGTGCCAAACTGTGCCAAGTGATAAGGATCATCCCTATATTGTCGGCAAAGAACTTCAAATCTTGAATGTCTGTATTGCTTGAGCATCCAACACGATCGTTTGATATTACAACCAAAGGACACTGTTCAAGTTTGCTGTGCCTAAGGAGAATCCATTGAAAATACAATGGTTAGTTCTGAGTACTGGTATTTATTAATAGAAGATTCACATACACAGGTAGTGTTTGAAGTGAACATCAGAATAGGAAAACACCATGATGTCAGAGAGCTCTTATTCCTGTAATGACTCTGAAATAAATCAACGGATGAATTGTGTGAAGTCTCCCTTACTGTCATTGACAGAAAGTTTGCCCATGTACTTTACAGTGGGCCTCATTGTTTCTGTATCTAATTGCCCCTTTGCAGAAGCAGAAAATCTTTATTGTGGGGATGAAAATGTTGATACTTCTGACAGAGAAACTGAGCTAGAGAAAAGATCTCCTTATCTTAGGATGCAGGCCATGAGTGGAGCCAGCTGGAGCTGGGGGTCAGACTAGATGGCCCAAGAAGCTCCTTCTGACTTGCTCTGTTTCTGTGTTGCTATTGTGAGATTCCCAGAAAGGCATATAATTTAAACATAAGAAAACCATTTTAAGCTGTGGTTTGTACTTTATGCTTTCAGTATAATTGAAACTTGAAAAATAAAGTAAATCCCTTAAATTAAATAAAATAATAAAATAAAACCCTGATACAACTTTTTTGAACTTGCTGTTGGCCAGTTTTTAAGGTTGTTAACCAAATTTTCATGTTTTTGTATTTAAACTGTACAGTGAAGTGCAATGTATTGTATTGATGGCATGCCACCTACTGGCAGTTGCCCATATTTTGTCTATTATGCTAATTTAAATAGGTCAATGCCAGTTTCTCAGTCAGGACAAAGGCAAGATCATTTTAAGATTGGCAAGTTCCTGTGCAGTCATTTCAACAGGAATATCCAAGACCTACATGAAACTTGTGTAAGCATGATGTACTTCCATCACCTTTTATAGACTTGAAGATAACATTGGAGAAGAACCCAAATAGAAGAAAATTCTACTTTGCTCTAAATTTCAGACTATTTTAATGTGACAAGACCATTGCATTATATACTGCTTCATATGATAAGCATCAATACTTATTATGTTATTTTTCTTTCAATGTGCACAATAGTAATTATACTAGAACTGTCATGTATTTAAAGAAATCTTAATTGTGGAACTTTTACAGCATAACCCTATGCAAGCTACTCAGGAGATCCCACTTAAAATAATAAGGCTTGCTCCCAGGAAAGTGATATAGGATTGTATCCTAAACTGATTAGTTAGTAGATTAAGAGTGCAATCCCCTCTATGTTGAAACAGAAAAAAGTTCAACAGATCTGAGCATGCTCCAGCATACTGGGAGTTGTAGGGATTTTTCTGTCTAAATGTCCATAAAATTGTTATGGCCTAAGGAGGGGAGAGTCCACTATAAGCTATGGTGCCTGGAATGCTTTCCCAGGGACTTGGGAATGTTCTGTGTATTTGCATATGTTAAAAATACAGTTTAAACAGGAAGCTTTTTTGTCTTCAGTTGATGCATGTAACCCAGCAAGGCCTCCTCTTAGAAGAGGCATTCCTTCCATGCCTGGAAGAAGAGGGACTACCTTGCTTATTTGCATTTTGCAATAACTACTTGCATAAATGATATTTTGATGCTGCTGAATTATTGAGGGACTTATGTATTGCCAGTCTGATTAGGCTCCCTTTCAGTGCAAACAGGTTAACAACTTCTAAAGCAATTGATATAGCTAATTAACTGATCAAATGCTGCAATGCTAATATTGTAGTTCTACAGTTCTTCATATTCCACAAAATGGATTGCAGCCATGATATTAAACCTATAACGGCAATGACAAAATTAATAAAGAACCAGGGAAGATTGCCTTTTCTCAGGGGAGTGGTTGGAGCCCACATACTGGGGGTAGTGGGTGGGATCAAAACAGAACATGGATTGGCCTAAACTTCCCCAATATTTGCACGCCCAGCCCTCTCATGCATACATTTCTCCTTCCTTTGCACCACAATCATCCATGCCCTCTCACACTCACTGGGCACAAGTTGACAGCACTGCAGTCTCAACGGATAATTCTGACAAAATTGCATGTCCCATTGATTTGGCCAGTCACACATGCTGTTTGGACTACTGAAATGCACTTTTATGTGAGCATACCTTTGAAAACTATTTGGAAACTACAGCTGGCCCGGTATGCTGCAACCAAACTGTTGAATGGGGTCTCTTACAGGAGTTTTACTAGCTACTAGTCTGTTTTGGAGCACAATTTGAGAAGTCAGTCATGATCTATAAAACCCTTTATGACTTGGGATCTGTCCAATGACTGCCTTCTTCAATACAAGCCTGGTTGGGTTGTAAGATTTTCAAGAAGGGCCCCTCAATAAGGACTTCCTTCAGAGGCATCTTTGGCAGCAAACAAGGCCTTCTTGGTGGTTGCTTCCATGTTCTTGAACTCTATCAAGGTAGGTGAAGTTGCATATTTTCCCATCTTTCTGCTTGCAGGCAAAGACCATTTTATTGAAGCAGGCTTTTGGCATGTGTTGGGTGTGATTTTTACTGTTGTTTTTTAAATGGTTTTAATGTATTTTACTTTTTTAAGCACCTTGTGAGACATCTTGAATGCTATTTTCTTGGTTGAAAGGCAGGGTACAAATCAAACACACAAATAGCATTAACAGGGTTTGACTTCTAGGCTGTGTAGTGAGAAGGGGACTCCTTTCCTCACTGCAGTACAGACACAGTGTGTTTCACTCATGGACATGACTTGGCTTCTGTGCTGCATGCTCAGAGCAAGAGCCCACTTCTGCAGAAATACAGTACACGCCTTCTTGGCAGCTGCTACAGCTGAGGAGCAACAGAGGGAAATGATCTGTTGGGACCTCTCCCTGCCTGTGCTAGATCTTAAGGCGATTGTGATTTCTTGAGACAGGGGCTACCAAAGGAGTAGGGATTTAACTGGAGGAACAGTTGTTAATGAATCCTAAGTACTGTTGTTATCCCCCTTTTTCAAAAGCCATTTTATTCCTATGAGTAGTCCCTCTGAAATACAATCCCAATTATTTCAATGGATCTCCTCCACAGTAAGCCTGCATATCCAAGCTGATGATGATACGAACCTCCACCTGCAGACTAACAGAATGGAATCCAAACAAAGGTGTACTACTTGGTGAGAATGGGCCAAATGTTCATATTCTTGTGCATATATTTAATAGCATATATATTCCATGTCCTACAATTGTGCAGGGTTTAACTGAGACATGTTTCCTGGCTTGCTTCTTTCTTGCTAGAATGCTCCCACATGTATGAAGCATGCACTATGCACATTTTTTAAAATAAGTTTTGTTATTTTTCTACTAACAAAAAGAAACTAAAAATCATCAATCATCAAAAGCGTCAGACCTACTGGGTCAGCCCTCCCATACTTTTTATAGTAATCCATAAACATATTTAAGTCTATGCATAGTCCCGTTTCTCTAGCCAATAATAAAAGGAGTTCCAAGTTTGATAGAAGTCTGTATCCTCTTTCTCCTTCAGAGACAAAGTCAATCTGTCCATTTTGGCATAGTCCAAGATCTTTTTTAAAATCAGTTCGTCGGTAGGTGGTCCTTCACTCCTCCAATGTTTGGCAAATGCAATCCTCGCTGCAGTAGTTACATGTAGAATCAGATACATTGCTTGATTACCAACATCATCAGGTACAATGTCTAATAAGAAAACTTCAGGTTTAAATATTAGAGGTTTTTGTAACATTCCCTCAAGTCATTTGTGTATTTTAACCCAGTATTTTTTTTGCCTTATCACAGGTCCACCACATATGATAAAAGGTATCCGGTTTATGTTTGCATTTCCAACATCCATTTGACATGTTTGGAAACATCTTAGCTAATCTATTTGGCGACAGATACCATCTATAAAACATTTTATACAGATTTTATGAGGTTGCTAATGTTACTTTAATATTTCTTTCCCACAGCTTTTGCCATATCTTTAGCTCAATATTGTATCCAAACATGAACTATGCATTGTCAACAATACTCCAACAGTCTAAGAATTGAAGCCCCCCAATTTTTGTTACTATCAATGTGCGTAAACTTGACTTTTTTGTATTAAAAAGGTTAAACTTACATTATGAAGCACTCTATGAATAGGTCATGGGAGAACATGCAGGGCTGTGTGAATAGTACAATTTAATAACCAGACCCCTGACAGGTGCAATGATGACTTATTTACACTACAATCTGTGTATATACTTGACAAACAGCCACTTTCTGCAACCAGAAGCAAACATTAGGACAATAAACAGCATATAATCTATATTCTGCTCAGTTTCACTTCTCCTCTTGAGCCATTTGAAAAGCAGTCTACCACTTTCTTCTCTTGACCGAGGCATGCTGCACTCTAAATTTGTCAGATACATTATTAAACAGCAAATGATCACAATTCCTGAAAGTGTTTTTTGGTCACCTTTCATATTTCTTCAGTCATTGCAGTTTAACATTTATATTTATCTCTGTTCTTTTTGATTTGTTATCTGGATGACTGAACAGAGGCTACAAACTGAAAAATGTTACAAAAAGATGTGCAAAGGCCTGCTGTTTCTAGGAAGTAGTGGGGGAGCCTATTGGACTGAGAGAAGAGAAAGGACAGCCAACAAAGGTGAGAAAATCCACAAAAGTTACATATTTTTATTTTGACCAAAAACCTGATTCCCAGAAGTGTTGCAATCATATGGTCATTTAAGAGCAAGTCTCAATCAAATTAGATTTTCAGTAAATATGCAGAAGTCAGGCTGCAAGTATTCTTAGAATTACACCTGCAGATTGCAGTCCTATGCAGACTTACCTTGGAGTAGACCCCAGTAAGAAAAAGTCTTGGTTGCTTTGCTGGTTAGGAGTGGTGAGATACAGGGAAGGGTCCAATGGAAGCACACCACTATTACTGGTAACGGTACCAGTATTTGCATTGTCCTGGCGGAAACCAACATTTGTACAACATCAACGGTGCTCCTGGTAGTGCATTATTGGATCCTTGCCCAGGTTTAAATCCAGGTCAGCCATGAAGCATACTGGGTAATGTTGTACCAGTTACCATTTCTCAATCTAACCTACCCAAAGAAGTTTGTGTGTTTTTCCCCCCGATTTACATCCTGCCTTTTTCCTACAAAGGGCTCAAGGCAGCTTACATCATTCTCCTCCTCCATCTTATCCCCACAACAACAACCCTGTGAGGTAGGTTGGGCTGAGAGTCTGTGACTGGCCCAAAGTCACCCAGTTTGTTCCATGGCTAGAACCCAGATCACCTGAATCCTAGTCCCATACTCTTAACCACTACACCACACTGGCAAGTTGCTGTGGGGATAAAATCTTTACCACCATGAACTCTTTTGAGGCAGGGTGGAATAAATACAATAAATACTGTATCCAGTGGGATTTATTTTTATATACTCATGCAAAGGATTGTGCTGCAAATGTTACTTAATTTTTGTATGTTAATATATTTCTATACAGTCTTATAGCTGAAACTCCCTGGGCAGTTCACATTTATAACCATCAAACACAACTTAAGATATACTATAAAAGTTAAAAACTACAGTAGAAAATCAAATAAAAACTTAAGTAAAACCTAGTTGCAAGAAAAAAATTAAATACAGTAACATATTTGAAGCAGTGTATTATTTTTCTATGTCCCGTAAGAGCTAGGACATAGCAGGAAAAGCTTGAAACAGATGGGGGTAGAGAGGAAAGATAAAATATGCACTATGTTTCTATTCTCTACCTCCTCCTCCAAGCATCATAGTATGGCTTATATGGCGACCCCCAATTTCACAACAACCGTGAGAGGCAGGATAGGCTAACGACTGAGACTAGCACAAAGTCCATGCAATAAGTTTCGTGGCTGGGTAGGGATTTGATTTGAACCTGGGCACAAACATAGCTCCCCCCACCCCCCAACACGCACACAGCAATTCCGGCCAAATCTCCCTGCTGCAAGAACGATGCAGGGAGGATTAAAGTAATCCCTGCATTGAGGGAGGGAGGAGATTTTCTCCCCCCGCGTTGCTTCAGCCCGCCGGCAGATAGATAATGCCTCCAGCTGCAGTCAAGCCAACGGCTCAGAGACGCGCGCCCGCTTTTCCCGCAGCGGACTGAACAGCGGCCACGGCGAGGAGACACCAACAAGCGCGCAACTCACACGCCCCACGCAGCACGGGCCGAAGGCCCGCGGGCTCTGATTGGGTGGCTCTCCGCGCAGGCGTCTGAGGCGCCGAAGCCCGCAAGCCAAAGCAGGCCAGGCCCGGGGGTGAAGGCGGGGGTATTTTCGTCAAGGAAACGAGAGCGTTTACAGCTATCGCGTCCTCCTTACAACCCCAGCCCAGCCCCGTAACCGTCCAGGGAAACGTCAGTGCCCGGGTTCAGTTCCAGCCAGGCGGGGAGTCATGCCCGTGCGCTGGAAGGTGAGATGAAGCTGCCACCGCCTCTGCTTTATCCTCAGTCGGGACTTCTCCCATCAGAGGCATCTAGCTAGAACAAATGCTCGGCTTCCTCCCCCCCCCCCCGCCCGCGCCTTTGTCCGAGTACTTGGTACTGCCTGCTGTGGCTCCAGAAGTTTCAAGAGAAGAGCCCATTATCGTCGCCTGGGGTCCCGTTCCGCTTTGGGCAGCCAATCGGGTCCTGCTGCTGGCTGTCACTCAAGCGCTACGCCCGAGCCTAGGCAACGCAGAGGATGAGGGGCGTTAGGGGAGCCCCACAGGGAGTGGGATTCGGTCCAGTGTTTTTTTGGGGGGGCCCAGATTAGCATGTGGACACCAGTTGGGATGAGCTGGCATGGGAAATTGGGGGAGGGGGTGAGTAAAGCCCTACTATCGTTCGTCAGTGTGTGCAGGCAGAAATTCATCAGGCAGTGCTTTGCCAGGAAGGGGGATGAATGAATTAATAGTTCTTTTGGTTGAATATATTCATATTATGCAGTATTTGAAGACATTGGAGCTTGCCAGGGGAGAATGTAGCAATGCTGGGTAAGGAAGGACTTAGGCAATAGCATCTTAGCTGAGCAACTTGTGGAAGAAGGACATTTCTGTTTCCTGGGACACAATCCACTGGGAAATTATTGTATGCAGACCTCAGTGGAATGGATTGTGTGAGAGTAAGAGAGCTTCCTAGTGGCTTGTGCCTTGGTGAATATTTGTGCAGGTGGAGTAGGGTGAGGTGGAGGGATTGTGGGATTGCCACTGGATTTTTTTTCTTTTCCTTAGACAGTAAAGTATATTGGGTTGGGTGAGGTGCTAGTATTGCTGATAGTTATGAAATGTGCATGCTAAAGAAAAATTAAGATAGATACTCAAGACTGGCTGTGGTTAGGCAAATAATTACATAGGCTTCTAAATCAAAATCAAAGAGTGAAATCAAGTGGAAATGTGATATATTTTAGAAAGTAGTAGGGGAAAAATCTGTAGCCATCTCTGTTAAAATCCTACATAGGAGACATTTGCTGTGTTATGTAGGAATTGATTTGCATGCAGGTTTTACTTTATCTTTTTGATTATTTTATGCATGAGTTTTTTATTCCAGTTGGTAGTGGTCAGTTGTGGCTTCTCAGTGCATGTATTGGTGTAAGGCAATTGGATATGATCACCTGTGTGCAGGTTTCACATTTCCTACCTGGAAGTGTCTTGTTGGAATGTCATGTGATGTAATCCTCATTGTCTTAAAAGTTAAGGATAGCTTCTGTCAAAAGTATGATCTAAAGACTTGAATCCTGGAGTTCAGCTTCCTCTCCACTGCTAACTTATTGTGTGACCTTGGGCAAGTCTTCTGTTTTAGGTACATGCTAATATCGGAATAGAACTAGAGACCAGATTTTTACAGGAATTTTTAGAGAATCAGATTTTACTTCCGGAAAAAGAATGCTGTATTATAACATACAGATGTTAAAGTTCTTTGATCCAGAGAAAGATGCAAGAAGTCATCTTCCCAAACGTTCATGCTTGAAAATCATATATTTGCAAGATAACGGGAAGAGGGTAAAGGACTGAATCAGACTAGTATTCAGATTCCAAACAGGTCACAGTATTTAGAAGAGAGTATACTTGTCCAGGGCCTTGGAATAGATAGATTACATAGATAGACTTGTTGTGCAATCCCTTTGTTATATATAAAGCTCCTAACGTTCTAGCCCATCTTCACTATTGCTGTACACTGATTCCAGGTTACCATTTATATGTAGAAAAGTATGCCTTTGCAGTTAGGACAAAGCCTAGCTCTCTGACAGAGGGTAAATTGCTTTACAATAAAGATACCCCACAAAGAGTATGTACACATAGAGATCAAAGGACTCCTTGCATTAAACAAATTTCAACCTTGCTTGTCAGAATTATATGCCATTAGCTAGTATGCATAATAAAAAAACACTGTGCCAGGCAGGGTACAGATACAATACTTCTGGATTATATTATATCCCCTGAAAGGAAACAGCAGCTCTGTGAATGACCAAGGAGGTGGGAGGCAATTTACTATGGGGAAACACTGTATATGCAGGGAAGGTAAAAATGTGTCTGTCCTCTGCACTGCTTCTCATCAGATTAGTAGCCACCCTCATTCCTGCAGTTCCATTTAGCTTTTTCTCTTTCTTTTTTTAAAGTCCAGAGATCAGTCATGCATCTTCAGGTATAACATGCATTCTGTCTGCTAGCAGTATCCATGAAATAAATTTATTTTCAAAATATCTGTAATTCCCGTCAGTTAAAAATTTCAAGACAGTTTACAACAATTGGGCTTTTACTGCCCCCCACCCCACTTTTAAAGAGTGAATTAACAAACTGTTTTGAGATCTGTAAGAAGGGTTTTACAGTCTCAGAGCAGTTGTAAAGATAACTCCCCTGGGGACAGTGCTGAAATACGGTACCATTCACCATTGCACATTTTGTCTTGCTGTAGGGGTTGAGTGAGTACAAGAGGAACTTCAAATGGAGAAAATCAGATCCATCTAAGCTTTATAACCCTTCATATGAACACAAATGCCAGTGGGCTGGTCTTCGATCAGATGAACTTGGTAAGCCAGGCTAAATCTACTGCTACTCTTTGATATTGCAGTGCTTCAAGAAATAGCTATTTTAGTGGTTCGTTTTTATGTATGTATTATACTGAGCCAAATAATAAGGGTCAAATTCAGTTACTTTTTTTCATAGTCTTGGTGCAGGTTTTATATGGCAATAAGAGTATGATAAATACTTAGTTGCTGCTAATCTCAGTTAAAAGCAATACTTTTAGCAGTTAGGGAGTACAGAGTGGTATGATGAAGTTCAGATGGAAAGAAAGTGTGATAGACATGAAATAATATACACTGTTAGAAATGGGTGGATGGTAGAGCACTCCAGGATAGCAATCCTTTAGGTCTGTGCTCTGGATCGATTTTGAAAGGGTAACTTTCAATATGGAACAAACAGTATTCATGAACACTTGCAAAATGTGACCTGTATTATGTATTGGTTCTAAAGATGTGGTTAGTCCTCTACAACAATTAAATGCTTAGCCATCCTACTGAAGGATAAAGCCTTATTAGATGTGATGCAGCTTCTGCTGTGTGTATGACTCCATTATGTGTATGTTTAGGGTTCTGCTTTTAAGGCTGCAGTCCAGTGCATGTTTAGGCTGAAACAGTTCTGTAACTCCAAACTTGTCACAGTCAGCATTCCAGTTGTAGGACCTCTTCTGTCTAAATATGCATAGAATTGTGTTCTAAGTTTTATTCAGTCTAATGGAACTTACTTCCAAGTGGATGTAACAGAATTGTTCTCTAAGAAAACATGCTTGGTCAACACTAGCTGTTACTGCCCTCCATTTCCTTATTTATGTTTGGCAATAAAATGCTTTCCTCTGTGAGTTTCAACAATAAAAACAATTAATTGGTGTTCTTAGCAAATAAAGCAGGCATTTATATTATGAAATATCCATTTGCACCTTTGTTTTTTCCTGTATTTTTTTTTTCAATTTGTATCCTGCCTTTTTCCTACAAAGGGCTCAAGGCAGCTTACATCATTCTCCTCCTCCATCTTATCCCCACAACAACCACCCTGTGAGGTAGGGTGGGCTGAGAGTCTGTGACTGGCCCAAAGCCACCCAGTTGGCTCCATGGCGGAACGGGGACTCGAACCCAGATCCTCTGAGTCCCAGTCCCATGTTCTTAACCACTACACCACACTGGCTCTCAGTATTTAACTGCAGCCTAGAAAAAAATGTGCATTTTGAAAGTGAGACTGAGAATTTTGATTTTTAAACAATGCACATATTTAATATTGTATGTCTTACAGGAATCTCAAAAGAACCAAATTTTATTTCCAAGAGAAGAGTGCCTTATTACAATACACAGGTTTCAAAGTCCTTTGAGTGGAATGGGGACAATGATTCGGAGAAAGATGCATCATCAGAACTTGAATTTCACCAGCCCCCTGAGCAGCATAGAAAGGACAGCAAAGATGATATAAATCATGAAAATATTAAAACACCTGATGCACCCAGGCTTCCTGAGAAAACTCATTCCAATTCTGTAGGTTCTAGATCTGAATCAACTGTAACTCTTTCAGAAAGGAAGAAGTCACCACCCAAAACGTCAGTTCATGAAAATGGAATATTAGCTTCTACCAAAAAGGATGATGGAAAATCAGACAATGGGGTAGGAAACTACTACAGTTTCATTTGGTGATGCAAGGAAAAGTCAAGACAAATAATAATAGTAGTTCAACTGAATCCCTATATGTAATATAAAAAATAAACAGTTTCATTGATACTGTATGAGATTTTGTTATAGCTGTGCTGAAGCCCATGACAGACATTTCACCTAATGTTACAGCGGGTTTGGAGTGACAGAAGGACCTTGACTGCCATTGGTTGAGCTGCTTCGATTCTTAATAGATGCAAGGCAAGCAAAAGAGCCTGGGGAAGAATGGGAGAAAACAGGGACCAGGAAAGGAGCAGGTGTGGCCTTCTACAGGAGGAGTATTGGAAGAGTGAGTGGTCTAGATGAATTCAGAGGGGAGAAGACCAAAGGATGAGTGAAAAAGGGAATAATACTGTAATCATATACATGTTTGCTCATGCAGTTCAGTTCAGTAGGTATAAGTTAGCAGTATAGTATTCTAAGAGGTATACTTTGTGTTAAGAAGGCTGAAGTTTTATTTTGAAGGCTGAAGTATTGATTCGAAACAATCTGGTAATTGCCAGCTTACTGTTTTATAATTATGCAAGGTAAACTGTATGTTAAAGTCAAACTTCTAAATTAGCTAAAGTCAGAGATAATTATAGAGTGGGATGACATACCTTGCCTTCAAGTAAATATCCCTATTAATTTTAATTTTGTACTGCTTATTTAAGAATTAAATACTGTTTCATTTGATGAAAAATCCAGAGTTCAATGTCAATATCTTTTGACAGCTTGATAAAGTTCTACAGAGGAAAGCAGGCATGAACATTTCAAGATCAAGTAGCTTCCCCAGAAGCTCGGAGTATCAAAGGCAGTTTGTTTGGAAAACCCCTCAGAAACTATCCCCAGTACTTGCAGCAGACAAGGTAACCTTCAAGGGATGTAAAAGTAATTGCTTTTTTGAGGAATGGGTGTTACACATGAATGCTTACAAATAAGTCCAGCTAAATACAATTAAGGAATTAAACCTTTATAATGCAATTTTGGTTTAAGTGCAATCCTATGCAGGTGTTCCTGGAAGGAAGTCCCACTCTGTTAAGTGAACCTTACTGCCAGATGAGTCTGTATAAGTTTACAACATCAGTGTATTAAACTGTGCATAAAATACTATGCTGCTAGTATATCTGGAGGGTAATCATTCATAAGGTCACCAGAACGTTGGTGATAACTTTACGGTGCATAGCAGCAGCAGCAGCCCATCATATGAAAAAATGCATTTTCATTCCATTTAGGTACAATGTTTTTTGCATGGTGGATATACAGTTATCTTTTGAGGAGCACATCTTGGATTATATTCAGCTGTGTTGGTCCTGTAATGCCTGATTAAGGGAAAACTCCGGGGTGAACTCCACCATTGACTGGTACTAGCCTAAACAGATGTTTGTGCAATGAAACCAGTGCAAAAGAAAAACAGCAAGTTGCTGCCTGCGTTTGGCAGTGACACTTTTCCATGTTCCCCAAGTTCCATTGCATAAGTAAGGTTTACCTTAGCACAATGTTATTAGTCCTAGTGCTGGGACATCTTTGGATATGACATTTCGAAACTTCACTGAAATTCACAGGAAACCACTATTATATTCTACTAAATTAAACAGTGTTAGGTCCCACTGTTTAAATCCCCTGCAGGAATTTTTTTTAGCTATAACAACTAATAAGTAAACATCTCTGCACCAAAGTTTATCCACAGTGCAAGCCAGTCCATTCCTCCCTTTAAGTCTCCTGCTATTATTTCTGAAACTGAATATGAGAGGAGTTTCAAACCTTCATTTCCTGTGAAAGAATTGAAACAGAAATGTTTGGAAGAGAAAGGATGTCCTGAATCTGAACCTGTCAATATTTCTGGAGAAAAGGTAATTACAGTGTTATATTTAATTTTTAAATACGTGTTTATTTTTTTCAATTCATAGTTTTTGTATATGAAATGTTAACATGAACTCAAATTCTTGACCTGGTGTCTGTGATTGTGTGGGGGTGGGGAGGCTGTATTTAGTTTAAATAAGATTTTTAAAATGATGCGTCTTTTTATTAATCCATTGTGTCTTGACATGTTGTCTTGTTCATTCTCCTTTTAAGAAAACAGATGTGTGTAAAGCATTTCTGTTGTTAGAATGGTTCAGTCCAAACTTTACTCCAAATCCCATGTTAAGAAAATATAACTATGGAAACATTAAGAACACCACAAGCCAAACTCAGAAACCAAAAGATCACAGTGCAAAACAAACTGCCTTGGCATGATGTCTAAACTGAGAAATGGTTATGTCTGCTGCACTGCACAGAATGGATGTGAATTTGCAAACTAAGCAATGTGGTGGGGTATATTTTCCATCTTCTTGAGTGTCAGCACTGGGTGAAAAAGTTGGGAACAGTGGGATCAATGTGGGGAAATGAAGAGCTTGCTGTGAACGGGGAAAAAGACACCCTCATTTGCAAGAAAGATAGTTCACAGGTTTGCTTGGACTTAACTGATCACCTTTTTATGGCCATCATGTCAAAACAGTGTTTGTGTGTGTGGAGGAAACTATTTGGAGCCACTCTTTATTAATTTCCTGGGTTGGTACCTGAGTACTTTGACAACAGGTACCACCCTGGATATTCCTATTTTTTGGCCTATGGAATTGCATTCCTCTACAGTTGTGCAAGTCCAACTAAAATAATAATTTAAAAATTGCACAAAAATTAAAAAGCATTGTGAACTAGTAACAGTCCTGCCTATGTGCCTCTTGGGCACATTAGAGGGACTGTCATGATCTCCAGAAAAAATAGGGGTAGAACAAAAGGGAAAGAGATTGTGGGAAGCCAAAGAGGACTCTCAATTGCAGCAGGGAGAGGAGACAAAAGTGGCATTAGCTGCCAAGTCCACTATCTGGAGGATGAAGGAAAAGAAAGGGCAAAACAGTCCTTGGTGAGCCTGATTGTTTGTTGGACACATCATGGGTTGTTTGTGTAAAAACCAAACATGGCTTCTTGGCAGGGTGGGTTAATCTAGTGATTATACCCACTTGATATATGCCCTGTTTAGGTATTTGCATAGGAAAAAACTTTTTAAAAATTATGCTACAATGAAGATTTCACTAAGTCCCAAAACTATGCAGCAGTTCAATTTTATTTTAACTGTGACATGTCTTTTTTTAAAAAAATAACTTTGATAGAATTTGCATTTATTGCTGTAAAATCCTAAATACATTTACCTGCGTGTAAGCACCATTGAACATGGTAGGAATTACTTCTAAGTAAATATGCATAGCATTGTCTTGCAATAACCCAGTCCTATGGATATGTATGAGGAAGTGATTTAACTTGACTCAGCAGAATTTACTTTTCCATAGATACATTTAGGAATGTGTTATTAGTTACGATGTTGTGTGGATTTCCCCCTGTTACTATAGTTTTCTATGGAAAATTTTCCAGTTTTAGAAATGCATGGCTTCATGAAATGAATTTGTAATGTAATTAAAAGAATACAAATAAAATGTAAAATACCCTACATGCTTGGAATTATAGCCATGCAAAGATATGGGCTATTGTAGCAGTATATAAAACCATTAAATAAATAAATAAATAAATAAATAAATTTAGGCTAAATCTGGTGAAATCTCCTCTAGACTCTAATACGTGATACCAAACATATTTCTAAATCCCATTTGTGCAAAAAGGTTTGCACATATATACACATGTATAGGGGAAGAAAGAGAGAGAAGCAGGGAGAGGCACACAAAGAAGAAATGATAGAGATTTATTATACAGTACAGGATGGATGTATAATTGAAACATGGGCAAAATAACCTCATTGTGTGTCTGAATGAGAATCTGTGGTGGAGCAGCCACTGCACCCAAATCCCTTCTAATTTATTGGGCAGCTAAGGGATCAGATGTCTGCCAAATAGGCCCTTTTGTGGACCATGTTGAAGGACTAGATGGCAATCCCTGGTATACAGCCAGAATACCCTGTTTCATCCCCCATCACTGGTAGGACATGTATGCCTGCCAAACTTTCTACAAGTGGACTAACAGCAGGGTGTAAAAGCTGTTCCACCAACAGTCCTCCCTTTCCACTTCCTACAGATTCTCAGCTGACAAAGTTCCTGCTATAGGAACAAACCCTGAGGGCTTCCCTACATGAGGCATATAACCCGGTGGTTTACTAAGGTTTCTTCCTTTTTTTTCTTTTGTGGAAGTGTCCTTCACACAAGGTTTTCACACAAAGCCCTTTCCACCTGAGGTTTTCCTCTCCTTCTTTCTATATATTTCTAGTGCACAACATAAAGAGCTGCTGTGGAATAGATCAGAATTACAACAATCTATATATGAGGCTTCTGTATTGACTATTGGCATTATATAGGAAAATATTAGAGTCTCTGTGCTCTTGAAAAAAGCCACAAAAAAGGGGTTGGAAAAACTCAGGAGAGGCCTTAGAAAATGACAATATTATGGAAAGGCTCCAGAGACTTCTGTGTGAGGGATCATGTAAAGAAGCCCAAAGGGTGCTTTGTGGAATGTTTTTACCTGGTCAGGTATTTCTGCCAAATACTTTTGACTTTTGGAAAAATACTGATATATTTATAACCAGAGAAAAAAATAAAGTTCTGTTTACTAGACATGCCCAAGTAACATTCTAAATTGCATCTCCATGTACTAAGGATATTACAAAATCTCCTGATTCACAACTTTCCATGAAACCCACATCACTGGTTTAGAAATGTTCATGCCAAAGATCAGTATGCTAAAGAAATGTAGTTTATAACATCTTTTTTTAAAAAGTTAATAAAGCATTCATACAAGTATTTTTGCCTTAGAATGAAAGAAAGGAAACATTTTCGAAGACAATCGGTAATTCATCAAAGCAAAGCAAAGCGGAAACAAAAAAGAAACACTGCAAACAAAAACTTAAGCCACCCTGTTTGCATAGAAGCTTAAGGTGAGTAAAATACATTGCACTAAGTTCTCTCTGTGTTTTGAAATTCTATGTACAAGACACATCCTCCTAAAAAGCATTTATATCATCATCATATCATCATTATAGTCATTTTGGCTTTGGAAATATATTCAAGGATTATCTGCCCATCCCCTAAAATGTTTGCCCAACCTAAATGCTCCTCCTCCCCACCATACCAGCCCTTCTGGCTTCCTAGCACTCTGAAAGTGTGGCTTTCCAAAGTCAAGTCACTGCATGAGATCACAGCAGAGGTGAGATTTGAAACAGTGACTTTCCGGTTCATAACTTGCCCTCTTAGCAACTGCATTACGTCCACTCAGTATGCTAACCTCAGGACTGTTGAGTTGTGAAACAGAAATTCAGAGAATTCATTTAATCCAAAATTTTCCAGAATAAACTGGATTTATCTCCAAACTGTGAAAACAAGAGTTTTAATATTTTTGAAGAGTAGAGGATACTGGGTCTTTGATACACAAAGCTACCTGAAATATTTGGAAAATGTATAAACACCCAGGAGAGAGGCTGCTGGTTGATTATGCCCTTTGGAACTTGTTCCATGGTTTAAGTGAGCCAGAACTAACACTAGTTCATACATGGAACCTACATATATTGCCAAAGATCAGTTTTGAAATATATGAAGCACTGCAGCAACTCTCCAGACATTTTGCTGTTTGAGACAAGCCACCTAGTGGTGTCTTGACCCCTCCTCAAATCAAAGATTATCAAAGTGTATCAATACCAGCCAAGTTACTTTGCTCCCTACCTACCACTAAGTAGTAGTAGTGGTAGTAAGTTATTTAAATAGCCAATTTGCTACCTTATTAAAATATCCCAAAACAGCAGGTGCTGAGGCAGTGGCTTCATGCCACCTAATGCTAGGCTGTCATGAATAATAAAAGTGATTTATTTTAGAATGTGCTACATCCTGTTTGTTCTTCTGAGTTTGTTAAAATATATGAAGGTAACCATTATACATTTGAAATTAGTTGGTGGGCCTTCCTAGGGGGTGATTCAACTTCCTGATGGGCTTGAGGCTTACTATATCTCCTCCTAAAAATTAATCACTGTCCATGGTTTGTTTTTAATTCGTTCACATAATGGTTATTTCTCAATAAGGAAGCAGTAAAAATTCCTAGATAGTTACAAATTCATTTTTGTATTTTTGTATCTCTATCATGCTAACTTTTTTGTTCCTAGGAAAATTAACACGGAATACAGATCAAACTTCTTACCTCCAACTCAGTACATGTACAAAGATGGAGCTTGGTTGCGTATCAGGAGAAATATGCCTGATCAAGTGAGCATGTATTTAAATAGTTGGAATGCTATTCATTTGAAAGTTGTAGTGCTGTTGTACTATTTGAGAGGATTGTGTCTTTCAGATCCATGTTGTGGGAAGGTGGTTCAGTGTGGAATTACTTTACTCTTTATTGCTGCATACTTTATAAAATGAGGCCACAGAAGACTGACATATAGAACAAACAAACTTTGCTAAATATGGTACAATTCTTATTATAGCTACTGATAGCTGCTGTCTTTGGTTTCCAGTCTCGGCTGATGTTCCCCAGAACTGCTTCTCTTCATGCATCTGCTCCTGGAATGCTTTTGTTCTGCTATCATTGCAGTTTGAATAAAACAGAAGCTAAAAAGCAACAACTGCTGAATAGCATTCTCAATGGGGTTCCCTTCACCCTAGCAATTAACTCAAGGGTGACTGGGTTTCTCCAAAGGCTGACAATGTGGGAATCTTTGGTTATGATGCAGTCCCAGTGCAGTGACTACCTGAAAGCAAATTGTGTAAAAAACCATAAATAGTATTGCAAGTTTTTCCTTTAGTTCTAGTATAAATTCACATTAAATTAGATTTCTGAAAAATTAATTTGGGACAGTTCATAATCACAGTGGGGGCTTCTCAAGCCTGCTGGGATAAATGCTGCTTCCTGCTTCACAGAAGAATCTTGAGGGGTTCTTTGTGTTTCTCGGTAAGCATTTGCTGAATTCATTTGCTCCTGCTAAGGTGTCCACTCTTTCTGACCATATATTTCTTCTCCTAAAGTGTGTTGCTTTTCATTACTTTCTACATAGCTTTACAATAGCATATATTGTTAAAAGTTGCATATTTCCAAATATTTGTTTTAAAACAGAGTGATGTGCTGTCTATATTTTACTCTACTGCATTGGTATACAATTGATTGTATGTTTTAATTATGTCTTCATCTTGTATAGGGTCACATCTGATTGCGATTTTGCCATCCAACATAGGTTAGGGATTTACCATATTAAATAGAAATGCCTCTTCAGGTTTTTAAATGCTAGGAGGAAGCTTCATTTATTTGGATTTCTCTTGTAGGAGTGCATCTCTTTGCTCACTGCTAACCATGTGACATACAGGAAATTTCAGCAACTAATTAATTGATTAATTAAAATATTTATACCCTGCAAAAGCATCTCAGGGTGGCTTACAAAAGACAAAGCAAACAATCTGACAGATTAACAATAATTAAATAAATAGTTAAATATGCACATAAAAGCAGTAACATTTCACAAATGAAGGAAACAAAATCAAGAATAAGAGCAAAATCAAAAGCCAAAAACCAACAGTGAAGTTAAAACCTGATTAAAATTCCTAACATTTAAAATGATGGGCAAATAAAAAGGTTTTCACCTGGCGCTGAAAAGAATATAAAGTCTTTTAAGGGCAATCTTCACTTCCTGAATATATGTCACTGACTTGGCTGTTAATTTAGGGTACCTGTGAGCTAAAATTCCTGAATAGTTCAGACCTAATGAGAATTGAAAGATGTGTTGCAGCTGCATTGCCAATAGAGAAGATTCTTTGAGACACTTTATTTTACTCCCTCCGATCACCTGTAC
This sequence comes from Varanus komodoensis, assembly GCF_004798865.1. Lineage (NCBI taxonomy): Eukaryota > Metazoa > Chordata > Lepidosauria > Squamata > Varanidae > Varanus > Varanus komodoensis. Next base: position 3,804,593 of record NW_025336236.1, read on the forward strand.
TGCACTTACATGTGCTGTACATGTCTCACCATAAGGTTTATACAGCATGTATGAATCCAATAGAAATCAGTGCTGCCCTCCTATCTTCAACAACATGCATTCACAATCATTTTCTGGTATTTCACTGACTGAGGCAGCAGAACCTGCTTCCACTCATCTCTGCATGGTAGTGCCTTAACAGGCACACTGGGAAGAGGCAATCAGGGCAATTGATTCCCGCTCTGTTACAGAGAAATGCCACAATGCCATCAAGTGGTCCAAGTGTATTATTGGAGTCTTTGTGATGTGCAGGTTTTGAGCATGTGGGGTCTTTTCAGTTATCATCTGTGGCAAGTCAGATTGGGCTGCAACTGCAGGTAATCATATACATAATTATAAAAATACATAAATCTAAATACATAAATCTAATATTTTTAGCATTGCACTTTAAACCTTATTTAACCTACTGCATATGTTTACCCACCAAGATTTCATTTTCTTAAGACTTGGTAAAATAGTGTAGAATAATAAAATATGGTAGATATTACTTATGAGTGCAAATTATTATCATGTCTTCCTATCTCTAATTATTAACACAATGCTAAGGTTTAGAATGCTTCGATACCACAGAAATTGGGGATCTGCTTGCAGTCACTAATGTCAGACTAAGTATTCAAACAGATGGATCGAAATGGAGTGTTTGATTAAATGTGCCCTATCTCAAAACAAGACTAAAGGAAATTAAGTTACATTTTTGTAATCTCAACTGTAGGAGGCAGAATAACACTGTAATCCCAATAGAAGAACAGTGATCATTACCTGATTTGAGTGAATGACATTTTCAATAACATTACTTCTCAGTAAATATTGTTTATTCTGTATTCCTCTCCTTAGGGGTCTCAAAGCACCCTAAATACCATGTGGTATATGGAGGTTGGTTGCATCTAAGTTCTTCCTGCTTGGAGCAATGATAGAATTGATGGCCCTTCAGAAGTAATGCAGTGTAGTACTATGCAGCTGCATAGCTCATGCACTTTTCATGCTTGCTGAATAATTTTATTGATACCTGTGCTTTGGCTGGACTGCTTGACACACATGCTTTCTTTTTAAAAATGTATTCATACGCTTTCGCCTTACATATATCGCTCCTTACAGCACTGGTGCAATATTACTCATTATGCATTGCCTGTGACATAATTGCTCTGTGTTATTCATTGTGGCTATTTACTGGCCAATAGCTTACACAAAAAAACAAACCCACCAATCCTGCCAATTCCTCATGACCAGGTGAAAGAACTTCGAGAGAAAGCAGAGGCGTACAGGCAAAGAATACGGGGAACTCACTTCTCCAGAGAGCATTTAAATCAGATTCTCTCAGACAACAACAGGCTTTGGGATGTGTCCTCAGATTCCAGTACAGAAGAAACCATAAGCAACAATGTCAAAGCTCTAGATTTAGCAGGGTAAGGGGTTCTGTATGGAAAATGAAAACTTGTGTTATAAATGTTCCTGCCTAAATGTTATCTGTTTAGTTAATATTTCCAATCTACTATTTGCTCTGTCTTGTTTTCAGCTAGGATTGCCCCCACAGTCATATATGACCTCTTTTTTACAGAGGGCAGCACTTTATTTGAAGAGCTATCCTGTCCCATTCCAGTTAAAAGATAAAGAACAATCTAATTATTGCCTGACCAGAGCACCTGGACAGCAGGTAGAATGGGCAGGCACACAAGTCACCTGGTCACAGTTTACAGAGAAAATTATTTATTTATTTATTTATATTACGATTTATATCCTGCCTTTTTCCTACAAAGGGCTCAAGGCAGCTTACATCATTCTCCTCCTCCATCTTATCCCCACAACAACAACCCTGTGAGGTAGGTTGGGCTGAGAGTCTGTGACTGGCCCAAAGTCACCCAGTTGGCTCCATGGCTGAGTGGGGACTGGAACCCAGATCCTCTGAGTCCCAGTCCCATGCTCTTAACCACTACACCACACTGGCTCTCTTTAAAAAAATACTATATTTTAAAATTATAACACAGTTTTAAAATTCCATCTATACATATATATTAACATTTTGCAAATGTTATATAAGTTTATATCCTCCTTTTTGGGTGATCAAAAGGAAAAACCAAATTCAAAGAGATATTGTACATTTGTTTTTTACAGTTTCTATTCCCACATTTCAGGTTAACAACCATGACAAGATAGGTTATATATGTAATAGCAAAAGTCAGCAAATACAATGATAAAACTCTAAATTGTTAAAATAATATCATAGCACAAAATGCCAGCATTGAAAATAACAGCCACGGAAATATATGCCAAAAAACAGTTCAATAAAAATATCAAAAGGATGCTAGAAATAAAAATGTACATGCTGCGTGGCATAAGAAGGACAAATATATTCAGCAATGGATAACAAATATATTCTTATAAGGATCCTCAGATATCTAAACCTCTGTGCTAGGCACTGTTTCTATTAAGTAATGTCAAACAAGCTTCTGTGAGCTTTTTGAGGTTTTGCAAATTTCCTTTGGAAGAGCCCTAAATTTCATAAGCATCTTGCCATGTGATGAGCCTACATGCAGTTTGCACTTTTCAAGCCCAAAGCCCCTTTGGCCACACAGAACTAGTTGTGCAGTTCTTTGGATAGTGCAGCATCTTTGGATATCAACTATATTTTACTAAACATAGCAGATTGACTGCAGGATGAACGATAAATGTGTTTGAAATATAAATCTGTCAAATTTGATTTGACATAGATGCCATTGACCATATATTTAAGTCAGTATGGTTCTGGAATCTAGATACATAAGGTGAAATCTTGAATTTAATTCCCTGCTTGATTCCTCTTCGTGCAGGATCCCTGAGAAAAATCTCTCTCCAAGTCCTCAGATATTGCCAAAGCCTGAATGGTCAGAGCAGTTCCAACAGAATAATACTGGGAAATTAGGCTTCTCAGATGCTGCTACTGTTCCAGTGAAACGAAAATTGGCATGGGGTGAACCAGGAAATGTTCAAGAACTGGAAGTCCATTCACCAGCATTAGGAGAAGGAGAAGAAAAAGAAAATAAACAGGAATCTGAAGAGGTTGAAGAACAAGACCAAAAGTATCAGAATACCAATGCTGACAATCAGCAAGAGTAAATATTTAGAAGTCTTTTCCTTTTTTCATACTCGTTGCTATTCAGTATGATAATTACATGCAGTGTCTTTTAAGTAGGGCAATGCTAGTTCCACTACGTAATGGGGAAATCTTATCAATTGATATGAATGAGGCTAGCATGTATTAGGTCAGGTAGCTTGAGCCATACTTTGTGTATTACTAATAAGTCACAGGATAAATTTCAAACAGAACTATTCATTTAGAAACTGCCAGGTGTCTCTAGTTTCCATTCTGGATTTGCATAAGCCATAGATTCCCGATTTAGAGAATTAGATGTAGTGACAACTAGGAAGTTTTTAATCAAGCAGAGCCTCCGCAAAGTGAGTAGTTTGGGTGGTGGGGTGGTGTCATACCCTGGTTTGATATTACATTTGAATACATTTGTTATTACAGTTGAGTGTCATACTCCAGGATTCATAAGTAGGTATTGTAAAGTTAAACATACGAAAAAGAGCCCTCCCCTCATGGCTGCCTATTGAGATTAATTTGATGTATATTTGAAATATTGCAAATTGCCCTATAAACCCTGGAGAAGGTCACCTTCCATTTTAACTGTTCCTTCTTATGATCTTCAGACATACTTAGGATAACAGCTGGAAAAATGTCTTAAGGTGCATGTCTTGGAACTGTAGGAGTGATCAGATATGGTTCTGAGATGTGCCTCGTGAAACTCTTCGAGGTACATTTCATATGAATGTACTGTGTTAACAAAACGTGGCTATTCTAAGATATGCCTAGCTGCTATAAGTGAAGAATGTTGCTAAGTCCAACACCTTGTGCTAGCTAACACGAAAAAGTAAGATTTGTGGTGATATTAAGATGGAGAGCTTTCTTAATACCAAAGAGAATAGGTAGTTTAGGCAGATTCCACAACTGACAGAAGTTGAATTTACACTGTACACCACAAGGTGTAGTTAATGATTTTACTTTTTTCTCCTGCCATTTTCCCTCTTGCAAAGAATCCAAGGTGACTTTGTTGATACTCCTTCTCTCCATTTTAGCTTCACAACAATCCTGTGAGGAAGATTTGATAATGGTAAAAGGAAAGAACCAATTCAGAAATCTACAGGCCCAGTAAATAATATTAGTTAATAGTTTAACTAAAAGAATGATTCTACAATATGAGAGGCATGAAATTCTAAAATAGGCATCTTCAAACAGTTGTAGGAAGCAAACCTCTTAGAATGTAAGTTTTTGTTGAGTAATAGCTTACCAGATCTCTTGTGATTCTTACTTTGCTTATGGCCAGCTAGGAAAGCCTACAGATTACTGGCAAGTATGCCCCTCCAATAAATAAGAAGCTGATTGCTTTTTATCGTATATCTTATGCTGTGCCATATTTTTCAGAGAAAATATGAATTCTCCAGGTGATAGGACAGATTCTCCAGTGCCCTCAAGGGAAGGTGGACGGCTTCCTACTCCAGAACTAAGAGCAATTGGTGGAGCCCAAAGAACACATCATGACCTTACAACACCAACTGCTGGTAAAAATTTAATAGTTGATTAAAAAGAAGAATTTCAACAACATGTACACCATGTATTTATTTATTGAAATTTAGAATGAACAATGATGTGTTGTGCTTTTTCTTATTTCAGGAGGTGCTGTTTTAGTATCACCACCTAAAGTCAAATCTTCATCTTCATTACAAATCAGGAAGGAGTTATCAGAAAAATACGGCTTGACCAATAATCAAGGCTCAAGAGAAGATTTGAAAAGAAAATTTAACAGGGTAAGACACAGCAATTATCAGAAAACAATGTATCAAGAGGTCCAGCTATTTTTATAGTAGTTGTTTTTTTTAAAATCTGTGTTTTAGATCCACAGAATAAAAATGGCTACTTACCTAGAGTTACCTTTTGAAGACAATAAAGAATTAACTCTGGAGAAATCATAGATGGTTTTTGTGTCATCTGTAATCGTTACAAAGCTCCTGTTTTACATTTCTGTTTGTCAGAATTTTGGGTACTGTACAGAATGTGTGGTAAGGGAGTGGTATGAACATAACTGATATTTCTGTTGGATCACTGCAGCAATCACTTCCTTCAATAGTGAACAAAAATAGCTGAAACGGGCATCTGACAACCAAGTATTACCGTGCTTCAGGGAAGCTCAAAGCATGCAGAAATACCCTCCCCACATCCTTGGGGCAATGGTTAGGGGAACCTGAACAGGCAAATTAAAAAGAAGAAGAAGTAGTCGGAGCATGCTCAGTAGGCATGGAATGTTGAGTGTTGGCAGTGGGAGGTGAATGGAATAGAATAAATAAAAGAGGGCATGATTGGAATCCTGAATAAATTAACGGTGCTACAGCAGTTCGTTGCGGATTCCACTTGTTATGTCCTTGTGACATTATTCTTATGGAGCTGATCTATGCATACTTTTGGAATGTAAGGGCAGGAGGGTGAATCACAGCAATATCCCCACTGCCCATTCATGCCGTGTAGCAGTCAAAAATGGCTATGACACTTATGGTAGAAAAGTGCTTGCAAGCCTCTATGTAAGAGATCAGTTGTCATGAGCTGCTACTGGATATATTTGCAAGTCAGGGTGGGGAAGCTATCTAAAGGCTAGCATGAATTGGACAAAGCTAAGAAACAGTTACTCTCTTTCACTTTTATGTATATACTAAACTGTTTTGAAGTGATCATATGGGAAAGTTGTCATTGTAAGTGGAACTCATTTAAAAGCAATCTGCTTTATATACCTGTAGCCAGATATAGCCAGCTAGCTCCAAAAGGGACTGTGGAAAGCTTTTGGAAGCAATATAGTACAAAGTGTCATGTGAACAACATTGACTCAATGAGTGTTCACTGTAAACAGAACATTCTTACAGCATACAATTTCTTTTCTGTGGGCATTTCAGGATGAAGGAGAAACTATATCTCTGGGTCATTCCTCAGCTGCTGGACTGAAAACCTTGGACCCTTTGCCCCTAAGGAAAGATCACTGGCCTAGTCAAAATACCACTGGTGTAAGAGATCATCCAACTTCAGTGCATTTGGAGAAGACAACAATTGTTCCTGGGTTAAAATCAGCTAAGGACCCTGCTTTGCCATATTGGAGTCCATTATGCCGCATTAAGGGAACTCTTAGAAATCCAGAGTTTCAACATAATGGTTGGTTTCATTTCTATATCCCCTTTATCCTCTTTTCTGATTTAAATAGAAGTTTATCCTTCTTGAAGACAGCAGCAACTGACACTTTAATTATAGACGATCTATACTTTGAAACATACCTTAGTATTTCTTATTCTACAATTTGACTTGACGTTGGGAAGCAACAGACTTTGGCAGAGTATCATTTGCTTAGACATGCAGAAATTTGCTTTTCAATTTGGGGTTGAAATGAAGGCAGTTACAAATCCTTGGGCACCAAATCTTGCCTGCCTGGCATCTGTGGTTCCTCGGGTGGCCACACCCTTTCTCCTAATCTCCAATTTCTTTTGTCTTTTCCTAACTTTTGTGAAGTTTTCCCCATCTGAAAAGTTGAAATGCCTTACTAACATGAAAAGTTGAAATGCCTTTCTGATTTACTAACAGAAACAGCTTTAAGCTAAACTATGGTGGTATTTTGACACTGTGCCTTTTGACTTCAGCCCTATGCAACACCAGAATGTGGCCCCCAGGAGGTCTCCCAAAGTAGTATTTGTTCCATGTGCTAAAAGAGATTTAATACCTTTGCTATAGGAGAAGTGTTCTTCAGTGGACAATTTATGACAGCATTCTCTTAAAATAGTTTATTCCAGGAAAATATTGTACAATATGCTTATTACTGTTACACAGAAACATAGATGCAGAATGAATCAGAAGGGGTCTCCTGGGCCATCTAGTCTGACCCCCAGCTCCAGCTGTCTCTACTCATGGCATGTCTACCATGTGCATGTCCAGCCTATCCTTAAACGCCCTCACCATTGGGACTTCAACCACCTCCTTTGGAAACCCATTCCATACCCTAGGAGTCCTAACCAGGGTTTGGAAGAACATACATTACATGTTACATACATTATATGTTACATAAGAACATAAAAAGCCATGCTGGATCAGACCAATGGTCCATTCAGCCTAGCATTTCATTCCTAGAGTGGCAAACCAGCTGCCCAAGAGTTGGGTACAACAGTTCCACCTGCCCAGGCTCCTCGGCACCTGGTGTACAGGCACATAACCAACAAGGCTAGTAGCCATTCTCCATGAATTTGTCCAGTCCTCTTTCAGAGCCATCCAAATTGGGGGCTGGCTTTTATTTATGTATTTTGAGCTTTTTTTAACCCCATACTTTACAGGAGTCTAAGGATGGTGATACAAACAAACAAAAGGCAGAATACAATAAGACATAAATCTGATAAAACCCAATATTAAAATCTCAATCAAATCTTAAAATACCAGGAAAATAAAATAGTTTTGGCCTGGCGATGAAATGAATAAAGGGTTGGTGCCAAGCACACCTCTTTGAGGAGCATGTTCCAAAGCCGGGGTGCCACCACAGAAAAGGCCCGTTCCCTGGTAGCCACTCTTCTGATCTTCTTGAAAGAGGGCTCCCAAAAAGGACCTCCAACCCGGGTCTTAGGGGGTGGGAAGGTGTTTAAGGAAGGAGATGCTCCTTCAGATACCCAGACCCTAAACCTAAAGCATTGCAGGTATAGCCACCAAAACTATGCGCCAGAGATTTGAGGAATATAAGAGGAATGCAACTGTTATATCTTTTTTTCAATTTCTTACCTAGTTATGCCTAACATAAGTAGGAGTTTGCCTTTCTCACCGCAACTGCTTACTGGGTCAATATTTTCATCAAGCTGTCACCGCAACCCCAAGATCTCTTTCTTGGTCAGTCACTGCTAGCCTAGATCCCATCAGCCTGTACTTGAAGTTAAGATTTTTTTGCCCCAACATTTTACTTCACACTTGCAAAGTGTACACTTAAACTTCTTCATCTCAATACTAATATAAGGAATTAATGCTTATGATTAATTTCCTGCTTTCCTTTCCTGAATTTAAGAATTGTTTAGGCTGGTAAAATGCAATGAAGGTATGCTGTTTCGTTTAGGTAATGTTGCAAGTCCTCAAAGGAGCTGGTTGCAGTTACCACTTCATGAAAAGAACTATAATCCTGAAGGTATTTTTCTCCTTTATCAGTGTTAAATATACCTGAAACATTTGGTTTCATACACTTTATATATGATAAGTGTAGCTGCTGTTTCATATTTGAATGATTATGTGATCTATCCTCCAGGACCCAGAAGTTGGAGAGGACAGAGCCATCTGGGTCTCCACAGAATTTAGAAAAGTTAATGAAATATAAAATTCCAATCAAAGAAAAAGTGGAAAAATAGGAGCCAGAGTTCAAAATCACATGTTGGAAGTAGTAAGCTGGTGCTTACTGACTTGGTTTAGACCACATCTACCCACCCTTGTTTGCTATTGTACGTGGGTTGACCTGTCATGCAAAGAGGGACTTCCTCACCAAGGGTGGCTGTTTGCAAGACATGACAACCAAGAGCTTTGCTGTGAGGCAGGAGGTGGGAGCTGGTGATCCACCTGGTGGTGCTACCCTATTCCTTAGGTAGCCCCACTGAGCTCCTCAGGCATCCCTGCCTCCTGCTGCCTCTGGAGCGGCAGATGGGAGTGCTTGAGCATCTCCCCCATCCTCCCCAAAAGCCTGTTTGCACTGTGAGGGCAAAGAGGATGTTATTCTTTGTTGTTCCCATAGGGCCAGTGGGGCTCCTGCCCTGATGTAGTAAAGAGTTCAGCTTCCAGCCTTCGCTGGGGTGATGCACAAGAGCTGTCTCCTGCATGTTACCCACCCAAGACTGGGAGTTGAGCTGATTGCACTGCAGGGACTCTCACAACTGTGGTGATCTGAAATACCTTATAATCATGGCTGGCAGAGGGGGGAGACTTGTTCCTTCTCACAGTGTCTCCTGGAGGGGGACATCGGAAAGAAGGAGAGGCATAGAAATGGTCTAAATAAATAAAAATAAATAGGAGGTAGGGCATGAAAACCACTCACCCACCCTGACTTATTATGGGTTGGCATGTCATGCAATCTCAACCTTTGACTAGACTGCTTAAATTGGGGAGCTGTGGGTGAGACCCAGTTGTGTTAACCACATAAGAGGAAATAATTGAAATGTAGTTTTCTTTCTGAATGTGATGGGGCAGGTCTGCATCTACAGTCATGGTTTCTTGCATGAAAATGAGGCAATAAAGCCAATTTTCATGGATTTTAATACCTCAAGGCTAACTGTGTAAATCTAATTAAAGATAGGCTCACAGTACCCCAGAGAACTAACCGGGAAGGGAAAAGTTTGCCACGTCTTGCCTGGATGTAATCAATGCATTTACAAAACTAATAGAAAGGGTTGTAGTTCTTCTGACAACTTCATCTTACAAGGAAAGCCTAGCTACCAGTTAAACATTTTAGCAACTTGCAGTAACTGCCATGACTGAAAAGTGTGTGGGCTGTGCAAGTTGCTCAGAAAGCAACCAATATTTACAGAAAGTACTTCAGTTTACTAAATCTTCAACAATAAGCTGCAGTTTCACTACATGTTTTGAGATGACAGATCAGTCACTGAACCACTCATCTGCTACTAAAACAACAAATCATTAGCACTGGGAAAACAAGTATTGGAAGATGCATTCGATGATTCCTGTTTATAATGCTCTGATTTACTGTGCAAGACTTCAGTGGTGAGACTTCACCACTGTGACAAGCCTTCAGTACTGTCAGTTTTTAGGAGCACCTCAAAGCACATTTGCCCTGGTAATTTGTAAGTGCATGTGCACTATAAGTTCTTACCATATCAGGACTAAGTTCTTTCAAAAACGGAAGGCGAATATTAAGACATACTACAAAACTAGCAAATATATTCATCCAGCTAATTTTTCTTTCATCATTCTTCTGATTCTTTTGATATGGTGCTGGAGGGTTCTCATTTGTAGTTATAGTAGACACAACCAGCTCTGCTATTGTGTTACTACAAAAACAATACCTTGTTGGGAATACTGGATTTTGGTCAAAGTGAAAATAACATGTACAACACAGGACATATGGATATACGATTCATGGATAAATGTATGTACAGCTGTTTGTGCAAGCAGCAGTGGGGTTAAATGACTCACAGTATGTGCAGCCTATCAATTATAAGGTAGTCAGGGAATTCAACCAGCTGAGAAGAACACTCACAGTGCTCAATGTAAATGTTTCATGCATCAAGAGTACACCCCATGACCCTTTGCAGTGTTCCGGGAGGTGCAGAGGTGTGCCTTTGAACCCATGCCTTCATTTACTGGAATAAATGTACAGAGTCTTGCATTATAGAATTCCCAGTAGTTTCACCCTTTTATGTATTCTGCGGTTTTTTTTAATGGTGTATCGTGTGCAAACTGTGTGTACTGTACAATATGGCCAAAGTGTGGCTCATGTTAACAATCAATTATAATAAAATGATCCTTGAAGCAGCCCTTTCAGTGGTCTGAACTTTGCATTCCTGTTCTAAAACACTTCTCACAAATGAACATCGTTATTTATTTCATTTCTATACCACCCCACAGCCAAAGCTCCTGGGGCAGTTTAGAAATGGAAATTAGCCAAGCTGTGTTTTAGACCTTTCTAAAATAAAGTAACTCTTTTTCAGTGCCACTAGAAAAAGACAAATTAGAATCTTTAAATGCTATACTGTTTAGGAAGCCCCTTAAAATGTTTGCCTTGCAAATGCAGTCTGTTTTGTTGGCTGTAATGCCTGCATACTTGTTTGCCTATATTAGGATGAATTAGTGAGAGTAGGAATTGATTGTCCTTTTTGTGGATAACTTGCTGTTGTCCCTTTGACCTTGAAGCTTCAAGGAAGTTTCCAAGCCTGTTTTGTTTCCATTGCATATTAACTGTGCAAATAATCAGTTGTCCTTTCATGTTCTGTTTCCAGATGATGACGACCGATTGTCTCAGCTATCTGTTCGATCTGCTGCTTCTAGTTCCCTTGCATCTCAGGTTCTCGAACGAGCTCAGAGGAGAAAAGAGAACTTCTGGAGCAAACTGTGATGCTGTTTGCTATATCTACAAACTATTATGTATTTGGGTATTTTTATGAACATTATTTTGAGGTGACTTCTGATTTTCTGCATCTATCACCTTGATAAAAGAAATGCTGGGTATTCATTGCTACCTTTGTGTATTGGATAGCATCTGGGAATGCACAGCCTATCTTGGGACTAAGTGCTATCTACCTCACTATAATGCAAAAGCATTCTAAAAAGCCATAGCTGAAAAATGTTTCTAATTCATATACAATATATGAGATTTTACAGTTTTAGCAGAGAAATGACATGAGACTACTATATTTTTGTCATATTTTTTACCACAAACTGTAGATTCAGCCATGGAATTAGAGTAAAAAGTAAAGGTTCAAAAGTCCTTAAAAAAGTTCTGAAAGTCTTAAAAAATGATTCAAATTGTCCAAAGTAAAGTAAGACTGGAGCAAGTACAGGTTGCTTTCAACCTTTAGGATTATTCAGTAATTATGTTAGCAAACTTTTAACATCTTCAAGGATATTTACATAATACTTCTACTGTCCATAAACTGAATTCATTCTCATTAATCCTTTTGCTCTAATGCTGTCTTTAGTCTACCACGCTGTTTCTTGGTTGATGTTTGCTTAATACACTTTTGACATGGTTTTGATCGCTTCGGTTACAGCAATAGTGGCATTGATTTGGCTCTCATCACACTGTCTTGGTGATGCTGTCTGTCATTGTATTTTACCATTTAAAATACAATGGCAGATGTTGCTGTTATCACCGAACTTCACAACCACTTGTTTGGCTGCTTATGGTTTACTGTGATGTTATACTCAAGGTTTATTTCAAAGTCACCCCCACTTCCTTTTACCCCTCCGCACTATAATGACCAATGCTATAATGAGCAATGATGACTGTAATGATTTAAGCCCATGGTTCTCTAGTTTTGAGCATCTTACAGGAGTTTGGTTAGCAAAACATGTGAGCAGCATCTGAAAGTCCTATCAAAGCATTCTGCCACATTTTGCAGAATAGTATGCTGTTGGCAATCTATTTTGTTTAAATCACACTTGTTTCCTCAAGGTAAATTTGAGTTTTGTGCATGTGATCATAGTTAGCTTTGTTAGAAATACTGGTATTGATGGCTGGGTCAGTTTTAATTTCATATACTTTTACTGTCATTGTATTTGCCTCCTCTTAAGACTCAGATGTGTTATCTTAATTGTCTCTTCTAGTTGCTGTGGCAGAACCTATAACATTACTGTAAGAAGATTGTTAAAACTAAGATAGATTGTAGTTTAGGGTAAAACACCCACGAGATGGTCCTTTGCTTCCCCTGAATACCTACAGAATTTTAACATTAAGCAAATGTGGTTTGTAAAGAAGTGATGGTATTTGTATTCATGGTTTTTAAATGTTGGATTTGTATGATGAAAAAATGAGTTTTGTATGTGTTTTAAAATAAAAGCCAGATTGTGTTTTTGTGTATAATAAATATCTAATTAGAAATAGCCCTATTTTAATTTTAACTGAGTAAATCTGTCTCAAGTCCATTATACAAGTCTTTCTACTCACAATTCCACCCCGTATTTAAATATGTTTTCTTCAGAATAATGTTGCAAAACATGTATTACTATAGTAACTTTTTGAGGCCAATCAAAAGATCACAAAAACCGTACAAGCCTTCAAGAGCAGTTCATTAGTCGAGATGTTAAAAAAGGCCAGTTTGATGTGCACTTGGTGGAGGGTGGAGGAAATTGGAAGAAAGGGGGGAAAACTGACTTGAAGTGAAGTCATTGTTCACTTCATTTGGCATCCCAAATGCCAAGATGAATTGGGGAGCAGGGGTCTGCAGCCATCCATATGACAGTTACAAAGTCCCCTTTTGAATTGCTGGGAACTATTTTTTTAAAATCCCCTATTTTGGAAATATAAAATATCACTGTTTACTTACACACATTCAAAATATGTATTTAGATGTGTATTTTGCTATATTAAAATTAGTCAGAATTGCACTGTACTTTCCAGGGAAGTCCCAGTTCTGGGGGAGGGTCCAATCCATTAGTTATCTGAGCAAAATTGACAGCACTGTGGATCCTAATGGTTCTTCCTAATGCAGCAAATGCACCCTGGTAGAACTGCAGATCCTGTTGGGCTGTTTTAATTTCCCTTCCAAAGGAGTCTCCCTCCACCAGATAGCCAAATATTCCTTCAGTGATGGCCATGGCTTTCTCTAGGGTGCTGGAGGGCTACTGAAAGACGGTTTTGGATAACTCAGATTTTAGCTGGCCTGCAACATTTTATTTTCTTTTTGGACTAGACTGCACTGTACTGAGGTTTGGTGGTTATTCTTGATGGTAGATACATTGCTGGCAGAACAGACGTGTGCACTCATATCCCCTGCCTTCTTTTGCCTGTCATGTGAACCAGTAATTTTCTGTCATACTTAGATGCTGATCCATAGCCTATTAAAATAATAGTTGAATCTCTCACTGATTTGAATGCCTCTGTTGATTTGCTGGGTTGGATCTCAAATCAGTGGACACCACTAAACTGTATTTACAAAACTACAGTCTAAACTAGTTTAACCGTACAGATGTCCCATTCTACCTTTATTACAGTCATCCCTATCTGGGACTTCAGTGCAGGGCTTTTTTAAAAGGAAAATTTGTAATTGCACAGTAGTAGGTGATGGTAACTCACATGTGTGGTATGCACCATTACACTCTACTTGTGCATTCTTGTGAGCATGCACATCCTTTGACCCTTGGTGTGCAATCCTAGCCCAGTGCCCATAACTTCCAAACATAGGTGGTTATGCTACACAGAGCAAGCGAGGCGGAGGCAATCTCGCTCCTCTCCTCTTGCTTTGAATATTTTGCTAGTTGGGCTTTTTTGGAGAAGAAGGGATGGAGGCTGGAGAGGCTGCGAATAGCTAGAATCCTGGCCTCACTAGTCTCCCCCCTCCCACCCCTTTTCCCCTCTCCCAAGTTGTCTTTTCAACCTTGGAGAGCACCAAGCATGTTTTTTTCATTAGAGCTGAGAATCTGACAGCACTCAGACACAGTAGTGTTAAATCAAGATTCACGCAAATTCGTATTTCTGCTAACACTTTCTAATAAGCACCTTTACAAAATCCAGTTCTGACAAGGAGCACACAACATTACAAAAGACAACTGACAATTCATAGAACATGGATGGAATAGGTTAAATGAAATTTGTGCCAATCTGCTATAAAGAGAAGAAAGTAATACCGCAGAGAAGGCAGTGTCAGCATGTCAGCAAAATTTTGCTCACTGTTGATTTACCTTGTATCTTCCTGCTTCTTATAGGCCATGAACAGCTGGATTGGGGAAGTCAGGAAATGGTAGCATTTCTTCCACAAGTCTTGAGAGTTACAAAATAACCTTTTGTCCTGGTAGCTTTCAGTGTGTCTACCAAGAACCCTTGACTGAAAAGTTCTGCTGCTTAGAGGACTGTCAGAGCAGGTCGCTGGGCTGGAGAGCTTAAGGAAATGCACATTCTCTTTTTGCCCAAAAAAGAATTTGCTAATGTCAGGGGCCAGGTTCTGATTTGTCCTTTGTAGAGACTATTTGCAGCATGCAGAAGGATTTGGGGAAAGCTGAGAAGTCACACTTCACAAGTTCCTCTTGTGGTCAGTATGGGACTCTCTTCATTACAATGAGAAATGTGAACAGAAGAGTTCTCTAGTCAGCTCAGTCATTTCCCTCCCTGAGTGCTGACTTGTTTTGGTGAAATGTTTATGCAAGCATCCCCAGGAACCTGTCTGAGTGTATGCTGAGCTGATACTTTTTGATGGAAATGTTTTGTGCAGTTCTGCCTGTACAGGCTCCCTGTTAAGAATGCCCATATTGATGGGATTTCCAACATGCTGCCCGTAGCACCAATGCACCTATGGACGCCTCTCCTGATGGTTATATTTTAAAATATATTTTTTAAACTGCAAGCTGGCATGCTGCAAAGTGAAGTTCTGCCTTCAAGCATCATCTTTATCTGGTTTCGGAACAGTGTTTTAGTATTTGGGAGCTCAGACTCCATCTCTTGTATTAGGTTCCTGGATAAGTGATTTTTAAAGCCTTATATACTGGAAAATGTGTGTGATCAACCACATCCACTATTGCAGTCATTCAGTGAATTGGCAGCCATTTTGTGAAAGTGCCCACAATGCACTGTCAATTGTGTCCACAGACCCTAAAAGGACCCCTGTCATATTGGATATTCTGGCATCTCTACCCTTATCATAAAGTTGACAGTTTCAAATGGCTTATCAGGAAAAAGGTCCCTATGTTCTAGAATAGTTTCTTTTTCTCTGAAAAAATGACTGGCAATATTCACCAAGGAAGAACATGTATGGCACCTTTTTGCATGCACTTTTCCATAATACAATTACACTCAAATCAACGTGTTTGAACACAGAGTCATAGAATAGAAGAGCTGGAAGTGGCCAAGCCATTGGGTCCAACCCCTGCTCAGTGCAGGACTACAAGTTAAACCATCCCGCTCAGATGACTGTCCAGATACATCTTGAATACCTCTAGTGTGGGAGAGCCCACAACTTCCCTGGGTAATTGTCGCCCTGTTCATTGTCATACTGTTCTAACAGTTGGGAAGGTCTTCCTGGTGTTCAGACTGAATCTGGTTTCTTGTACCTTGAGCTCATTATTCTGGGTTCTGTGCTCTGGGTAGATCAAGAAGAGATCCTGGCCTTCCTCTTTGTGACAACCTTTCAAGTACTTAAAAAGACCATTTTGGTGGCTAACCTACTTTGTATATGGAATTTTGGAGGTCCAAAAGCATAATTTTAACTGTTATGCATTTTAAAATATATTTGAAATTATAAATAATAGCAACAGCAACAATAATTCCATTTCTGGAGTTCACAAATTGACCAGTTAAGAGAATATGATTAACCAATGAAGGGTTGCAATCTGAGAGGGTGTGTGCTCAAGAATAGGTAATGTCATTGAAAAACCTTCATGTTGTCTATATTTTATTTATTTATAATGAGATTTATATCCTGCCTTTTTCCTACAAAGGGCTCAAGGCAGCTTACATCATCTCTCCTCCTCCATCTTATCCCCACAACAACAACCCTGTGAGGTAGGTTGGGCTGAGAGTCTGTGACTGGCCCAAAGTCACCCGGTTGGCTCCATGGCTGAGTGGGGACTAGAACCCAGATCCTCTGAGTCCCAGTCCCATGCTCTTAACCACTACCACTATTTTGAGTAAATATGTATCTAGAAAGTAACATCCAAGATGTGTAGATGATATTTGTGCTACCATATAACTTACCCATCAATAATATAAATCACTCTTAACCTTTGAGTAGAAATGAGTTTACGTATGTTCTTGAAGAAACAAACTAAGAAACTATTAGTCTGCATGGCAAAGTTGAAATCGAAGAGGAAGTGTTTTGTGGCTTCTGACAAGCCTACTATTCCTCCGCTTTGAATCCTCTCAATTTTATATGGGTCAGTTGTTGAAAATATAAAACCACTGTGACTGACTAGTCAATGAGGGAAACTCACTGTGGTTTGAAATGTCTCCCCAGAGCCTGTGAGTGGGAAAAAGCTAATTTCTAAAACATTTCTGGAAAGAAGTTGCCCACGAAACCCCTAAGTGGAGGTTGCCTATTGAGTAAATTTGAGGTTCAGTTAAGCTAGGTTCTTTCATTTCCCCCTTTTTTGAACAGATGGAAGCAAGTGGAAATCAATGTAATTGTTATAATTCTTCCCCAGTGAACTTCATTTTAAAATCAGCTAAAATGTGCAGAATCATAAAATTAAATGCAATAGGAAATCCTTTCCTTGGTTATCCTACTGGACTTCATATGAAACAGTTCATAGATCTTAATCATAAACACAAAGGTATGTATGTCAGGACACTGAAATAAAATAGATGCTTTCATACAGAAAAGGTCTGAATACCGGGTCATAATTCAGAAGGTGCTTCCTGGAGCGTCTCATCACAATGCAAAACAATAGTTCCATGTTGGATGACCATGTCACCATTACTTTAAAAATGGTTACGCGAATTGGCCCATGAATGATTACTAGTCCACTCTTCCATCTCTAGAGCAAGTATTAAGGATGAATCAAGTTGCCACATGTATTTAGGAAGCTCCAAGAGGTTCCAGATGTCATGAATAAGCACAAGATAAACTTTTTCTTGGTTTTCTTCATCGATATGACAGTCCCAATGAAATGAACTATGCCAGCTGCCTATGAATGAAAGGCCCTTCCAGTAGTTGCACTCCAGTTGTTGAAGCATGTCACCACCTAACATCTTAGAGCAGCCTTCCCCAACCTGGTGGACTTCAGAGGCATTTATACTGCAACTCCCAGAATTCCCACCCAATAGGGCCATTGACTGGGAATTCTGGATCTTGCGGTACAAACGTGTTTGGAAGGCACAAGGTTGGGGAAGGCTGTCTTAGAGCATCTCATCTTTTTAAAAGCTTTCATTCTGAAATCCAGTTAAGGGCCAAATAAAACATGCCACCTTTCTTACTATTAGCATGAATTGCCCACCTGATAGTCTGTTGTGACCAATTTGCATTACACTTTCCAGATAAAATCAAGCATACAGGCCAGTTATGGCCAGCTTAGATGCCATAGATGATGCAGGGACCATGGAGGTAACTTTAGTTCTTGCATGCCGAGTTATGATAGATGCTTTTCCATGTGTGCAGCACAAAGATGTGGACACCTGTGAGGGGAGAGATGGAACCTGCCACTTGCATGATGGGAACTTGCCCTTTCTGGCTTATAAAAGCAACTGTGGGGTGCTGATGGGCACTGACTGAATAGGTAAGTATAGCTGTGAAAGCCTCTTCATGGCAAGGTGTGATTCCATCTTGCCTAAAAGAAGCAGTAGTAACCCTTAAAAAAAACCCCTCCCTGAACCTCACTGCATTGGATAATTTTTGGCTTGTCTCCAGTATCCCGGTCTTAGGCAAACTGCTCAAGTGGTAGAGGCCTCTCACCTCCAGGGATTTCTGGATCAGAAGGATTACTAGACCTATTTCAATTGAGCTTCAGGCCTGATGGAGACTGCTTTGATTTTCTTAGTGGTTGACCTACAGCAGACACTAGACAGGAGGAGTCTCTCTGTTAGCTGGACCATGCAAAAGCTCTCATCACCACTGGCCATAGTATCCGTCAGAGATGGAAGTGCGAGGTGCTGTTATACAATGTCTCTGGTTCTCCTTGGAGAGGCAATCTCCAGAGGTGGTGCTGGGGTGTCACTCAGTGTTCCATCTCACTCCTGCTCGCTAGTCAACTCATACATA
Organism: Varanus komodoensis; assembly: GCF_004798865.1. NCBI lineage: Eukaryota > Metazoa > Chordata > Lepidosauria > Squamata > Varanidae > Varanus > Varanus komodoensis. The sequence continues at coordinate 3,823,067 of NW_025336236.1, forward strand.
AAACCAATCAGAGAGATTGTCTGGAGTATCAGAACTTGGCACCACTGGTATGTTAATGATCTCCAGCTCTTTCTTTGCTATATGAATAAAATAAATGCTATTCAGGATCTAAACAGGTGCCTGATATCAGACAAGAACTGGATGAGGGCAACAAATCAAAGCAACATTCAGATAAAACAGAGGTGCTTTCAGTTTCCAAGAGGCAGATCAAGGAATAGGGATTCAACTTTTGCTGGATAGGATCACATGGGCATTGAAGACTTAGACTTGCAGTTTGGGTGCATTCTTGGACTCAGTCCTGAACCCTGATGCCCAGGTTTGGGCAGTGGTCAGGACTGCGCTTGCTAAACTAATGTAAGTATGGTAACTGTGTCCATCCCTGAAGATGCTGATCTGTGGCTTAGTTACATTCTGTTTAGGCTAATGCAACATGCTGTATGTGGGGCTGCTTTGAAAACTATTCAGATCTTTTGCTAGTCCAGAACGTCCTGTGCAGACTGTTGATTGTAGCTACTTACAGGAGCACGTGACTCTTACAATAGCTGTACTGGCTACCAAACTGTTTCCAGGCAGAATTCAAGTTATGACCTATAAAGAGCTTTATGAATTGGGACCAGGCTACCTGAAAAACTGCCTTCTTCTGTTTGAGCCTGCCCAGTTCTGAAGTTCTCCTTGAAAGGTTTTTCTTTTGAGATCAGTCCCTTCAGAGGAGCATTTGGTGGTGACCCATGAGAGGGCCTTTTCAGTGGCCGTTTCCTAGCAGAGAATTCCTTCTCAAGGAAGGCCAGGGCTGCTTCCTCTTGGCTCCGCTTCCATCACCTGGTAAAATCAGCTTTATTTAAAAAGGCCTTTAGCCTGTAAGTGGGTTTGTTCAGTAGGGTGCTGTTTTATGTAATTTAATGGCTTTTTAATTCTGTAATTGTTATGTTCTATTGTATTTTAATATGTCGTTTTATTGATTTAATCCATATTGAGTCTGTAAGCTGCATTGAGTGCCACTTTTTGGGTAGAAAAGCATGGCACAAATCAAACCAATGAACAAATAAATCAATAATGTAAAATCGTTTTTAAGTTTAAGTAGCAGTCTTAGAGGGCTGAAGTCAGGATGTGACTCTGATGAGCTAAGGTGGTGGCTTTAATCCAGATGAACTCACCTGCTATTTACACGTATAAACCTATTGAACAAAGTTACTAAGTGCTTTATTTGCTTGACACTTGGTTTGACCCTCAGTCATTATAGTAACACAAAGCAACAAAAACTCCCTTTTGACCCCAACTTTATCAATGAGACCATTTTATACGAAATTAAAGGTACAATGTCTCTTGTGGCTTGGATTTTTTTTTTTTTTTTTTTTTTTTGTGGCAGTGGTTAGAACATTCTCAGAAACGATGATGGAAAGAGAGTTAATGATGTCATTTTAACATTGCTAGGTATCTCCTGCACAATGGTGCAATCAGTATATATACAAGAGAACCCTCAGCTCCTGCACAACACAGCCAAAAACCACAGGTAAGTAATTATATGCTAGGTGCAAAAAAACCCAACCCCCCCATCCTTTTAAGATTATATGGGTGTGATCCTATGCTTGTTTAGACGATGAAAAGTCCTACAACTCCTGGTGTTATGGACAGGGGAATGCTGGGCATTGTAGGATATTTTTTCTGTCTAAACATGCACAGAATTGTCCACTAAGTGCATTATAATTGTGTTTGTCTTCATTGGATAATTTGCTTTCTCTCTTTCCCTAGAAGTTTCAGCAGCAGTGACTGTGACTTGGCTGGATGTATTGCCTTTCCTTTGGCATGATGAATCTGCTGCAGAATTGGACCAGGACCTTTCTAGTTGGGATGTTCTGCTATTGCTGCCTACCTCTCTCCTCCCTGGCAAGCCCTTTGCCATTGAAGGAAGCAACAGCTCTTTCTAATCACTCCTGCACACTCAGCAAAAACAACTTCCAAAGAACCTACATCATGAACCGCACAAAGACCTTGGCCAAACAGGTAAACCCCTTTTCCAGAGCACCACCCTGCAGTCTTAACCATCTGTTGTCTATGGTTATCTCTCCATATTCCATGTTTTTCCTCCCTGCCATTCTTCCTTTCTGAAAGGACAGTACTCTCTTATTTTGTGGCTTGAGACTCTACAATGTAGAGGCAGGTATGTTTATCAGTATAGTATCCTTCAAGTACATGCGGAGTTTTACGAAAACATAGCCCAGTATAACATATAGCATACTGTGACTATATAGCACTCAGTCTCATAACCCACAGGTTTAACACATTACCAACCACATAAACCACCCAGTTTTATCTTCTTCCTACAGACCTTGAAAATATGGAATTTCAAATGTGATATTTTGTTTGAAGTTAATCTTCTGATTTGTATTTTTCATCAAATCCACCAGGAAACTACTTGGACCTACTTACCTCGGTGGCCTCTGGACTCACCACCTCAACCCTTAAATTGTGTCTTTCTTTGTCCCCTTTTCTATAGCTCTACACAGTTCTTTAGAGTCTCTTCCAATTCTGTTGCAGAATTGGAAAGCTGTGAAGTCACAAGGACTAGATCTGCTGCAATGCAGAATTTGTTTAAAATCAGGGACTGATCTTCCTACTATGTGCTCATTCTGACTCTCTTTTTAGGCAAGGCTGTTTGATAAGGATACAGATAACAGATTCATCGGGGAGCATCTATACATCAATATAAACGTGAGATTCTACATTCCATATGCATTAATTCCGTTTTTATTCTCTCTGTATAACTTCCTGTTCTCTTGTTGTTCAGCTGATACAGTTTTATTTATCTTCTTGTGCAGAAGAATGATCGCTGCTACCTAATGAAGCGAGTAACAGATATTGTGGTGACAAATGCCCTCTCTGAGCTAAAAAACCAATCTGCCAGTGTCCAGGATGTGACAAATTTCTTGGTCCATTTGAATGTGGAACTACGCCACTGTGTAAGTGCCATATTTAGTTGTAGTCTTTAGTATTCATCCTTTGTTCCCAGCTTTGCTTAAATCCCATCTCTTTTTTTAATCTATCTTTTCCTCTGGAAGGGCTTTCAGTTTATCAAGATGGGCTACTACTTGATAATATATGTCTAGGAAAGGCCAAATCTCAAATCAGGTGGTGCTACAAAATAAAGAAACTCAAATCAAAGCATCCAAGCATTCTCAGGTGAAGTGCAAGTCAAGAGAAAGGTGTGAAATGAATGCCACATTTGTTACATGTTCTTCCATCCTTTTCAGAAACCACTGGGACATACAGAACACATTGAAAGCAACCTGAAAAAAATGAAAGACAAATTGAACCAGGTATGCTGATTTGTAAAAAAAATATTAATCAGAACAGTAAAAATTCTTTTCTCACACCAGAGATTTGATTCACTGACCTGAGTAGCACAATGTGACAGCCACCGTGGCTTAATTTACCCATGGGAGCTACTGTGCTTTGTGTGGAACAACCATGGGCACCATTTATGCCTGGGAGCTCCAGGAACCTGGTTTGCCCTCTTCTCTCTCACTGGCTCACCAGGTTCTTGGCAGAAATTCCTTCACATCCTCTGTCTAATCCTGTTAGTGAATAACGGTACAAATATAAATGAAGGGTTATTAGAAACTTGCATAGCTCCTTGGAAGACAAGACAAAATCAGCTGGACTGGACTGACAGTGTAATGGAGCTGAATGTACTCAGGTTTTTCACAGAAGTGAGCATTCCTGCATTGGACTTTTTGGTCTTCTTTCATCTCATGCCACGCAGTGTATGTGAGGTGCTAGAGTTATGTCATTTTACCAGTGAGGCTCACAGATGGAAACGTGATCAAAATAGCCAGGATGGCCATGCTTAAGTAGGAGTTGGTCTTATCCCTTATGCCTTCTATTTGGTGGATCACATGGCAGACTCATCTGTACAAAAGATGTACATTCTCAAAAATTAACCGCTAATTTTTCCTTACAGTGCATTAGGTGGATAGGCGGGGAATTTCTCCTGCTTGGGCATCTGGGAAATGGGGTGGAACCATTTGGAGAATTTCTCTTGCTCAGGCACCTTTAAAATGAGTGAGACCATCCACCTCATGCAAGCATATTCGATTATGCCTCTTCTAGCTCCCAATCAGCTCCATGGATCTTAGAGAGAACAGTTTGGTGAATATTTGTGATGTCATTTTACCACATTACTGCCTGTCTGTTATTTTATCTTTGCTCTCAGAAAACGCCTTTCTTGTAATCTGTAACCTTCATTCTACTCAAATCCTTGTTTTCACTTTGATTCTACAGTTGGGGGAGAACGGAAAGAACAAAGCAGTTGGTGAGCTCGATTTGCTGTTTGACTACCTGGAAAATGCGTGCACCAAAACACTCAAGAAACCACACAACAGGGAGAGGGGCCACAAGAAGCAGTGAACAGAGCGCTTCCAGCATGGATAGCGCATTCCTGGAGTGAGGCAGCTTTAGGCTGCGTTTCTTAAATCTGTCCAGAGAAGAACCAAATTAGCCTTTTTGGAAAATATTTTAGCATTTATTTTAGAAGTTGTTTTAGCATACAATACTATTTAATTATAATTTATTTAAATTTATATTATTGCAAGGCAGACATAATTTATATTTACAAAGTCTTATTTATAGCAATATTTTAGGATGGGTATATGATTTAACTTTAGGAATCCATGTACTGCGATAATGATGCATTGGCTGTTGAAACAGTGTCTACATTCTATTTATTATAATAAATATGTATTTTAAAATATTTCATAAATGTATGTATTCAATATTAATAATAAATAATAATAAAACAAGTTCTTCAATGGATATGTTTATTCACTGAAAATTATGCAAACCCTCATTTCATGACATGCAAATTCATTATGGGAAAATATTATATATTAATGCAACCACCTGGTCAAATGTTGCTGTAGAAACATCTGTAGAAATCCAACAACAAACAGAATCCCTTGGCTGCTATCCTACTTTGTGTCATGAAACAACTAGCAAGATAGCAGGCATGTGTAAGTGCTATTGACGAAACCGGGTTATTACCGAACAATTAGTAATCCATGGCATTGCTGGAGAACCTTCCCCTGCCCTATTGCTACACTTAACATGGGATTTGGAAAAAAGTTTCAGGCTGTCATTCTGCTCATTCTGAAAAACGCGTTCACTTGGCCGAAACGATGGATTGGTGTGTGGTGTAGCATAGATTGTTCCTTAGAACCACTGTAGTCATTCCAAAAGTTGCTTTAGAATATACCTATTCTCAACATCATTTGTTTAGCCTAGACTTGTGTGCAAAGGTGTCAGAGGGTGCATGCCCCATTTCTCCCCCCCCCTTTTTTTTTACTATTTTCCTATTGCATATACGAATAATCTACCTAAGAGCTTTGGAAGAGATACACCAGTGACCAAAATCTGTTCTGTAGAAGGAAGTGCAGCAATTGGTAGCTCCCTTACCAATTGTGGAAAACTAACATCATGCCAAGAGTAGCATGAGGTTACTGAATTCTGCTCCTCTCTGATTCAGGATCCATTTACACATCCCTTTCCTACCATGTGATGATTCTTCTAGCAGGATTTCCCAGCTGAATATACTATGGAATTATTTTGGATCAAATGTGGGCAGACTTCAGCCTTGTGAGAACTATTTTCTTGTTTAGCAGAACCCCAAGGTTCACAACCAAAGGCAGGTGCAAAATACTGAGCTGAGTCAATTATACATTGTGCAAATACCGACATCTGATTTACTCTAGAGTAGGGATTCTAACAACAAGAAGATGACATTCAATGTGGTTAGGTGGGCTGCATAAATGCTGGTATTGAAGGTAACTAATTAATATGTATATTCTATGATTCAAGGACATGGAGGATAAGAGGTGAGCTACCCATTATCAAAAGGCAACCCATGCCAGAGGTTGGATTTGATTTGATTTGATTTGATTTGATTTGATTTGATTTGATTTGATTTGATTTTCTTTGCTTTGCTTTGCTTTGCTTTGCTTTGCTTTGCTTTGCTTTGCTTTGCTTTGCTTTGCTTTTCTATTTGCTGTTGTGAAATAATGGGAATTCAGTGAGCCTGATCTATTGATCAGTGAGGCTGGCTACTGATTAAGCAGAGATCTACCAGCAGAACCCAAAAGACCTTCTGTCTGCCACTCTTTTAGAGCTAGGAATCTAGTGAAAGAAAAATATCTATGATGGATGCAATATGTTTAGAGCAGACCTTCCTGCTGAGCTTTCCCTCTCCCCCTTCTTGCTGTAACATGGAGGGGGAAACAAAATAAAGCTTTCTAAAAGGCATCTTCTCTGGATAACTTTGAAATGTCATTCAACATGAATTGAATGTCATGTTGCACAGGCACTGCTGACCAAGGTACAGAACAGGAATCCCACATCCTGCTGAGTAGGTGGCAACACAGGATGGAAACAGGATTTCTTCATTTGCAAGGCTATCAAATGACCCAAAATCTCTCCAGGCTCTGACATTTCTCAGTTCTGCTTCAGCTCCTGCAAAAGTTGAGACTATTTAGGGTTGATGAATATTATTAAAGGATTTAAGGTGCAATCCTATGAAAAAGTCCTACAACTGTAAGCAAAAGCCAGGCAGCATTCATGATGCAAAGAATGGGGGAAGTAGCATGTTCAAACCTCACTCAAATCAATGGAAATGAAATGTCCTATATTAGCATATTGGATTGGAGGTGAGGAAGTCCCATTTCAGAAGATTAGCGTTTCTGAAGGCCTCCGCTTTGCAGATGCTGAGAACCTGCCAGGGATACTTGCTTGGATCCTTAATTGGCACCAGTGAACATGTAAAAAATGCTGGTCCTTTACTGTTGATTGGTTGTTCCATAACAAGAACTGGTGTGGAAACTACCCTGGAGCACAATGTTCTCCTTTCTGACTGGATAGTTACAGTTCACTTTCAGACTCTTTCCTTCATGTTTGAGTGGTAGGTGTGGCTTAAGACCAAACCAGTTTAATTTAAAATGCTTGACCACCCAAACATTCCACCCTTGCAATTGATGGGTAATGTTTATTAGCACTGTTTAATTTATTTTATATTTATTCATCCAAACATTGTTGTCTCGCCTTTCTATTCAATAGCATATAATTATATTCCACTTAGAGAGCCTTTTTGGCTAATGGAGTGGGATATAAATTGAATGAATGAATGAATGCATGCATGCATGCAACAACAGCTCATCAAAACAGCAGCAAAGCATGATCGACAATTAACAATGTAAGCCCAAACCACACGTCATGCAAATGCAAAGCACTCCAGAAGATTAAAATGTTGGCCAGCTACCTAAAATATAACAGGGAGGAAACAAGGTGTACATTCAATCACGCTGCCTCCACCATCACTGAAAAAGACTTGCACAACATTGCCACTTCCTTCATATTAGACTGTGGGCACACAGAGCAAATTGCTTGCTTGTTTGTTTGTTTAGTTATTTAAAATATTTGTATGCCACCCAATTGTGCCATAGCACCTCTTAATGAAAAAGCGCGTAGGCTTCTGTGGGACATGTTTTCTCATTAATGTATCTATTGCATAGCTATGCCTTAGACATGTTGGTAAAATATTTCCAAGATGATATTTCTGTGGCTTGTTTTTCTTCCTTCCATTTATTGATCCATTTGACATGAAATCCTTTGAGTTCAACTTAGACTTCTGCTCAAAAAAGAAAATATTACTTGCTTTCAACTATCTATTATCATGACATGAGATGATAGTCTCATAATCTGAAGGTCCTGAGTTCATGCCTCAGAGAGGGCAACTTTATTCTTGACAGGCACATGGTGGGCATGTCGTGTGAACGGAGCCGGCTGGTGCCGGAGGTCAGACTAGATGGCCCAGGAGGTCCCTTCTGACTTGCTCTGTTTCTATGTTTCTATGAAATCAGTGAAGATAGTCCTGGATGTAATTCCTTTTATTTTCCCTAAATCTCAAACTTATTTTTACACATTTTTAAAGAGAAACCTCAGACTTATTTTTAAAAGAGTTATGTTAGCCAAATCTTCATTGGACAAAGCCTAAAGTGTGTCCTAAAGAAGTGGAGAGCCCCTCCTGAAGCATTTTAATTCTATTAGGATACATGACCACCAGGTAGGAGATAAAAAAAACCTATTTGTCATTTTGAGAATGCTCTGACAGCTTTATTTGCATAAATCCTTCTCTTCATTCATGCACTTATGCTGAAGAATTTGAAGACCAGCTGTTACAAAGCTATCTCAAAGGGGAAGAAATGTGTGCGCATTTGTGTGTGTGTTAAGGGACACAACATCTTCACAAAATGGTTGGGCAGCTAAGAAAGTGAACCAATGCAAAGAGTGCAGGCAGTTTTCAATACAGGAAGTGGTTCACCTTGGATTGAATACAGCAGTGTCATTCTGCTAGTGCAAATGAAATTGCCTTCTGAAGAATGCACAAAGGAGCATCTAACAGAAGCTCTACTTCACATTTGGTTGTGCAGCCAGTTGTGGATCTTAGGCTTATGAACAGCTTGGCCTTCTCAAAATTGAAACTACAGCCTGGATTTTCATCTTTTCTTACTGACTCAAGCTCTTCTTTCCAGTTGGCTTGGTCCCCCTAATTATGACTGATAGCTTTCAAAGCTCCTGCAGCCAGGCAATTCAGGCCAAACTGCAATTATATGGTTATTCATGGCCAGCTATCATCTTGATGGGCTATGAACTGAGCGTTAGCAGAACTGAAACAGTGGGCCATTGATTTAGAGCTACAAGCAGATTATCCAATTATATCCAGAAACACCTTCCTGACCAAAATTCAGAAGGGCTCTGTTCTTAGCTAGATTCAATGTCCTCGCAGCAGCTGTTACAGAAGGCAGATATCAAAAAATCCCTTTCAAACAAAGACTGTGTCCATGTGGGGAGAAATAATTGAATAGCTGGTACATATTATTCTTTATTGTCCTCTCTATGCAGGTGCTCGCTAGGAATTGATATTCCCACTCTTTTCTAAATATCCTGTTCATTCGGATCCTTTTTTAAATCTTAAGATGCTTTTATTTGATCAATCTGATTTTATTTCTTTGACCACAGCCAAGTATTGTTCAATAAAGTCTGCTGTAGGATCAACTCAAAATGTTAGAGTTATTTATTAGAATAATTTCATTTTCCTTATCTTAATTAACTGTAATTTTAGTATTTTCCTTATTTTAACTAATTTTGTATTTTATTTGCTGTTCAGTGACTGAACAAAGAATTGATTGATTGATTCATTGATTGAACAGAAAAGTGTCATGGAGGTTTGCTAGCACAGAAGTTTTCCTGCTAATAGTATATTGGATCTAGATGCTTATCTATGAATGCTGGCAAGGCCCAAGATAGTTGTACAAATTTATTCATGTCAATATATACACATTTATTCATGTCAATATATTTTTCAGTGCATTACTTTATCAATATGTTAAATATTGAGCATATTACCTTGTCAATCATAAGAAAACCCATAACTTTCTATTTATTTACAGTGGAAAGAATAATATGTGGAAATAATGAACCATCCATCATAAATGGCAAACTGTCACAACATTAGCTTGTTACCTCTGTGTTGTACTTCTGTATAAAATTAGCAGAGGCTTTTATTCTACACAGAAAATGGGTAATTTAAAGTCTGTAATGATAAGGGTTGATGTTCTTGAAGAAATCGCATTGATTGAACAGAATGTTTTGACAAGAGGAAAAATAGATTTCATTTCTTCATTGTAGCAGTAATGATAATGTCCTAGTTCTGTGTGATGTAAATTTGTGCAGTTCAATTGACTGGAACTAAAAATGTCAGCTTAGAACAGCAGAAATTTGGCAGAGGTTCACAAAGGCAAGTCAAATTGAGCACTTCTGCAATCTGACAGCAACACTGTACAGTTATCATGCAATTCTAAGTATGCTTAAATAGAAATAAAGTCTTAATATCCCCAGCTTTCTCTAGCCAGTGATGAACTTCTTAAAATTTAAATATACATAGTATCACATCCTTAGTTTACAATCCTGTACCATTTTAGCTTGGCATAAACTGTTACAGTGCAATCCTACAGTGGTCTATTCAGATGTAAGTCCCATTAAGTTCAACGGGCTTACTTCCAGGTAAATGGGTATAGAACTGCAGTCTTAAATCTCCAAATTTACAATACAGGTCCCTATTTGGATCTCAGTCACACACCCATATTTTGTCAATAGTTTCAGCTTTAGCTTCAGCTTAAGTGATGCTGCTGAAATTCAGTAATATTTGGATCACAAATCTACCCAGAGCGCATTATACCAGATTATATTTTGAGGTGAGCTCTTTTGCAAGTGCAAATGGTTTTCTGCCCACAACTGAAACTGATAGGATTACATTTCTGTAATTACTGACAGGATTACAAGATATTTGTTGTTGCTGGTGCCTGCAAGATCTGCGTTCCTCAGAGCAGGCACTCAGAAAGGCAGTGCTGTCTTGGGGATTAGATTGGTTCAGGTTCATTCCAGAATTTGAGAGGAAAACTTCACCTTCTGAAAGGTGAACGGGATAGCAGGTGGCAGAAAGGACAAGAAAAATGTCATTCAAGGGAATGAAGGGCACGGGCAGCATTTTGTTAGATATCATAGGGCTAAACTACCTGCGTCACTGGGCTCTTGGGCTCTGCCAGGGCTTTCATGGGCTTGCACCATGCGTGTGGGACTTTCTAGAGCAGCTCCGACGGCAAAGCAAGTTGCAGTCACCATTTTCCTGAAAGAGGCATCCTGGGCCTCTTTCATCTTTGTTTGAGTCCTCCTGCTTTCCCACCTCCCTTTCCTAAGGCGATTCTTCACTTTCCTTGGGAAGGGGTACTAGCTAGCAGAGCAAATAACAACGTGAGGATGAGATTCCTAATCTTTCCTGTTCATGAATTTCTGTTGAAAAATCTAGTTGGAATATGCATGCGAACATTACATTTTCTTTTGCATTTCTCTTTTGATGAGTCTGTAAAACCCAAAGTCTGTGTGCATTAGCACTGGCTATTGTATAAACTGTGCAAGAGGAAGCTGGTGTGGGTTTGATGCATCTCCAAGGGTTGCCACAAGGGGAAGATATCCCTCAAGTCAGTCTGGATGCCTTCCATGCCTGTGAGGCAAGAAAAATTGTTGCCTTTTTTTAACGTTTCTCCTGTTGTCACCTGCCTAGCCACTTGCATCTCAGAAAAAATATTCTTCACTGAAGAAAGGGGCATCCAGCTCTACCAGGTTCCATCACTGCAGACTTTTTGGAAGGCTCTGCAGACCCATTTACTCCGGCTTCCCTCTGTTTATGTTTTTTGACTATGTTGCCGGTTTCTTATTACTGGGTTTTTTTTATTACTGTTTGTGCCTGCTCTTTTATGACTGCATCAGTTTTTATTACATGAAATGGATTGGTGCAAGCTTCCTGCCCTGAAAGGAGACTTAAAATGTTTTAAATTAATAAATAGAACAGTAAATAGGTTTTTGGGGTATACCATACATTTTATATTTGTCGTGTACTTCATTATTTGTGCTGTGTGTTGATGTTGGCATTGTTTGCATATATGCAGGCTCCAAATAATACTAACCCCTCACCCCTAGGGATCTAGATAGTTTCCAGGCAGTGTTTCTCTGGAATCCACAACCTGAGTTGATGGCATTGTGTCACGATAAGGCTTGAATCTGTTGAGGTTCAGTCATAGTCTGGACATCCCAGTAGGTCCCAGCTTCTTACAGACTTGAAGGTATGGGGTTCAACTATACCCAGTCTCACTAATTTCCCCTTAAGAATTATTTCAAGTGTTGAGGACTGAAAAGAAGTACTAAAATAGTGGTGAAGGAAAGGGTGAAATATAAGCCAAGAGCTCTAATTTAAAAATACTTCTGTGGCTTATGTTTCTCTTACAGGTAGATGAACATTCTGGAATATTGCTGTCATGTGTGCTGTCTGTGTATCCTTTACAGAGGGTGGTCCTCTATTTGAAGTCATTCTTGGTTTGATGATGAGGATGCCCAGCCCATGTCCACTTTAAAGATTCAAACCATGGCAAGTGAGAGACACAGGAGGCCTTAAGGTGGCTCACTGACCATCCCTGGACAGCAGGCTGAGTAGGCACTTCTCCACTGTGATGAAATGTTTTATATTTCTATTGAAATCTTAGTATGTTCTGGCATATAAATCAACATATGCAAAAGTTATGCAGATTTATGCCTTCTTTTGCATTTTCTCTTTTTTTGGCAATCCCTAAGTGCTATTGCAAATTGGTTAGCTTTGCATGAGAAAACAGACGGTAACATGCAGCTCACCAAAGTTAGCATTACTTTTTAAAAATGAAAGTCTCTGATCAGAAGTAAGCCCTGTAGCTTTCAGTGGGATTTACTCTTACAGGAATGCAGCCTACAATTTGTGGACAAGCTGTCACCATGGTGAGAACCGCAGGACCATGTATTCCTTGCTTATTCCACTAGATGGCACCTTTGTATAGTCCTTGCAGATTTGTTTCTAACTTTCACAAGGCAACTTCTGGACAGACTGGATGAACTGGGCCCATCCTTCCTGCCCCCATTTCATACCAAGTGGAGGGCCAGTGATGGAGGAGGTGGTTGAATGCTTTTCTCATGTGTTTCACCCAAGTGTGTATTTGCTCCACATTGGAGAACAAATGCAGACCATAGAGCTGGCTTCTTTATTTTATATGCACAGCAGTATTGTTATAGTGTTATTGATTCCTGCTGTCTTATTATTGCTCCTAGGAATTGGGTTCTTTCACTTTACACTCTAAATGGTTAAATTCTGCATGGTGCGATTCCAGAGGTTTTATTTGCTGGGTCTGCATAAGTGTTTTGCTCTTCCCTCCTGTGAATTTCCTCTCCGGAAAATTCACCCTCTTTCCAACCGCTGTGAGAATTGCAGCTAAGCTCAGAAGGAAAAGGAATTCTGAGGGGCACAGCAGGCGGCTTCAGCGTCCCTGGTAAACAAACAGGGCTGGCCATTGTGTCACTGCAAGCCAGGCTCCACGGCACTGCTGTTTGCCATCACAAAGCTATTCTCGTGGGTTAGTGGGCTAGCAGACGTGGAAGGCACGCATGCATTAGTATGTTCCTGCAGTGATGGAGAGGAACTTTTTTTTCATCTCACCAATGGAAAAAGCAAATGCACACTGTATGTTTGCACCTATTCAGCGCCGAACTGATGATACGACTGGCAGGAGAATGCCAATTCAAGACAAGGCACAGAAAACACTTGCCCAGAGGGCCAGCATGCCTTACACACCTCTGCAGCATTCTTGGACAGACAGACAAATGGAATAAATATCATGACGTACGCCTAGTGGCTCGTCTCCAGTGCGGCAGGTCGTAACAGCCAGGCCCGTGAGGTGGGCTGAACCGCCTGCCTCAGGCAGGGGAGTGTGAGGAGCTGCGAACCCCATGCTCTCCCTCCCTTCTGGGAAGTGGCGTGAGGGGCACCACTGGATAGGCACATGTTTGGGGGCTTCTCCAGAGAACTCTGCTCGACCTGCTCTCTCACTGTGGCATGTTTTGACTGCGGGGGGAAATGGCTAGTGGGCTGTCCAAAGCAGCCACCCACTTTCCAGCCAGCTCTGTGCATTGCCTCAGGGCAAACACGAGGGCAGGCATGTTCTGAAGAGTTGCGTGGCTCTTTATTTATTTAAAACTTTTGTATGCCGTCACCACATGCCTCGGCATCTCGGGACAGCTCACAAACATACAATTTAAACAATAAAACATAACAAATCCCATAAAATTATATAAAAACAAAAACAAAAAAGTGATTGTTAACGATAAAATATTAATTTTTAAAATAGCAATTAAGTAAAAAGGTTTTAACCTGGCACCGAAGAGAATATAAACTCAGTGCCAGGCACACCTCTCCACGGAGTGCATTCCATAATCTGGGTGCCACTGCAGAGAAGGCCCTGCTCCAGGTAGTTGTTCTTTTTATCTCCTTTAAAGAGGGCTCCTGGAGCAAAGCCTCTCCCACAGATCTTAAGGGGCATGAGGGCATGTAAGGGAAGAGGCGCTCCTTCAGGTATCCTGGTCCCAAGCCGTTCAGGGCTTTATAGGTTAAAACCAGCACCTTGAATTGGTCCCAGACTTCAACTGGAAGCCAGTGTAGCTGGTAGAGGACCAGCATTATATGAGAATAATGTCCAGTCCCCGTCAGCAACCTGGCAGCTCTGTTCTGTACCAGCTGAAGTATCCAGAGCGTTTTCAAGGGCAGCCCCACGTACAGCGCATTACAGTAATCCAACCGGGAGGTTACCAGAGCATGAATCACTGCTGTTAGGCAGTGCTTGTCCAGGTAAGGGTGCAGCTGGTGGATCAGCAGAAGCTGCAGGAAAGCACTCCTTGCCACCGCCGCCACCTGGGATTCCAGTGACAGCTCTGGGTCAAGGAGCACTCCCAAGCTGCGGACACTGTCCTTTAGAGGGAGTGCTACCCTGTCCAGGACAAGGTCAAAGTCACCTGAAACTGCGATCCACCCACCAACAGGACTTCCGTCTTATCTGAACTGAGGCTCAGTTTATTGGCCCTCATCCAGCCCATTACCTTGGCGAGGCACTGGTTCAGCAAAGCCACCGCCTCACCTGGAGTAGATGTAAATGAGAGGAAGAGCTGGGTGCCATCAGCATACTGGTGACACCGCAGCCCAAACCTCCTAATGACCTCTCCCAGCAGTTTCATGTGGATGTTGAAAAGCATGGGGGACAAAATAGAGCCCTGCGGAACCCCATGACACAACTGCCACGGCGCAGAGCTATAGTCCCCCAGCAGCACCTTCTGGAGTCGGCCAGCCAGGTAGGAGTGGAACTACTGCCAAGCAGAGCCTCCTACTCCTAACCCGGCCAGCCTATCTAGAAAGATACCATGATCGATGGTATCGAAAGCCGCTGAGAGGTCCAGGAGAATCAAGAGGGATGCACTCCCCCTGTCCCTCTCCCTGCACAGGTCATCATACAGGGCGACCAAGGCAGATGCAGTGCCATAACCAGGTCTGAAACCAGACTGAAATGGGTCCAGATAATCCGTTTCATCCAAGAGTGCCTGGAGTTGTCCCACCACCACCTGCTCTAACACCTTGCCCAGGAATGGGATGTTGGCCACCGGTCTAAAATTGATGGCCAACTCTGGGTCCAGGGATGCCCTCTTCAGGATAGGCAGGATCACCACCTCCTTCAAGGGGATAGGGACCCGGCCCTCCCTCAGTGAGGCGTTGCCAACCTCCCTGATACAGGGACCAATCCTGTAGCTGGCTTCTTTAAGTAGCCAAGGGGGGCAAGTGTCTAAGAGACAGGTGGTAGGGCCTGGCATAGTTCTTGAGACCCAAATGCCTGGGTCCGGAGGGTTCTTTAGGGGCTTCTGGGATGGCCACCTGTGGAGATGCAGGGGCAGGGAGGCAGAGCTTCAGCAATGGTTGGCCTGCGAAGCGGCAGTGACATGCAGAGAGTCCCCCATCTTGGCAGCAGGGCAGCTTGTGGCAGCTGTGACAATAACGCCTTCAGGATGAGAATTGTCCTGGCTGCCTTTTAAGTAGCTCTGAACCTCCTGCTCCCAGTTTCTCCAGTTCTTTGCAAAGTTGCAAGAGATGATGATGGCGGTCATATTGCATTTATGTCCCACTTTTTCTCCTCTTGTGGGGAACTCAAGGCAGCTTACATAGTTCTCAACTCCATTTTTTATCTTCATGACAATCACCACCCTGTGAGGTGAGTTAGACTGAGTCACTCAGTGACCTTCCTGGTCAACTGGGGACTAGAGAATGGATTCCCCAAGTCCCCAGTCCAGCACTCTTACCCTAAACTGCATCATTTGTTTCTGCAAACTTTCAGTTTTGGCTGCTGCTGACTCAGTAGGAACCTAAGAATGATTCTGATACTACAGCCTATTCTTGTTTCTACGCAGGTCCAGGGGAAGATAGATACTTATGTCATTCAGCACTTATAAACATGATTTTCAGAATGAAGACTCAGGCAGTTGTGCAAACAAACAGAATAACATGTTCTATTTCAGGTGAAACCCAAGCAAGAGGAAGGCTCAGGGAGAGGGTAAAACAGTGAAAGAAACAACCAGTGAGATCAGGAAAGGCCCGGAAGTGGCCTACTTTACCCCTCTTAAAGGAATTGCAGAGACATTGTTTGTTCAGACACAGTAAAAGCAACACCTGGTGAAACCAAAGCTGAGTCAAAATTTGTAAGAAGATTTTTTCACCCCTGAAGAAACTCGTGAGAATTTTTGTTTTCTCCTTCCCTTAGCAAAAGAAGGCCATTTTGCACAATTTTCTCTGAAAAATTGTAGACCACTTTTTCTGGTGTCTGGAACTGTCCCCTACTCTGTCAAGCAAATGTCTGGAATTATGCTAGGTTTGGAACATTGTGGAAGATACAAATTGGCAGCCAGGCAAACAACAGAGCTGCTGCTGTTATTTTATTTTGTTTTATTATTTTATTAAAACATTTCTATGCCGCCCCATTCGCCGAAGCCTCGGGGCAGCTCACAACATAAACTTAAAATACAAGAAATAACAATATAAAATAAGTCGCCCTGGCCAAATAAAATAAGCAAATAATATTAACAATTAAAATGATGCTTAAATAAAAAGTTCTTCGCCTGGCGCCGAAAAACAAATAACGACGGCGCCAGGCGGACCTCTCTGGGGAGCGCATTCCATAGACTGGGCGCCACCGCAGAGAAAGCCCTCCTCCGGCTACCTACCTTCCTAATTTCTTTCACGGAGGGTTCCCAGAGAAGGGCCTCTCCCACTGATCTCAAGGGGTGGGCGGGCATATATGGATGTAAGCGCTCCTTCTGTTACATGCAGAGAAAGCAAACAAACAACTTTCTGAGGATAGAAACTCTGCTATGGCCACTGCTACTTGTGAGCCTCAACCTGGAGGAAACTTTTGGAGAATTTCTCCTTTCCCTGGTGAAATCCAATGCTAGTGCCCCCTCCCATCCCATCAGGAGAATTTTGATCCGTCTGTGCACAGCTCTGTATGAAACCCCTTCTCTGCTGCTTGGCAACCCTATCTGAAGAAGACGTTCCTTCTCCAGGGGAGACTCCAGGGCTGCATGCTTGCCTCCCTCAGCATGGCCCGCCTTTCTTTATGAACTGGCATATCCTGTGGCATTGGCCATGGGAGGACTTGAATGAGGGGACTTGGCATTGGCCATGGGAGGACTTGAATGAGGGGACTTGGCATTGGCCATGAGAGGACTTGAATGTCTCCCATTCCTGCCCCCCCCCCCCCCCCCCCCCCCCGTGTCTGGCTTAAATCCTGCCCCACTAGGAGCTGTCTAATGAGCCAAAGGTCAGGAGATTCAGGGTGGCAGGGGAGCTGTCCAACTGGGAGCACAGCAAAACTAGAAAACTGCTACCAGCACTGGTTATGTTTCTAGTGAGCAGCTTGATAGTAGAGGTGGCTGGCCCAGCAATGCTTCAGGGCACTGGACTGCAACCTATGGAAAGTGTGTGGATGTGTGGAGGGGCATGGCATGGAGGGAAGCTGCCAGTTGGCTCCCTTTGTGTGTCGGGCAACAGTGTGGGTGCGCACCAGAGTCCTCCCCATCTCCCGGCATGCCCAGACAGCAGGTAAACCCTTCACATATTTGAATGTGAGGATCTGTAAAGATCTCTGCAAGTGTATTCAACTATGAAAGCTAAACTCACTGCCCTAATACTGTACTGCATCTGTAATGAACAGTGCTTTAGGCTTATTGTCATTTGGTTTAGTGTGTGCAGAGTTAGTTGTTGTTGCTACTCATGGAATATTATGCAATACACACACACACACTTACCAGCAATTGCCAATTTGCCCTTCCTCTTCCTGATGATAGAACCCTGAGTTATAATCCTAATCCTAAGCCTAAACCTAACCCTGAGCTATTTTCCTGGCCTGTCATAAGGGCCTGATCCAGTTCCTATGGAACGCTGGATTTCTTCCTCACAAATAAGGGGTCAGGGATAATGGACTTCATGCTGCCAGATGGGCACCTCCTCCAGTTCCAGTCTTTTATCCAGATACACTGTCACCTTGGCTTGTAGGGGCCTGGGGGAGCCATTGTCATGGGCTAGAGCTGGGGATGAGACCATTCCAGCAGGGTCAGCTCCTTAACCTGTAGCCTCTTCCATGGATTGTCTTCTTCTGACTCCTCTGAAACCCTGGCAGTACCAGGAAGAATAAGCCAGCAAGAAAGGCACGGCATGCTTTGGCATGATTAGGCCTGAGTGGCCCTGCACGTGCTCACAGAACCAGGAACACCTTTGTGGGCACTTGCAGGAAATGCCTCTGGAGCAATTAAGCAGTGCAGCTGGAGGCCCTGAAGACCAGCAGAAAAGGCTTCCCTGCCCTGCTGCTCCTTGCCATGGCAACACAAGTTGTCCTGGGGACCCCTTGGCTCTGGCCCTTGCATCACTATGCCTCGCTCGTTTGTTCGTTCCTGCATCGCTCTGCCTTGCTCCAGTTTGTCCCTGCCTTGTTCAAGCCCTGCTTCAGTCGACTTGTTCCAGTTTTGTTCCTGCCTCGCTCCAGTCTGTGCCCTTTTCTGCTCTTTCCATCTTTCCCCCGAGTAGACCTTGCCTTGCTCCAGCCTGCTACAACCCTTGCAGCAATGTCTCTCTGGAAAACTGACCCTGGAACTGTGCTCTGACTCTCTCTGTGTGCGTGCAAAATCGGACTGCTCTTCCCCATGCCTTTGCCTGGGCCTGCTGGATTGCCCCTCGCCTCTGGCCCACAGTAAGCACTGGACTCAGCTGGAGCTTGTGCCCTGGACCCGGCGTTCTGCCCTTCTCTGCTGCTGCCCACAGCCCAGATCTCTCACATCCTGTCTTAAAATATTAGAGCATTCATATGTGCATTGGAAAGAAGAAAACAGAGGAAGGGGTTGTATACAGTGGCCCCTTCCTGTATGTGCTCTATATGACAGAAGGGATGGATCTGAACTATAATTTGATTACCTTCCATGGAATCAGTTCAGCCTCCAACCCACAAGATATGCAACTGAGCTTTAACAATTAAAGCTTTCCATAAGTCTTGTAAGAATTGTATCCTTCAATTTTTATGGATCATTGGGCAGTATCCAATGGGCTAATATCTCCATCAATTCTCTAGTGCTCCAAAGATGCTGTTGTGCAAGAGGTAGGTCCCACCAATTCTGTTATGTAAGGTAGACCCATCACCTGAGCAATGCATTTAGTATTTCCTAAAGGAATCTCCCAACTGGGGAGAAGGACTCATTTCTCTACAGAGACAGATCAGTGGAACATCCTTTTGCACACTCTAGGGACCTGCCCAGTTGCAGAAATTAGTGTTTTTGTTCATTTCCAGTCGCCTCTGAAAACATGCACTCTTTCAGTTTGCCATGTGTGGAGGGAAATTAGCCAGGCCCCAGGGAATTGGGAGGTGGCGTAACCACTCCACTGGATTCTGCCCTTAAAGCTTACAACTGCCTCACTGCATCCACAAAGAGTCTAAACTCAAGCTAATCAGGTTAAGCACATGTGAAGCCGCCAACTTGCAAAAGCTAGGCTGGTTTTGGTTGGCTCAGTCCCTGAATGGGAAACTGCTTGACAAACCCATTCATGTTGCTTTGAGTTCCATTATGGAAGAGAGATGGGAAAAGTTATGCAGAGTATAGATAAGCACCTAAGCAACAGGTATCTACTGTACATGCAAAAAACTAAAGCTTGCTGTTTAAGTAACATTAAAGTATAAGCTTTCATCAGCAACTTTTCTTTATTCCAAACAATCACTCAGTATCACCACAGTTCAGAATTGTTATGATGTGATTTCAAGGCTTTAAAAAATATGGTAAAACAGGGGCTATTCCTCAGATGATCCATTGAGGTCAGGATTCTTCTCTCACTTTTCAGTAATTTTTTTTTGATGATGTCAAAGGAAAAAGGGTTGTGTGTGTGTGTGTGTGTGTGTGTGTGTGGCCTGTCATGATGTAAGCGGTACTGTTGTCTGATGAGTAAGTGTTTTACTCGCTAAACAAGACACAGAAATGTAATGAAGGAAAGTAAGTTCACATGGGATTTCCGTTACTGACTACAGAAGAAGAGATGTGTGAATACCGAAAGCATCTTCTCTTTCTTTCCCTTTCCATTTTGAAAAGCCTTGACTGTCACAGCTGAAAATGACATCTTGCTTTGTGTGTGTGTGTGTGTATATTCTCACAATGCTATCAGTTATTTCCTCATTTCCTTACCCCAGAAAAGTAAGGGAAAATGCTCTGTCCTTCTCTGTCAGTCTAGGAAACTGTCAGTTCTTGATGAAACATCTGCTGTCATGAAACCTCCACTCTTTTTGCTTAAGGTTGTAGGGAATGAGTTAGTAACGATTTCCAGGTGAGACAGAAGTGTCATATAAGAAACCGCAAATAAAGGTGGTAAATTATGTACATTTTCATTTGTAACAAGCCTTGTTAACAAAGAGGAAACCCTTTTGTCTATCAGAAATCCCGGTGTGGTACGTCAGTAGGAAAGAAAGGGGATGGTTGTTCACGCTATGGAAGGAAGTACACTTTACATATGAGTTGGCAGAATGAATTCTTCCAACCGCAGATTCCAAATGCGCTAAAAGGAATGATAACTATAGCTTCAACCAAGAGCTGGAAATCAAAGAGGAGCTCTCAAAAAAGCCCCTGAGAAAAGTCTAGCTTGAGACTGGTTAAAGTCAAGGATGGTAGCCTAGTGCTTCCTAGATGTTTTGGATTATAATCCATCAACCTCAGCGAGCACAGCCAATGACCATAGATTATGAAGGCTGTAGTCCCAAACTTCTGGAGGGTGCAGAACCTGCCTTGGGCTATGGGAAGCTTGACAGAGACTTTGAATGCTAAAATCCTCATCCACAACCTCCATGGCGTACTTCGTATATGTTCAACAGCACCCTGAAATCTGATTCGATGAATAGTGGGACAAACTATATTAAATAAATGCAATCTACGAGATTAAGTAGGCTAAACTCATCACAAGGTTGAGTGAAGTGGCCACTTCAGGCAACAAAGTCTGGTTGCCATAAAAGAAAGAGTGCCATTTGTTAGATATCTTAGCTCAGGTGTCAAAGGATCTTGATCGGCACTGGGTGCAATATGCCTTGGTTTGGGGAACATGCTGTTGGCTGCTCTGCTTCAGGCAGCAAAACATCTTGGGGCAGCCCTGCTGGCAATCAGTTTACTTTTTCCCCACCTGTAAATTCCACAGACTTTGGGGCTTCTCCACATGGGTTATATCACACACTGCTTTACCGAGGCGTCTTCCGTTTTCTTTGTGGGAGGATTAGCGCGTCCTTTACACCATTTTTCTGGGTTTTTTCCCCTCTCTCCACCTTTTATATGTTCCTATATGTTCCATTGCACAACACAAGGCAGTGCTGTGGTTTAGAACAGACTTGCAAAAGTACTATAGGTTTCTGTAGTGAACAATGGCGCCACTCTTTATCTAGGAAAATATCCGCTCTTTCTCACTCTAAAACAATCACAGAAATGGCTGGAAAACTCAGGAGAGGCACTGAAGAGGATGACATTGTGTGAAGGCCCCGCAAGTTTCTGCATGTGCAGGATCACAAGCGTGTACGATAAATGCCTCACATAGTCAAGTCCTTAGTGTTGTTGACATGGGAGATGGACAGGGCTATTCTTTTGAAAATGGAATGCCTCAGTTGACAGAAGCCCCAATATGTCTGTAGTATTTTTTTCTGACTACAGTGCACCCTCCTCCCCCTCTGAGGTTTTTCTCATTTATTTCAGTGAAGATGGCAACCAAATGGACAAACTTGCCCATTTGGAAGCTGCAGGTTTGTCTCAGAACTTCCTGTGGCAAGTGTCTCTGATTGGTCCCATTATACATATCCAGTGCAGGTTATGTGGTTTGTATAGCTCCCTGCAAACAGGCAGAACTGAAAGTGTGAATGCTTCTTTTGCCCTGTGTGAACTGAGACAAAATCAGCTTATGACCCGCCACCACAAAAGCTCATGTTGCAACATAGGTGACTGTCAAAAACCTCAAGAAAAGTTGCTGATTGTCTAATGTGCAGTTAACATTCAAAAGTGAGCTGGAAATTCTTCGTAAAAGTCATTAGCAGACATGGTTTCAACTACTGTCAAAGTTGTTGATTAAGCAAAAGTGGGTTTTTTTCATCTAGTCTAGGTGATAAGTCTCAGTTTGCACCTGAGTTCTGTGGATAAAAAACTGGTTTGCTTAGTCAGTATAGCAGTAAATGGCAATCTGTATGAGGAAAGTCCAAGCAAAAGCTTTCCTGCAAACATGCATGGAAAACTATTTCCACTTCAAAGAGGTGAGGCAAGAAAGATTCTTTGTTGCCTCTTCAGATAATTTTGGCTGCTTTTTAAAATGGTATTTAAAATACCACCACCATCTATTATGACTTTATACAGATGCCATACATGTCATGCATCCAACATTGATTTCTGCAAAAGTATGCAAACCAGCTTTATATTCCTGCATAACAGGGTGTTAAGCCTCTTTCAGAGCAAAGTCTGAATTCCAATTTAGAGATGCTCTAAGGGGCTGCATATCCTGAAATAGAAATTGAAGGCTATCCACTGAACAATAGATTCCAGGGCCACTCTCTATTGCAATGATTTTAAGAAACCTGCAAGTAAAACTTTTGACATAAAGTATTTTGGGACCCCCTGCAGCTCTCTTTTCGGGCTGTGATGAAACAAATTTCTTGTACAGGAATATTGATAATGCATTTCTTGCCCTGCTTAAAACACGGCATATATACTTGGTGCCTGACATACACCATGTTAAGCAGGGATTGACAAGAGAACCTTGAAATATTCACTATTATATTGATGCAGAGTTCTTTTTGCTTGTTTCCCAACTGGCCACAAAGCCAGGCCTACAGATGCTGAGAATTGACCTTGGGACCTCCTGTGAGGGGCTGTTCCTTGCAGAGTTTTACACAACTTGTAGAAGCAAGGATCTCATGAGCTTAGTCACCACTGAGAGAGCTGGAGACAGGCAATCCTTTTTTCAGAGCTGCCATTATGGCTTGTGGTAAGGACACTGCAAATTTGCACAAGAAATGCAAATCTTAGTATAATCCATTTTCAGACCTGTGTAACTACCATGGCTCATCAAGAAAGAAATGTATATATGATTTCAAACAACTCAGTATTTATTTATTTATTTATTTATTAAAACATTTCTATGCCACCCCATTCGCCGAAGCCTCGGGGCGGCTCACAACATAAAGTTAAAATACAAAAAATAACAATAAAAATAAGTAACAATATAAAATAAGTAACAATATAAAATAAGTTGCCCTGGCCAGATAAAATAAGCAAATACTATTAACAATTAAAATGACGCTTAAATAAAAAGGTCTTCGCCTGGCGCCAAAAAACAAATAGCGATGGCACCAGGCGGACCTGTCTGGGGAGCGCATTCCATTGATTGCGCTCCCCATTGTATCAATATAATTTACAAAAGTAACAAGATGTAACTCAGCTTGGATCTTTGTGTCACCACTGCAATTTTTCCCAGCTCTGTCCATATTGCTGCTATACTACAAAATTAGTGCTGTCACTCGAAAGGAAATACGCAATTTCTGCAAGAGAACTCGTACTCTCAATGGTCAATAAAGGTGGGCAGACAAAGGGCTGATTAGAACATGATGGATGGGCAATGAAATCCTATGGGTTCTAGAGGGACACCTAGACAGCCATAGCATTTTAAAAATTCTGCCTACAAGATCAGGATCTTGCTCTGACCTTGTCACTGAGGATCCACACACACAAAGAGAACTGCTGGCTGCGGCACAAGGACAACCTCAGAGAAGGAGTTTAGTGGGTGCCCTGGGAGTTGGGGAGGGGAGGAGACTGATGCCGTCAAGGTACAACCCAAAGGAGGCACTTCAGCCTCCTTTCTTCCTTCTACAAAATGCTGCACTTAGACAGCCAATATATATAAATCATCTTCATTATCCCCAAAGTGCAACTAAAAGGAAATCATGAATGTTAAACTGGTTTGTAGTAACCTAATAGACACCTCCAAAATTTATTCATGCAGGGACAACAGTGGGGAAAAAGTGAATATCCACATTTTTCTAACATCGCACCTCCCGTTCTCTTAAACCCATTCAGCTTCATCCATCCTAATGGAATTTCTTAGAAATTTGTTGAGGGAAGAAGGATGATGGAGAAATCTGCAATGGATGTTAATGAGTTTGGATTTCTATAAATCTGACCTGTGGATTCCCCAGTGGACCCTTTTTTCCAATTTGCATGCATAAACCTGTGGATCAGTTTTGGGGTAGGGATGGGATTTGCAGTAATTCACATTACAGTAATGCACACTCGCACTAATGTGAATTGGCATGAGTAGATTGAAATTTTGGTTTAAAAACACCCGATTGCACTGAAGAGTGGGTGATGGAGTGAAACCCCTGGCAAGAGAGCCAGTGTGGTGTAGTGGTTAAGAGCATGGGACTGGGACTCAGAGGATCTGGGTTCTAGTCCCCACTCAGCCATGGAGCCAACTGGGTGACTTTGGGCCTGTCACAGACTCTCAGCCCAACCTACATCACGGAGTTGCTGTTGTGAGGATACAATTGTGGGGAAGAGAACTATGCAAACCACTTTGAGATTCTGGAATGAAAATAACTGGGATAGAAATGTACTAAATACATAATAAATAAATCTGCCAAACAAAACTCATACATTCCTACCTGAGATACATTTTAGAAATGATAGATTTCAAGAGAAAATGTTGGGAAAGTAAGAAGGGTGAATGAGATGGCTTGAAAATGGAATTACGGGAATGGAAAACAGTTCAGCACTTTAGCCATGCTGCATTTTATAGGAAAATATCATAGGTGTTTGATAATCCATTGAAAAAAGCATAGCAGGAAGATGTTCTGAAGTTACTGAATGGTCACTAAATGACAATGATCTAGTGATATGAGTAGATAGAAGATAAATGCATAGAAAGCAAATGCATATGTGGATATCTTAGCCGTTGCATTTTTAGCAACTGTACCTTAGTAGCCATTGTCCTGATGACTTGAGATATTTTGTGGCCAAAGGCAAGGAGCAAATGATGCCACTTACTCAAGAAAAGTGACACAGAAAATCTCACAAGCACTTCATTGACAGTGAATTATAGAATACTAATACATTTCAGGCTGTGATCTTAGATACACTTTCCTGAGAGTAAGGACCACAGGGTACAGGGGGGTCTTTCTTTTGAGTACCCATCTAGAGCAGCAGTGTAGAACTCATGTCCCAGTCTGGCCTCTGGGATTAGATAGATGACCTCGACGCCTTTCCCTTTGTCCTGCCATTTTCTTCCTCCCCACAAAAAATCATTTTGTGGTTTCTTGGCTTTTGTACAGATTTTCCCCATTTCAAAAAGTTGTGATAATTCTTCTAAGGGTTAGTTCTTGGCAATAACTAAGCCAGTTATTTATTGGGAGCCAGCATGATGTTGTGCTTGGGGTGCTGGCCTGAGATGTGGGAAATCCCGGTTCTAGTCCCCATTTGGCCATGAAGCTCACCGGGTAACTTTGGGCCAGTTACTCCCTCTCATCCTGGCCCACCTCACAGTATTGAGGTTGTGAGGATAAAGATGGAGTGGAGGAGAAATAGATAAGTTTCCTTGGATTCTTCACAGGAGGAAAAAGGATGGGATAGAAATGCCATGAAATAATAATAAGAGCTTTGGGCTAAAATGTGCTAGCATTTTGGGATCCACACATTTTCCCTTTGGCCTAGACTGCCACTAAAATGCCTCCACTGGAAGCTCCTTGGAAATAGGCCTTGGCCTTCAGGTTGAAAGAAAGTCAGAGGATACTAAAGACTACATGGTGAATATCTCATCAGATTTTCATGGGAAGTAAAACCTGCTGCTTAATGTGGCTGCTTCACACACTTCCTGTCTTGTTTATTCCCCACTGAGAAGTGCTAAAGTAGTTTCAGGGTACTGCGCAAGGGGTTTCCTTTAAAATGGGCAGGACTGAGCTGACATGGAAATTTCTTTCTCCCCACTTGATGTGGGCACACTTTCGAGGGATCCCAGAAGAGACGAAAGCTGGACATGTAGCAAGAGTAGTCATTACAAGGAGAGCCAATGCTTAAAGGAAACTTTAAAGGTTGAAACCTCACAAACCAAGCCTATTAATAAAAACCCGACACATCTGTTATCTCAACACCATCTTCTGAAATGTGTGAAAATTGCCCCATTCTGATTAGTTAAAAAAACGTACCCATCCTGCAGGTATAAATATCCCCGCTCAGAGAGGCTAAGATCAAACTTGCAAGTGCAACAGACAACCAAGTTAGGTCTGCAAGTCTGCTGTTCCAATCTACCGGGAAGCGGCATTTCTACCTAAGACGAGAGCAATGGTTTGGCAGATTTGTCTATTCGTCTTTTTGACTATCAGTTGTTCTGATGGACAGCACATCTCCAGTTCAACTTTTGAACATATACAAAGAGCTATAGAAAAGTTGGAGATTGACTTCGTAAGTATATCTTCAGATAATATTCTGACTTTCTTCTTTTCTCCATTTGCCTGTACTCTGCCATACCCAAGGATGTGGCTACTTCTCGGGCAGACAGCCTTAAGAGAGTTTATGATGCAACGTGTCATGATGTATATACTTGCTTTTCATTTTGCAACCATTTTATTGTATATAGCTTAGTGAATTTGGGCCGGATTGCACAGAGGTCAGTTCTATTGTCCATTGCCACAAAAGCCTAAGAACTTGTGGAATCCTCATATTACACAAGACAATTTTACCTATTAGTCAGACATGTAACAATACTTGTTCACATACATATGATGTGATTAGATGGGGAAAAAACAGATCTATGAATGATTTTGTTTATTATTAGTGTTTACAGGTGTAGGATGTTAGGCAGAGCTGGTCACTTGCTGGCCACCAGAACTATCTGAATGTTGTACACATTGAACCGGCACCTTTGTTATTGTTTCCATGACTAGCCCTACACCATTGCAGCTTGGTGGCTACTTTGTCACATTCCTGTTCTCCTTGAAGTCCTTTCACAGTGACAAGTTCAATATTACTAAATTCTGCATGGAATTTTATTTTTTGTGTATGGAAAGTTTGCTTTCAGTGGCATGGGTCAAGGAAATCCTTATTTTGGAATCATAGTCGTAGATGTCTCTCAGTTGTAGCCGGTGTTAAATGTCATTCATTTAAATGGGTCTACTGTAAGTAAGAAAGACTAACACTGGGTGCAACTTTCTTATGTGTTATACTGTGACAGGGTCATTTCTTACAGATTTATATCTGTGCTTCAAGCAGCTTTAGAAATCACAACAATGGTCGTTTGGGTATTAGTGAAAGAGTGTTGTTGTTGACAGTGATTCCTGCACTCATCTTTAATATTTGAGGGGGTATTTGCAGAGACAATAGGTGGGATATCCTTGCCCATGCAGACCACTGAATGTTCCAAGAATGCCACATGAGCTTCCTCAGTAAGCTGAGTTATCAGTCAAATTCAAGCAGTTTTCTCCTTCAACTGATAATGCCACTGATAGTATTTTAAGGAGAACTTGTGTAGGCAACTTAGAGGTGCAGCCTTAGCTGAAACATGATTGCTAGAGCAATTTGTCAATGTGTTTTTATAGCTCAGCATAATTCTTCAAGATGTATGTTTCCTGCCCAGTCCAGAACCAATGCATGTCCATTGTTGAGTGTTATTATTTTGAGTTTCTAATCGCTCTAAACCAAATGAAAGAACAACATTGACCAGAATGCACATGCAGTGTTCAAGTATCTCACTTCCTAAATGGAATTCAGGACCACACATAGAAGAGATAGGTTGGAAATAACACAGATAAGGATGTTGCTGGTGTCCATTTGCAGTGAATTGAAGCTTGTTAGTTTGATGAATTCCATAACATCTGGAATATTGGTAAAAGTAGATAATATTCCCAGGCAAAATTGTACATCGGTATTTGCTTCACTAATATTTTTGATGAAGATATATTGTTTGTTCCTTAGGATGGAAATGAAAGATAGTGGAGAATATGTATGTTTTCTCTAAGTCGACAGAACGTAGTTCCTGCCTAAATGGACAATAGCACTATAAGGTTAGCACTGCTTTGAAGTGAAACAGGCTGCATGGTTTTAGCCTAAGGGAAAATATTGCAGGTTTAGATCTGATTGAGGATCAAACTGCTTGATCTAGAATTTTCATTGCTGAGACTGAACTATATTTTACCGTGAGTTGAGACATTTGTATTTTGTATTACAGAATACCAGTCATTCTGATGTTGCCAGGGGTGAACCAGTTTTTATAGATAAACTGATGAGCAGCCGGTGGTCACAGGTAAGTTTCTCAATCTATTTGTTTGTTCTTTATGCAACTTTCTTCTGCCAAAATGAAATGTCCATCGCCAAATAGCAGTTGGTCATTCAAGGAAATGACAGACGTTTCTTGCAAAGTGGTATCATGCCCACATTCTCTTTCTAATTGAGACAACTTAATTCAATCTGAAAGGTGGCCATCTTATTATTTTTACTGACATAATTCTAGTAACATATCAAGAGAAATTCACAAAATCCCATTTCGGTTTCAGAACAGGTAGCAGGCATTGCTTGGCTTTTGCCAAATGGCTACCTCAAGATATAGCAACCCTAATGCCACCAATGGCCATGTGATGGTCTGAGAACTCCCCAGAGAAGCTGGAAGCCCTCAGCTTGAAATTCCCAATTTGCCGTTATCAGGAGAATGTCACTAATCCATTCTTCTTTTTTGTTGTTGTTGGTTTTCTTGCAGACCAAAGAAAGAAAAATCTTATTAGCCCAGATTATTTCCATGTACCACACAATGCTGAGCAATATAAGCAAATCACAGTCCTCAGAACACATCCGGGACTTAAAAGAAGCCCTAAAAGACTATGAAAGGAAATACAGTGAATACCTGGAGCAAGCCAAAGATCTAATTAAATTGTCAAAAGTTTCGGTAATAGTAAATTCTTTCTTTTGATTTATGTTATTTCATATAAGGATTAGAAGGTGTGTGTGATGTGGCTGAGATGATGCCTGTGAAGGAATGGGCTGTGGGGGTTATACACTGAAGTGGTGTAAACTGGCAGTGACCAACCAGGAAATAAATTTTGATACAAACCTTAATGGAAAAAACAACTCAGTTCAGTGGCAATGGAAAAAAAATGATTCTATATTAAGAATTATTCTTGTTGGTGAATTGCATTCTGGAGATATTAACCTCTCCCACCAATAAATCAATGTCTGGAGTCATGGATATTCCTACCGGAGTATAAACTATGAAATGCAAGTTTTATCACAACGTGATAAACAACGTGCTGTTGCCGAGTGGTTTGAAACACAAGCGTGAATAGTAGGAGAAGTGAGGCCGAGTCTGATTAAGGCAAGGAGCAGCTCACAGTCCAAGGATAGACTCTATGGATGAATGCATCAGTGCTGATGTTTATAAGAGCATTACAATTTTATCTTGCCCTTCATTCAAAGAGTTTTAAGCAGTACACCAGTGGGGTAGAGGCAAGTTTTGAAGTGTGGACACTCATTGTGGTGGTCCAGCCATGCCCCCAAGGAGAGTCCAAGATGCAACTTGCTGTATTGATCCAAAGGAAAATCCAGTTCTAGCAGGAACAGGCCTTCGACGAATGAAGGGGTCTTAATTGCTCATTCAAGACCAAGTCTCCACAAAATTCTTTGTTTTATAAAAGGGATGAATACGTCATTACAGGGACTACTGCAGGGCTTCCCATTCTTGGGTGCCTGCACCCCCAGGGGGGTGTGAGATGGCATTTCAAGGGGTGTGACAAAGAGGAAAGCTGCCTCATGATTCGCCAAAATTGGAAACTTTTTGCCAAAAATTATCTCAATGATAAATTTATTATTATTTTGTTTGCATTTGGATTCAGTTCTCTTTTGTCAATCAAGACAAAATCTAGGAATAGTCAGAATCCATAGGCAGGCTTGTGGATCGAAAGTTCCACATTTTGACAAAACTGTGAATGAGAAACAGGATCAAAGAAGTCATTGAACTGTATGTTTACATTTGGGATTGATTTTACTGTTTACTTTTTTTTCCTAATTGCTCAGTTTATATTTGAATTTTATGCATTGAGTCAAAACCTTATTTTTTTGAGTTCAATTTGTTCACCCGCAGTACTGTATGTGTTTCAAAAATTAGAAATGTTGACTGCTTCATCTTCAAATGTGATATTACTTTTGTAGAACATATGACCATAAATCAAACAATTCGTTCAGATGTGAGGCATAGAAAAGTTTGGGAACTACTAGACTATTGGAAGATAGCAGATAAGCTCAGAGGAAACATGGAACTAGCATCGCTGCCAATAAAATGGCACTCTGGCTCCAGTACACCCCTTCAGCAAACTACTAGGCAGTTTTCAATCCAGTTGCTGATCAGGTCCAGGTCTGCCTAAGATTGTGACAGAAGCATTGCTCTGGCAATAGCTAAGTGGCAAATGTTGGCAGGAAAAGAATTGGGGTAATACAGAAGGATAATAAAAAGATGAATTGTGTCCCTTGCAGCAGTGGGCATCCAAAGCAAAACTAGTCCAGGCCGTCATCTCATCTCCCAGAATAATGATTGCCAGTACCCTGGAAAGTGAATTTATCTTATCTAGCCCATCTGGCTACAGGACTGGGTATTAGCAGGCAATTTCAGAATGAGATTTCAATCTGATAAATGTAGGAATATTCAGATGATTATTTTCCTTGTTGCCAGCAAAGCACTGCAGGAAGATGAGATTTGGAGAGTAGGCTAGTGGTTGAAGTGTTGGAGTTAGACAGTGGAGATCTGGGTTCAAATCTGTACTCAGCTACAACCAGGGTAGGATAAGGGGGACAAAACATGGCTTCTCATTTTAACTTATTTAACAGGGCTGGTATTGAGAGAACAAGAAAGGAGGTATCATCTATGTTACCTCATTCAGCACTATATCCTATTGTAAACTAGTAGATTCTTGCTCCTTAGTTAGTATGCTGTAAGTATTTCTATCTGGTTAGGCCAAAAGTTGCCTACCCTTGATGAATGGATCAGGTGTTTAAGTTTGAAACAACCTCACTGGCAAAAAGACAACGTTCTTGCTTTTTAAGGATCTTTTGAATGCTATTAGTATTTTTTAAACCCCGTGCTATTTTTTGTTCTATAACTATATGTTAGAACAGAGTGTGCCATTTCCATACTTTCCTATACATGTTTTAATTCATTGGTATTTATCATTTGCAATAGATGGATGATTCAAAAATCCAACGCAAAGCAGCCGCCGAGATTTTTCAAGTTTTGCAGCAGGTGAATGTAGAAGAGAACAGGCGAAAGAGAAGGAGAAGACAAAATCCCCAGGTGCAGAAGGGATACAGACCAAGCTTCAGAGCATAGTTGTATTTTTCTGTGAATAACTCAATTTAATATATAATTTATAATATATAAATTATTCCTATTTATCAGTTTAAAATAATTATTTATAAGACACAGTCTTCTAGAATCACCAATTGAGAAAGTATTTGTGGTTCATAATGTTATCTAAAAGTATTCATATTATTGAATTTCTATTTATCTTCTGGCATTTGTTAACTGAATCAGTTAAAACTTGTCCAGATTTTATCATGTGTTTTTAATTGAATGCAAATAAATTGTTTAATTAATCCATGTGTTCCACTGTTTTCTAACATCCTGTTTATTTGAGTTTTTATTTGGAAATCATAAGATGATAGAATAGCAATGCTGGTAGTTTGTGAATAGAGGGTTCTTTTTGAGAAAACATACAAGCAGGTGTTGTGTGTATTTATAGGGATGCTTGAATATTACACTGATTTATATAAGGTTTGTTCCACTGGTCCCCCTGATGCCCCTCATCCTTATCCAGGGCCCTGTGGCCATACATGGTACTCCTACCTATGCAGGTTTCCGTGTTCACTCCATCCTTTAGTGTGTACAGAGCTATCCCAGAGCAGTGAAGAAATGAATGTGAATGATTAAACATTCTTAAATGACCTTCTCAGAAAAAGACTCCAGGCACAAACAGCGAGTAAAACATAAAATGATTTAAAATAATTTTTTAAAAAGGGGAAATCCCTGTATATGCTGTTGTATGCCTGACAATAGAGGAAAGTGTTAATCTGGCACCAACAAGATGACAATCTTACTGGTGACGCTATTCCACAGAAGGAAGGTTACCAGCATGAAGGCTGGTAATGTTTTCCTTCAAACCTCCCTCAGTGGATGCACTTGGAGAAGGATCTTAGATGTGGACTGTATGGTTTGCAGTGGGTTGGGGGTTTGAGCTAGAGGGAACCCTTGTGCTCCTAAGGTATCTAAGCACTGGCGCAAACAAAGATGAGTATACACAACAATGTGTCTGCTTAAATTAG
Organism: Varanus komodoensis; assembly: GCF_004798865.1. Taxonomy (NCBI): domain Eukaryota; kingdom Metazoa; phylum Chordata; class Lepidosauria; order Squamata; family Varanidae; genus Varanus; species Varanus komodoensis. The sequence continues at coordinate 3,855,449 of NW_025336236.1, forward strand.
AAACAAATATTTCTAAAGACTTAAATTCATAGATTTGGATAGTGTGGCTCTATTATAGTGAGCAGGTCAGGACCGGTGCAAGATGATTGGCTGTCTAAAATGAAGGACAAGATTACATCCCCCACTATCCATGTATGGAAACCCTCGGGACTCGCATTCAACACTGATCAGGAATAGTGTCCTCCTCCACACCCAAGGGAAGCAGGCGTTGTGTGCAGCTTTTATTTGTGAGCATTATAGGAGCTATCCATGGTGCTCAGTAGTAGTACACTTATTTTGGGGATGGAATTCAGCATCATGGATAGATCCTATAAAGCTTGGAATAAAAGCTGAAATACTGACACAGGTGTTACCAGACTTCCCTGACTGACTTGTGTGTCCCGCATTCTCACCACCTCTTCCTCTTCATCAGAAGCCTATGTTCCCATGGGTTCAGATGCTTCAGCTTGTATACTCTGAAAGAGTATTTCACAGCTGGGTCCCTACCCTTGCACCTCTGTTGGTCTTCCTGATTTCCTGCTCTCATACTCTTGGTGCCTCCACACTACCTTCCCTCTCGTTTGATTTGGTTCCCATGACTTCTTGGGGCAGGTCTGCAGTGGTGTTGGGCTCATCCACACCACAGGGAGATGCATCAGGCACACCAACTCACCAAATCTTTTTAGGGAACTATCCAAAGGAAGGGACATAGGTCCATAGACAACCAATGTATACAAAAAACAAGGATTTGAAACCAATTGATAGTTAATCCTAGGGTTGGGAGGAACCCTTTCAGAATCTGCCCCTCCGGTATCCACAGACTTGGTCTTGGGCTCAGCCTGGTCCTGCAAAGTGAGCCAAGTCAAGAGGAAGTCCATGCATGCTCACAGATCCCCAGCTGTGCAAGGAGCAACTGTCACCATCAGGAGCGGATGCAGGGTACAAAACAGGAGTGCTGAAAATGGACGTGTCGGCTGCCATTCCCGTGACCAGCTTTCTTGCCTCATCACTGCTGTGGGCACAAGGGGCAGTGTGCACATGGGAAAGGTGCACTGTTTGCACAGTGCATGCTGCTTGATTCCTGGTAAGCACTCTGTGAATGCTTGGTGCACTCATCAGGAGCCCAGACTCAGGGCCTCTGTAAAGTGGACTGGAGTCAGGAGAGCCAAGCCCGGGGAAGCCAATATGTTCCCAGTCCAGATGGATTCCTTGCATATGCCTAGTTAATGCATCCAGCAGAAAGATTAGTGAATGTGAAATGATGGTTTTACAGAAAGGTGTGTCATTTGTGCCAAACATGCTCCAAAGCACAACTCCTTCCGCTCTGTGGCAGAAATGCAGTCACTATCCAGGAAAATATGCATTTCTCATTTTTTTAAAGGAATAAAGTCTGTTTAAACCCTGTTTAAATCTAGTCATTTATCTAACAACCCAGAGTCTTAGCTTTTGAGGAATTATTTGCTAAAGTGCCGGAGACTTGGAAAGCACATAGGTGTGGCCATGACATAAACTTACTAAAAAGGAAAACATGTTTTAAATTACTCTTTGGAATGTCAGGGGAGTGCCAAATCCAAACCAAAGAAAGTGTTTTCTGAAAGGAATACAGAATGATGTGAGTTTAAAAAAACAACAGGAAATGTATCTAATAGCAACAGATGCAGGATCAACTGACTGGGTAGGGGAGACCTGTGCAACAGATGCTTTGACCAGGTTTAAATGGATACTGATCTTAATCTGTTAATGACTTTTGTTTGCAATTCAACAGACTATTATTGAAACCAATGGTTGGTGTTTGATTCTGGTTGCAAAATGCTACAAGAATGTAATGCTTTGATTAATGTATATAGGTCCAATAATGACTCTCCTGTCAAGTTTCATGAATGTCTTAGTAAACTGCTTGGTACTGAGTACATGTACATGGGATTTTACTGAGAACTTGGATCCTTTCCTGAACAGAGATATATCAGCCCCTTATTGGCAAGCAAATTCAGGCTCATATGGGCAGAATTTGGCTGATTGATTCATGCAGAATAATGTATCTAGATAAGAGAAACTACACATTTATATCTTCTCTCTACCTTAAGTGTTTCTGGTTGGTTTCTACTGCTTTGTTACTCAAAATCAGAGGCTATAAGATTAAAATATTGGTGATATCTGACATGTTCCAGTTTGCTTGGACTTGCTATTTACACATAACCCAAGGCTTACTCATCTTTGGCACTTTAATGTTCTTTCTTAAATGAAGAGTCTTTTAAAAATCAGATACTTGCTGAGCTACAAGAATATTTTGAAATTAATGAGGGTACAGCAAACTCAGGCTGACTGAGTGGGAGGCTAGAAAAGCTTTTATCCTAGGCTGAATTATTGCTTAGGTTTCTCATAAAAATGGAAAGAGCAACAAATAGCTTTAAGTGGTAGGTTGAAAACTCCTATAAGTCAGTTTGCTGCCTCTCCTTGTAGCATGTTAAACATGAGCTGCATACTATTTTTTACAATAGGGAAATTTCTCATTAGTTTGTTTAAGACACTTATATTGAAAGAATGGTCAACAGCCTGGTAAGATCTTGCCTCAGACAACCAAAGCACTGAAACTTCTTTTGTTTCAAAACACTGAAATTGTCTTTTATGATTAAAGACAATAGTGGCACAATACTTACTCATCCTGAAGATACAACTTTTCTTATGAAAAGAGGTAGTACAATATTAAGTCAGAATATGAATGCCTTTTCTGCACAGGTTAATCAAACTTGCCTCAATATCCTAGAGACAGTTTTTATGGTGCTTTGTGGATTGAGGAATATTATGAAAGCAATAGTTAATATGAAAATGGGGGAATTTCCTGGTCTAGATGGAGTTCCAATTGAGTGCTGTACAACCTCTTCAGTCTCTCTAATTTATCAGCATTTGTGCATTTTTGAATTAGTTTCTCCTTTGTCAGCTCTCAGTGATGCTTATATTACATCAATTCCTAAACCAGACAGAGATCATACCATCTGTGCTAATTATCAATCTATCTCGATCAATGTTGACTATCAAAGAATGAACTGCAATTTTGGATGACACATTACAGCAAGTTATTACAGCCTTAGTTCAACTAGAGCAAGTGGTATTCAATAAAAATAGGAATGGTGTGTGTGTGATGATTTCAGATTGGTTGTGGATCTGACTGTATTAAATAAGTATAAAAGAAACTCTTTTTATTATCTCTTTGGATGTGGAGAAGGTCTTTGATAAAACTTATTGGAAACTTACTTTTGCCACATAGGGAAATTATGTTTTTCCTCCGGAATTTCAGAAATGGGCTTACATTTTATATGAAAATTCTAGAGCCAGAGTCAGGACCAATGGAACCTGGTTGGAGGCTTGTTTTGTTTTGCTTTTCCTTGAGTAAGGTACTAAACAGGGATATTCTCTCTCTCCACCGATATTTGACTTATGTTTGGTACCCCTTGCATATACTATTTGACAAAATCCTAATATTCATGGATTTGTGTATAACATGTTAAAATATAAACTTATTAAGTTGAACTTCTAAAGTTTACTTTAAAACTCCAAACATCTGTCTCATCGAAGATGCAGATGATTAACAATTCTGAATATTTATCTGGTTATTCTATTAACTGGTAAATGTTGGAACTGAAGTCTACTGGAAATATTTGAACTAAACTAGCACCAATTTATCATTTGTTTGAGAATACTTGTCCGTAGAGGCATGAATAATTAAGTTAAATTTGAGTTTGCCAGATGGGCATCCTTAATGCCATGTCTATGCAGTAGGGTAAATATATTTTAAAAGAATGTAATGCCTCAAATTGTTTATGTTTTACATTGCATTCTGTTATTTATACATGGAGACTATTTCAGAAATTTAATGTTTTGTCTTGTAAATTTTATGAGGAGACATAATAATTTGAATTAATTTTGTGATGGAAAGTTCTTTAATATTTACTGATGCACACATCCTTTTGAACTACCTCCCCATCTCTTGCAACGTGTTGTAAGGTCAATGTACGTGGATTTTTTGAACCCCTTTGACAACTAGAAGGCTACTATTATGATAGTGGGTGAATAAATGGCCACATGTAATAACACGATAGATGGTGAATTTAATGAAAGCTTAGATTTTTTTTAATGGGTGGTCTTCAGGCATAATTTAGAAATGGATAAATATATGGATATTTGGGCTGCCTTGTTGAATGTTGTGCAGAATTATTCTTGATGAAAGTACGTTTTGTTGTTTACTAATACGCAGGGTCGTACAACATATACATAACTGTATCCTTCCCACCCGAGGGATGGGAAGAGAAAAACAGGGAAAACCCTTCACCTGTGAGATTCGCTCCATAGTGGAATAATCTAAGTCTGTGTAACTACATATGCTGGATTGTGCCATTTATGTCCTAATGGTTTTTGTGCAGTGTATTTCCACGTTATTCTTCCTAATGACTCAAGAGTGCTGGAAAGAGGCCTAATGCAGACCCCGCATGGCTTCCTTAGTGGAAGAGAATTGCTTCAGCCGTGCCAACTGGGGAGATCCCCAGTCGCATGGCGCGCCATTTGCACTCTGGAAAAAGACAACATTTTGTATCACTGCCCAAGCACTGAGGGGACAGGATATCGTGATTCAGCTTACATTCTTAAAAGGACTTTCCTGAAACCGACTATACAAAGCTGTTCCAGTGATTTGTCATTGGCTAATTTCTATACCATGAGTGAGCAGAAAGCAAGAGAGGTTTCAAAGAAATACCTCAGCTGTGCATGAGGCAGCCACTAGAAAGGAAAGGAATGTGACTGTGTTTCTCAGAGGGTAGGGGAAGAGAAATGCTAAATCACAGGAAGAAAGAACCACACTTTACTCTGCAAGCTTCACCTATGAAAAGAAATGTGACCACACAAGTCATCACTACAGTATTACAGTTGGGCTCAGTAAAAGGAAAGGAAATGGTGAAGCTGAAAATATTTGCAGCCTTTTGCATATAAGTTCTAAGGCTGGAAATCCCAACCCATGTTTTACCTGCACACATAAACTCACACATTTTGTCCCACCCTTTGGCATAGATACTCTATAACATTTCAATGGGTCAATTCTACATATGTCAGCTTCTTTCACAAATCTATATGTCATTTCCCAACAATTTTTTTTGAAGTGGGGTTAACATAATAGCAATGTTGATGCCAAAATATACAGTTAAAATACAACAATGACAAACACTAATCACCAGTAGATCTGTTAACTGGGCTGAGTCACATCTCAAGGGAATCCTGCATAATGAGATAGGTCTTAAGATAGGTAGCAAACTGTAGGCCAACCCAATATGTTAATCATTGCTTCACTTGATTTAATACAAGGCTACCAGTTACTTCTGCTTCAGTGAAGTCAAAATTAACTTTCATTACCCGCCATGAATCTCAATCTCTCTCTCTCTGTCTCTGTCTCTCTGTCTCTCATTGCTCCAATTCTTTGAGCCCAGTACATGAATGGTTTTGTTAAGCGAATCGCTATGGATAATGCAGAATTGCGAAGCACGGCAACTTGCATGCATGAACCTGACATCTCAGGAAGAAATTTTCTAAACAGTGTCTAAAGCACCCACACTCAGTGAGAAGGTTTGTGATTATCAAGCCAATTCAGAATCAAGTTGAGGGGAATTCACCCAGCTGTGGCTTATTCTAACTTTCTTTTGCAAAAGGTAATTGTGCTTATCACTGCCAAAGCAATGTGATTCATCCATGTCACTATATGTGGACTGATTATGACATAGGATGACACATTCACTATATGACAATAACCAATGCATGCACGTGCCAATCAGTGTAACTACCCAACATGAAAAAGTTATTAATGCAGAAGTAAATAAGAAGTGCAGGCACACCCAGGAGGGTGACTTCTTATTTAGAAAACAAGATCAAAGCCCTAAAATAGTCTTTCCTAACTTGGTGCCCCCCTTCC
>NW_025336236.1:3861477-3869471 GCF_004798865.1 Varanus komodoensis
ACTGGCTCTTTTTCCAAGGGTTAACTTTTCCAATTTTCCAAGGGTTAACATGATTAGCATGGGGCCCACAGGCAAGTGCCCATCAGGCCCATGCGTTAAGATGGCCCTGGAACCTAGCAGTGCCTGCTTAATGAGGAATGGAAAATTAAAAATCTCATGTAAAGGAAATGTACAGCTCTCTTGGATTTCTTCCATTTCCTACATCCATCTCTCTTCAATCTGTGACTGGAAGAATATCTTATATGAAGCTGCATACATGCCTAAGGCTGCTACATCTAATGCAGTCATGCTTTAAGGCATGAGGTATGGAAAAATGCTTCATCCAAAATGTCAGCTATAAATTGTGGGCAAATAAGTGCACCCTGCACTGCAGAAAAGATAATTATCATCCTACATAGTCTGAGAATGTATTTGTCTGTTGTGGTTTACAGTTTCATCCGTAAAGTGTATTTTAAAGGTCGAGCTCTAATAATAACAGTGCCATGTTATTTCCTGTGAATATGTGCAACATTATGAGGTTCCAAGTGGTAGCAGCAAACGCAGTGCATATCAGGTCTGTGTATCTAGGAGGAAAGGCAGAAGGCAAGAAGCCTAGTGGCCAAGTTGTTCATGCTTTCAGTTCTAGAACACACAACCACACAACGCTCTGCTTGGGACCCTGAAGCAGATACCAGGTCAAGCTGCCCTCCGTGGAATTATATAGAATGTGTCTTTGCTTTTATTCTAGGTGTGTGCAGCCCCCACTGAATAGGGACGATGACATATTCCTCACAAGCTGTTTCTGAAAATATCAGCCTTCTGTACAAGTTAATTTAAAATGAAGTGGGGAGAACCTTCATTGGCTTCATTTCACACACACCCCTTCCAAAGACCTTGTGGAAAGGAGTTTGGGATGTATAGAAAGGTGCTTTTAGCTGAAATGGAGCTGCGCTTGTTTGCTCTAGAGTAGCCTCCCTAACCTTGTGCCTTCCAGACACATTTGGACTGCAACACCCACATTCCCAGTCAATGATCCTGCTGATGGGAGTTCTGGGAGTTGTGGTCCAAATGCCTCTGAAGGCCACCAAATTGAGGAAGGCTGTTCTAGAGTATATATAAAGATAGGTTTAGCTACATAATGGGTGGGTTTGCACAACATAACAAGCAAGGGCGGTTTCTTGTGCAGGATGATCTGTCATGTCATCAGAATCCAGTTGTGGTATGCTTAGTTTTTAGAAACCACAAGAACTAATGATTTTGTCTATGGTTTCCACACTTCACCATGGTTTCTCTGGTTGTCTAAACTCAACATTCATGGTTTCCAGAGTCTTAGTATGCAGCTACCACAGAATCCCCTGGAAAGTACAACCGCTGCAGAAGCTGCTCCAGCCATCTAGTGTGGGATTAAATTTCAGGTGCATGTGGCAATGGCAGGAGGTCTGAGCAAGGAGTATGAAAACCAAGCTAGCATAAAAATGACTTGATCACCTGTCAGGCACATCCAGGTAAAAGAATTGCACACAGTGGAAACCATGCAAGTTGTCTGTCATGATGAATGAACCCAGCCAATGTCTAGTTTGACCCAGATGCATTTATATCAACAGTTCCTGAAGAGCCAATAAGTTGAGAACATCACTTCCTGATGTTCCAAATGAACTGTGGATCACCTGTTGCACACCTTCCTTGCCTACTTAAGACATGCTCACACTGAGATGAATGAAGAAGTCCACATCAGTGAGTTGACTACTTCTGCTCCTAAAGAATCCACCAAAGGATTGAAACTATTCTGTTTTGTATTTTCTAATGGGAAAAATCCATGTTAGTGCTTTACATTGTCATCATTTTGAGTACTCTGCCAAAAGGGGGATATATAAATGCAACCAAGAGATAAGCAAGCAAATAAACATTGCTGCACCTAGTATATATTTATATTTATTAATCAATTGAGTGATTTTCGTATATATCTTGCAAGAGTTAAAACACAAAATGCCTACTACTCAATCCAGCTCTTTTTATTCAATTGAAAATAACTCAGACAATGTGTCTAGTTAACCACAGTGAAAATAAGTCCCTTGATGTATTATGTATTTTGCTCCACTGGTGTGCTGAATGTCTGGGCAACCTCAAATTGCAGGATTTAAATCTTAATTTGCTTTTGATCTGCTAGGTCCCAAATATATGTGCAGTTGAAGTCTACCAATGTTTAAATCCTACTGAAGGCCAACAGACAGTACTTGGAATGTGTGTTTAGTAGCCATGTCTTTTCATTTTTATTCTACAATTGACACAGGAGCCCCAGTCCATATCTTGAAAGCTTCTCTACACCTCCACGCTATGGAATCCTGGTGGGTTCATGCCTACTGTACAAAAGAAATAAAAAGTAGACCTAAGTACACCTGACACTATGCTTGACTGCAGTCAAATAAGGCAAACCAGGTTGAGAGAGGTAAACCAGGAACAGACCTATGATTGTTGTGAATTGCCCAGAACGCTTTGGTTAGTGGGATGGATGATGATAATTGAGACAAATCCAATATGGATACCTGTAAACCCCCAGGCTTGGAGGATTGTGGGTATCCTGTGCTGGGTGGGGAAAACACCTCTCCGATTCTCCTACCCAGCAAGTCAGTTAGAAGCCAGTTCCAACCATTTAGCTCTAGCATTTCAGATGGGGCGTGAAGAAGGCAGCAGTGCCACCAGGATCCCTCATAACCTGGCTATCCCAACCTTCTACCCTTCCTGCCACCCAGAATGCCCCTTTGCCCCTCTCCAAGGTTGCTCTTACAACCTCAGAGAACAAGCCAGCAAAGCCTTTTCTGCAGTGGCTGCACTTCAAGTACCGATCCCCAGCTTCAAGTTTGGAGCTCTTTCTGATCTTGGGGCTGAATCCAAAGAAGGCTAAAGCTCCTAAGACTCTGACTAGGGACTATGGGATCACTTTCTTGGTGTATTTTATTTGATATTTTCATCAGTGATCTGGGAAGGAACAAGAATTAGGGATATACATGTTGATGTGAGATACACACGCTGCAGCAAATTAGAAGGCATCTTAAATACAGGTCAGGGGGGAGGCAGAGAGAGACAATGACCGTTCACTGAAATATAAATTGAGTACACTGAATATGTCTGATGGGGCAGCAAATTAGGTGGAAGAGGCCTATTTAGAGTGAAGATGTCTGCTTCCAGTAACAAATTTAAGGGAGAAATTAGAAGATAATCAAATATTAGGCCATACCCCTTCACCCTTACTAGGAGTGATGTAAGAGTTGTTCCCACATGTGATATTCCATTGCAGTAAACCTCTGTACACTAGAACTTTCCTACTAAATTGGGTCTAAGCATGATGATGTGGTAGAAAATCCAGCTGGTCCCACCGTAATTATGTGATTCGGTTACATGCGATGTGAGTAAAGGGGCTGCAAAGTTGAAAAAGCAAAACTTTTTGAGTAGCAGGAAGATTATGTCATCTGCAATGCGCACACACTCAGACTTCCTGTTTGGCTCTGAACTTAGCTACAACCCTAGATTTCCCCAATATATTGTTGGGGACATATTGTTATGAGCAATATATTGTTATGAGCTAAGCCTGTTATAGCTGTCTCATAGAATTGGAGTGTCCCTTATAGATAATCTAGTCCGCCCCTGTTTAATGCAGGGTCTGCTGCATCCTGACAGCCTCTGCCTAAATGCCTCTAGCAAAGAAGAGCTCACCCCCTCCAGAGGCAACCTGTCCCACTGCTGAACAGCTCTCAGTGATTGGGTTCCAACAGCACGATTATCCACACTCAAATGGTGAATATGCATTGAGTGTATGTTGTTGCTGAACTTCAGGTTCTTGTGAAGTATGGGTTCTAGAGTTGTCTGAACCCAGGCTTGTTAACCATGAACAACTGATGAAGAAAAGGTATGGTTTGTTGTTAGGTGGTGAACTGCTTGTTATCACCATGGTTTCTTATTTCACCTGGGTTCAGGCATGACACAACAATCCATGGTTTAACGACCAGCCACATTCAGCTCATACTGAACCCCTGAGTGTGGGTTCACAGCTAAGAACTGTTTCCTGTGTTTAGCTGAAATCTGGTTCCCTGCCATTTTTGCTGCACTACACAGTGTCTGAGATTTAATGGGCAATTAATATCTATTAACTTTATCAAAGACCTGATGCATCAGGGCATTGCTAGAACTGGATTGTGGACTTTGAGAGAAAATCTCCCTCCCTGGTACTGGCAAAGAAACTCCTGAAAAATCTTGTGCTGCTGGTCTTATGCTATAATACACTACACACACGGGGGGGGGGGGGGGGGGGGGGGGAGCAGGTGCACACATAACAACAAGCTGCAATGGAAACTGTGAGGGCATGGCTTGTTGTCATCTCTGAACCCAGCATCCATGGCGACGCATGATGTGTTTGGTTCCCATAACACCACATGAAGAAAATGGCCCTGTTGTAAGATTAACAAGCTTCACCACAGCTTGTGATATTTCATCTGGGACACAACCCCTTTCACGAATTCCTGCTAGGAGTGAGCTCATCTAAGCTAAAATGTTGGTATAATGCCAGGGTTGAAAGAGGATTCAGCGCTGGGTCTGGTTGGCTCCTGTGTGTAGATGGAAGACGTGGCTCACAGCCACCCACACATGCTCACTCAGCCAGACACGTCATGAAATATTTTGCCATCTGGAATTGTTTGCTTTGCAAGCAACTTCCGGTGTGGCACCTTTTCTTTGCTTGTAGCAAACGCGTTGTGCTCTTGGTTGTTTGCGTCGATCTGAATCAAACTGTTGAAGAGATGGCCAGCCTTGCCTCAGGGGTTGGATCTAAACAGCCTTTGGCTTCCAAGATTGGTAAATACTGAATCCAATGGTGGTGAAGTAGAAGAGTAATGGCAATTCTGAAGTATTAACAGTTTTGAGCTTGGTTTCACTTTAGCTTGCTAGGCCACAAGATGCTTACAGGAAATTCCAGTTCATAAGTAGTGCATTTACCGTACCATCACAATGTGCAGCAGAACACATGCTCATTCTTTAAAGAGAGATGTACATAAAAACAGGAAATGACAGGCAATAATGCACTATTTCACAGCATATGATTATGCAAAAATAGTAACAGTATTTTTAAAAACTATGGATTAAAGGTACTGTCCTATTCAGTACAATCTAAGGGCTCTAGAACCCTATTCTTGCAGCAATTTTGGTTGTTTTAATGAACGTATGAGTTTCGGTAGCTTTGCCAAATGCTTGCTTTCTCTGAAACATGGATGACTCTGCTATACAGCTAATTTGTGCATATGGTACAATATCGCCCTTATGGCTGTGCATCCACATTGATCTTTCTTATTACGTGTTAGGATACAGGCCTTGCCATTCGGGAGCTCGGAGGCTGGGTATGGCATGACACTGGAAAGCCAGAGATTGGGATACAATGGAAACTCAGGTGGAAATGGCTAAATTGTACCTTTTCAATATGCTGCACTGGAGGATAGCAAGATCTTGTGTGAGAAATGTGTTGATTAAGGCTTCTAGGTGCAAGAAAGGAAGAAACTGTATTGCTTCTCTTTTCAATAAACCTCTGTCACTGGATGGACTTGTATGTATCCTGACCGTGTGCATCAATGCATCATCAAAGCACATTTTTGGTTCATTTCAGTAACACATGCTTTGCATGTATATTTGTATGCATGGTGAGAAGCAGCCTTGATGCAGCAGACTTAGCCCTGAAGAGCTGGTCCACGTTGGAAAGAGGTGCTTATTTCATCCTTCTCATCCTACAGTTTCATTCATCTTATCTGATGGCTACACTGCTTACTATAGCAAACCATGAGCCCCAAGTCATAATTAGTATACAGTGCACAGTACATGCATACGGTTTAAAAATTAAACATGAAAAGGGTTTTCTGGACTTTTTCTCTATGCAAATCAGCTGTATCGATTTTTATTTCATCACAGAATGAGATCTGAGCACTTTTATTTGTTTATTTATTTTAATTTGCTTAAAGGTTGCCTTTTAGCATTACTACAAAAAGGACATTTCTTTTCCAGCTTTTCTGCTACATAATTTCTGAGTGGCACTATGGTATAGCAAAACAGTGCAAATGCACAAACAAAAAAGCACTTTCTTTTTGCTTTAACAATTAAATGTCATATTTTCCCTGCCCTGAAAAACGAAACACAACTCACCAAAACTTCTGTCCACAAAGAGAAGCAAAACTGGAGACAAGCATGCTCAGGGAATGCAAATAATGAATACCTAATTTCCTCAAAGCTGAACTGCCAAGCCGAAGTCCAAGTGATTCCAGTGCTTGGAATGGCATCAAGCTTTTCCAGCAATTGCTATACCAAAGCATTCATTTCCGAATTAGGGCCTAGCTGTGCATTCGTGAAGCAGGCTGACTGCCATGTCCTGTGGGTTCATTCCCGGGTGCAGCAGTAACACCTGCAGGCAGGAAATTGTTGAGCACAGAAAGCCACTGTTGCTTTGGCGAAGTAGCATTTGGTGGCCACATCAGGATGGCAGCTGCGCACCTGCAAATGTCACCAGAGCTGGGCTCTGCCCTGGCTTCAGGGTAACCCTCTCTCCCCGCTCTCTGCCCCTGCCACCAAGGCTGTCTGGTGAGCTTACCAGTGGATGGAAGGATAGTGGTGCAGAGGAATGGGTGGGATTGGGCATTCCCTGAGTGTGGAAGCAGGGAGAGGGGGTGGTGTTTAAGGGAGCACCAATACTGCTTCAGCCGTCAGCCCAATGTTGAGAAGAGTACCCTTGGCAAGGAGGCTGCCATCTTTATTTCCCAGAATGCCTCTGGGCCCCCATTCAATGTACATTGGGGATGGAGCCCTGAGGCATTGGAGGCAGTTAAGATGATAACTGCAGCCGTATTGGCTGATTCTTCCCTTCTCAGCTCCCTGGCACGTGCCTGAGCATAGTGTGTAACCATGCTGGGCTTGCCTAAAGCTATAAGGAATGCTCTTTGAAGAAATAGCCATGCTGTGTCAGTATAAAGAGCTCAAATACACAATCTGGCAATGGCTTGGCACAGACTGACAGGGGGCATAAAGAGATCTATAACATCTATATGAAACCGCTGGGAGAGGTCATCAGGAGGCATGGGCTGTGGAATCATCAATACGCTGATGATACCCAGCTCTACCTCTCATTTTCCACTAATCCAGGTGAGGCAGTGGCTGTGCTGAACCGGTGCTTGGCCAAGGTAATGGAATGGATGAGGGCCAATAAACTGAAGCTTAATCCAAACAAGACGGAGGTCCTGTTGGTTGGCGGATCGGGTTTCGGAGAGGGTGGATTTGACCTGGTCCTGAATGGTGCAACACTCCCTCTTAGGGACAAGGTCCGCAGCTTAGGAGTACTCCTCGACCCGGAGCTTTCTTTGGAAGCTCAGGTGACAGCAGTGGCAAGGAGCGCCTTCCTTCAGCTTTGGCTGATTAATCAGCTGCGCCCCTACCTGGAGTACAGCTGCCTGGCGACGGTGACACACGTGCTGGTGACTTCCTGCCTAGATTTCTGTAACGCGCTTTACATGGGGCTTCCCCTGAGGACGGTCCGAACACTTCAATTGGTGCAAAATAGAGCTGCCAGGTTGCTGACGGAGACGGGGCATTATGCTCACATGACTCCAGTCCTCCGTCAGCTTCACTGGCTTCCCATTGAAGCCCGGGCCCAATTCAAGGTGTTGATTATGACCTATAAAGCCCTAAATGGCTTGGGTCCTGGCTACCTGAACGAGCGTGTACATCCGTATATGCCCGACCGCCCTTTGAGATCTGCGGGAGAGTCCCTTCTCCGGGAACCCTCCATGAAAGAAATTAGGAGAGTAAGTACTCGGAGGAGGGCTTTCTCTGCGGTGGTGCCCAACCTATGGAATTCACTCCCCAAAGAGGTCCGCCTGGCACCGTCGTTACTGGTTTTTCGGCACCAGGTAAAGACCTTTTTATTTAAACATCATTTTAATTGTTAAAATATATGATCTGGCCAGGGCAACTTCTTCTTCCTTCTCTTTTCT
>NW_025336236.1:3869571-4022067 GCF_004798865.1 Varanus komodoensis
CTCAGCCCAACCTACCTCACAGGGTGGTTGTTGTGGGGATAAGATGGAGGAGGAGAATGATGTAAGCTGCCTTGAGCCCTTTGTAGGAAAAGGCAGGATATAAATAGAAAAATAAATAAAATAAAATAAAAATAAAAAAATGGAAAACTTCCAAAATTAACAGTAGTTGTAGTTGTCGTAGGGGCCCCAGTACACTGCTTTGCCCGGGGCCTATAATGCTGTTAAGACGGCCCTGGGTGGTGCTCATGAAGGGCCTGAGCGCTCCAGAAGGGCCTGGGACCAACCCTGCACTAGCCAGGTCGTTGTTCTGATGTTAGGCCAACAGATGGACCTGACACCTTCTAGCCCAAACTCTTTCTCTTACAGAAAAGAGGGACACTTAGCTGCAATCTGTATACACTTTGTTGGAACTAAGTCCCCTTAGACTCAAGCCCTGGAAGACTTTTGTATCTCCACTAGATCCTCGTACGTGGTAGCTACCTGAATCCTATCCTAATAGCCCCAAGCCAGTGCATATTTTATCCAGTTCAGTAGATTTGCCAGCCAAATAGGTAGTGGCCTTAGATTACAGTCCTGTGCACAATTAAATGAGATTAGTGCAGTGAATGCTGTGGGAAGTATTTCCATAGAAACACCCTTAGCAGTGTTGTGCTGTATGTCTGGAATTTGGCAGCATTAAAACAAAATTGTGCTAAAAAAATTCTCCAGGTAAACACATTATTAATGGTTATTTATTTAACATGTATGTATCTACTCCACCTCTTTAAAAAACACACCCTTTGAAGTGGCTTGAAACTAGGAAAATAAACAGAACAATGAAATCAAAACAGGATTGTCAAGCTTTCCATTTTCATTCTGTGTGTCAGCAGGCACTAAGCTGCTGCTTTGCCAGATGAAAGTGAGACATCCATCATGTGTAAGTGATCTAGAAATGCCTGAAGCCTCAAGGTTGCAACAAGGCCCAGTTAATTGATCTTGGCTGTGTTCCTCCAGGAACTCCCCGACATCCTCCTTGAGGCCTGCAGAAACCAACTTGGCCAACCTGTGACTGGCTGACAAGGATCTCCCGGCAGTTGTCAGGGATGTGAGCATAAAAATCAAGGAGATGACAGCAGCCCTTTCACTTTATCAGTTCTTATCTATAAGAAGACCTGTGCCTAGGTGTGCATCGACAGGTGTAGGTATCTTTTGTTTTTGGTTTTTTTCTGACTGCACTATTCTATCTAAATGTACTGTGGTTCTTGTATGCCTTTTATTCCTTTAAACTTAATCTCTACTTCAAGTGTTGTGTGTGTTTCCTTCTAGGTGAGCCTTGATACTAAATCCAGAGCCTTCTCTTGGTTATTGATACTGTTCAACAGCGTAAGAAAAAAGGTGCTGGAACTCATGAAATTATTTACCTTTTGCACATGGTCAATCACTGTACACACACCCACACACATCAGTTGTGTAGGAAACATAACGGTCACCACCCGCAGTAAGCACTCAGCGCGCAACCACATGTCCAATCACAAGCCGAGCAGCGCCACAAGCCGAGCAGCGCCATCACAAGCAGTGCAGATGAAGTACACATGCATCAGATTCAACACACAAGCAGCCCGCAGGCACCGTTTTAATGATTTTGCTGCTGACATGCTACGCTCGACAGGACAATTCAAATCCATGTGGACCAAACATCAAATTTTCAAAAGTTACTTTTAAAACTTGGAAAATCTGTCGAAAAAAGGTGCCGGAACTCTGTTCCGGTGCGTTCTATGACAAAAAAAGCACTACGGTTCAAAGTTCCAGTTCTAGGCCTTTGAAATGGAGGATGCTGGCTTGGACCTTTATATTTCAAACTCAAGGAGCGTCCTATAAACTCTGGGAATGTACTGACTCAAGCAGAGCTGGACAGAAGAGGTGGCCTACCTGTGAATTGTTGGTCCCTGCCTGCACAGGTGAAAGCAAGGGCAACTCTTCATCTCTCCCATCACAAGAATGAAAAATCAAGAACAAAATGAACAGCAGCATTCCTTGTCCTTTAACCTTTACAACTACTAAGGAGTTGCTGCTCTTAGACAAATGTAAAATGCACAGTGATCAACAGAAAGTCTTTTGCAGTGGAGCCTCATGGAGATGTGGGTGTCCTGTTATGGCGTTTATTTATTTGGCCCGGTAAATGTTGATGCAGCACATCAGTCCACATGAGGAGGTGACAGTTGGCACAATAAAAACCCTGCAGAGCACTCCCCCTCTTGGTGCATTTTTGAGTAGGTGTTAATTTCTACAGAAAAGTGCAGTGACAGGAAAAAGCACATTCAGTGTTTCCACATTTGGAGAAGAGACCGGCAATGGTGCATTCAAGGTGGGATTTAAGGGCAGACACTGGACTTCTCTGGACTCTACTCAGATGACTGATGTAGCAGGGTAATTTTAACAAATTCTGAAATTAGCAAAGTAACACACATTACCATCAGGAGTGTGGGTATGGGGGAGAGCAGGCAGATAAACTGATTAATTCAATAGCTCATGAGTAGCTAACTGCCCTACTGGAGACCAAGCCATTTAGCCATGTATTCATGTGGACAGAAATAAGTACACAAAACATAAATAAAAACAACTCCAGCTTAGTTCTTGCAACTATCTCCTACCTGAGGTCAGGCTTGTTAATCCTCGAAATTTTTTTAAAAAAACGCTTAAAGTATCTGGGCAAAACCTCAGGACTGAAGTTCAGTGGGAGTCCAGGGAGTGAGTAAGGATGTAGAACTCAGCAAGTGTTCTGTGGGTTGAGGCCACAAAAGGGAGCTATTGACATGCTGCAGCTGAGCAAACCTTTCCCCCATCAGTTGGTGACTTGTTCTTACAGGGAAGAGGGTGCGGGGGCTCTGGAGGAAGCTGCTGGGTGATTTGGTCCTGCTTATTTTCAAGCCTGACCTGGGAGGCTTGCCCTGCTAACTTATCAGCATGTTGCATATGCTTATTTCTGAGCAGGCATGCAGAGGCTTGATCCTTGCTGCTCTGTGGAAATGCTGCTGTCCTACTTACTCCTGGTGGACATGAAAAAGTCTTATTCAATTTATTTTTGAGTAGGCATCGTTAGGCTTGCATCAGATGGAATGCAGTCTCTGAGACTTTTCCCAGTGTGGAATTTTGCATAATCATGCTGTGAAGGTGCTTAAAAAATTTAATTCGCCACCCAACCCCCGCCCCCTGCCCCACCATATTATTGCATCTCAGTGGGATGTGGCTAATTTTAATCCTTAGTTTTGTTTATGAAGAAGTCATCTCCGATATGACTGTTCTGTCAGGTTAAAGCAATCCCAAGTGCAAGTGGTTTTCACATCTAGCCCAAGTCTCTTATAATGCGTGAGACGGTTTCTATAGAACTTTTCAGCAATTTCATTACTGAGAATGCAAAGGCCTACCTTTCTCTCCCCTTCCCTTCATGTTTCATTAGAACTAGTTAATATTCATTCATAAACATGAGGCTGATTGTCGTTGTTGTTCAATGCCATCAGCTTGTCTCTTAGTCATGGATGAAAATCCTCCAAAATGTCCTATCAATTTTGCACTGCTCAGCTCCGGTAAATTCAAGGCTGTGGCTTCCTTTATACAGTCGATCCATCTCACCTTTGGTCTTCCTTTTCTTTTTCTTCCCATGACTTTCCCTAGCATGATTGTCTTCTCCAATGAGTCTTCTCTTCTCAAGATGTGCCCAAGGTATGACAGCTTCCGTTTTGCCAGGTTTGCTTCTCAGGAAAGCTCTGGAACCCACTTGATCCAGGACTCAATGGTTTGTCCTTCTGTCAGTCAAGGGTTTGGAAAGCTGTCCTCCAGCACCATGCTTCAAATGCATACATTTTCTTCCTGTCATCTTTCTTCATTGTCCGACTTTCACATCCATGCACAGTGATTGGAAATCCAATAGTATGAATGATCTTGGCCTTTGTTTCCAATGAAACATCATTACGCTTGAGCTTTTCTGTTTCCTCCATTGCTGCCCTTCCAAGCAGCCATCTACTTTCTTGGCTGCAGTCTTCATTGGAACTGATGACTGAGCCGAGGTGCTTAAAGTCTTTCACAAATTCAGTTCCTTCATAGTTGACAGTAAAGTCTAGTCATTCTTCTGTTGTCATGATATATACCAAATAATATCACTGATTGACTGCACGTGCTCCAGAGTTGCAGACAAACATGCACAAATGTTTCGATAACTCAGCTAGCTTGGTGCTTCTCATCTCTTCTGCCTTCTAAAAACCAGTGCCATGTAATAGTATAAGTAGCAAAAGTGGGATGGGGGAGGGGGAATGCAGGGTATGGGGTTTTCAGAAGCTTTGATTAAATTATTAAACAAAATAAAAGAATGACCAAACCCAGCAACAATATTAAAGTTGCTGTTCTTCCTCCCATTTTCTGCTGAGATGATAGCCATTGGAAGGGTGCATCATATGTTTGGTGCTCTGTATTGCATCCGTTCCTCCACAGGGGAGGAGGAATATGCAAGGGGGCGGCATATAAAAACTTTAAATAAACAAACAAACAAATAAATAGGGGTCCTTATGAGCTTTCTCTTACCCCTAACCTTCCTAACAGTAGGTTTTTTTCTTGTCAATTCTCTGCTATGACTGTGAAGATAAGTAGAACTTTTTCTTGAACAATACTTAGCATTTTTATAGTGCCTTTGAGTGCTGAAAGCACTTCCCATTAGAACTACCTTGTAATTCTACATAGCTCCGTGAGATGTTCCTAAGTGCATGAAGCTGAG
The DNA here is from genome assembly GCF_004798865.1 of Varanus komodoensis. Taxonomy (NCBI): domain Eukaryota; kingdom Metazoa; phylum Chordata; class Lepidosauria; order Squamata; family Varanidae; genus Varanus; species Varanus komodoensis. Next base: position 3,874,316 of record NW_025336236.1, read on the forward strand.
AGAGATACATAGTGGATCACAGTGTCCATGACCACCAAGCTCTCTTCCCCCCAGTTTCTCATTATGTGCAAACCTGGAGAAGGTGGAATACTGTACCAGTTCACAAGCCATGCAGAACCCATAGGAAGTTTTAGGTTCATGGGTGGCTTGTCAACGTGGGACTAGATATATGTTAAATGTCTCTTGGATTCATTTAACACACACATTTAAAAAATGCAACTAGCAGAAATATATGGTAAATGTTGAGATCACAATAGGCAAGGGAGTTAACCCTCTTACTTCTGATGGAGATCCTCCTGAGAGTCACTCTTCAAAGTTACTATACACACTGGGAGGAAATCCCCCATGGTTGTTGCTATGCTACACTAGGAGTCTTTTATCTGAGCTTCCAGCAAAAGAAGCATTTTAATGGGACTGGAGGGCTCCTAGACACCTGCAGAATGAGAATGAATGAACTCTGAAGATTGGTGGTTACTACCAGGTTATCTTACCTTGCTTCAATAGTTTTGAATGTAACCAGTGAAAGATACAGAAGTGTTGAGATCTTGCAGCATGCTGGCAAGAAGGCTTCCAAGAGAATGCTGCCTGTCTGCTTCTCCATGCTCAAGTGGTGTATTTGACTGCAGAAGCTTTTGGTCTATAAGTATGACGTTATCAACACTTTCGTTTCCTTCTTAACATCAAGAGCTCTTGTAGTGGAAGCCAATGCACAGTTAAGGCAGCACAGAGATGGTCTGTGTTAGAACCAGTGCTTGCAAGAGCCCTTGTGCAAGCTGTTCTCAGTGGGCCCCTCCTTCAGTGAGTACCTTTTCATCACCATATCGCTGCCCCCTTACAGGCCTTTTCATCCTTGCCATCCTCTGCGTAACAGGCAGTGAGCAAGCAGGCAGTGGCACCTACTGCCCGTCCTGTTCAGTACCTCCCGCCAGAACAAGAGGAAGGTGGACCAGCAAGTTGCCATGGGGAAGAGGAACAGCAGCTCTCGAGCCCTTTTGAAGCATGGGCTGTTGCGAGTGGCGTTTCCTCTTTTGAACAAACACCAGCCTCAAGTGGTGTCTCTCGCAAAACTGTATCGCCTCCAGATGCAAATCATCAAAATGAGCCTCTGAACACACACAGAGCCGTTTGTTGAACCTAATCTAGTGATTAATCCCCCAAACTCTCCTTATGAGCATGTTTGCACCCTTTCGGGAGGGCCCCTCTGAAAGGGAGCATTCCTCCTGCTCTGCATCTGATCAAGCATTTCTGATGAAGCTGCCATCCTGCTGGGAGCATCCCCCTGCTCCCAACGTGGCCCTTCCTCAGGTACCCAACCAAGTCTATGCTCGATGCTGCCTGCAGCCAAGCTACTAAATGGTCAAGGGTACTAAAGCCCACTGCTAGGCATGCAGTGTGGCCTGCTAGGGACAAAAGCACTTCCCCCCCGTTCCTTCCCACCTATTCAGGTAAGTCATAAAAAAGGTGTGTTGGGTTTGGATACCAGACGGGCAGACAATCTATGTGCTCAGTGGGCTGCATTCCATGTAGTGGAAGAGACTATGAAGGCAACTCTAAGCTTTTTCTTTTTCTCCCCAGTCATTCTTAAGGAGAAAGAAATATCGCACTAGCCTGCACCACAGCACTTTGCAAGAAGATGAAGTTGAGGAAACAAGTTTCCTGGAACAATCCCTCAAAGAAAAAAGCAACTAAATGATGCCTCTGTCTTTCAGCTTGTTTTGGGTACTGCAATTAGTCATACTGCAACCACATAGGCTGCTGAAGCCATGGAACATATGCCATCATGTTGTGACAAATTGCCTCCCCGCCCTTACTTCCAGTCGCTGTCACTTGAGGGTTTTCAGCCATTCAGCCAGATCACTGCTTGCAGAAATGCAGTGCATTTTTATGCTGCAGGGTATGAGGGCTCTGCTCCAGCATCTCAGGTCTCATCCGCAGGCAACACTTATAATAATGAGAGTCCATCCAAACATACCCAGAGCACCATTTTATTATTGCTGAAGAACTTTGTCCTGCCCTTGCTGGACTCCCACATATTTAATTCAGTTCCAGTGTTGAGCTCTGACTCTTCTTCAGTACACGCATATACCCCCCGCCCCTGGAATTTCGCTGTAGCCAGCCGACAGTGTGCAACAGCAATATTTACTTGCCATCGGCAAGAGCGAACCCCTTGGACTCCACAATCCAGCTGTTATCCAGCTGCCCAAACGGATTTCCCTCACTGATCCTCACTGCCTCACAGTCATGGAGGAATGTAGGTGGCCCTGTGTAAGTGATAAGAGGCCTGGAAGAGGGCTGAATGGACAGCTTGAAGAAGGGGTGGGATGTCTGGCATCACCAAGATAAAATGCCCTTCCTTTTCCAAGATGAACTAATGCAGAGAGTTTCTTTTTGGCATGATGCTGTTAATTCACTGTATCTACTTTTGGTTTCATCACAGAATTTAGGTCTAAACACTACTGAAGGAATGTTTCCTTTCCTGCTTTTTGCTATATGACCTCTAGGTGGCACTGTGGTATAGTGGAATAACACAAATAATAAGTAGAAACAGTGATTTCTTTTGGTTTACAATTAAATGATGCTCCAGGACCACTCTAGAAATGACACTTCCATGGCAGGAACCACAGACAATATTCTTAAAGTATGTTTTTTTCCCTTCCTCCACCTTAGTAGTAGATAGAGAAGGGTTAAAGGGATTAGTTTGTGTGTGAGGGATTAGTTGTGTGTATGTGTGAAAGTGTGAGTGAACGAAAGAAGTGAGTGGAGGTAAATGACAGATTACCCAAGGAACTGCAACACAAGTACCATAAACACACTGTGAATGGAGAATGAGCCTATGCACATGGAGTATATGAGGATGTGCATGAATGCATCATTACCTTGTGTTTGTAAATGCATGTGCATGTGTGGCCCCCACCACTCTAACAGAGCCCCTATGTGGCCCTTGGGACTGAAAAAAAAATGGAACTTCAGTTAGTGGCGGAAGGCTCAATTAGAGAGATCTGAAGCAGCTTGCACCAACACTCCATAAAAGCAACAATCACACAAGTTAAAAACAAACAAACAGGACACAGGACACAAAAGCAACATAGCAGTGAGAAATCAAAAACTGAACATCTGCCTGGCCAAAGTCTGCTGGAACAGAAAGTTATTCTGTTTAGAGCTACAAGTCATCAAGGAAGGAGTAAGATGACTATCCCAGGGCAGGCTAGTCCTCAACTTAGGTGCAGCAACTGAGAAAGCCCGATCTCATAGCCAACTGAGTTTGCATAGTGATGCTCTGAACAGGGCTTCCCTGGATGATCTGAAGGTTCTTGGAATGTAAGAGAGGATTTATTTGGTGTTGTCAGGAGTTGCAACATAAAAACATTAAGGATCAGGTCAAGGGTCCTTCTAGTCCAGCAGTCTGTTCACACAGTGGCCACATGGGAAAGGACCTGAGTGCAGCAGCTCCCTCTTGCTGGATTTCCAGCAGCTGCTGTCTGTAGTCATACTGCCTCTTTGGGGTGGGAAAAAATGTCGATGGAATCCACCCCTCAAGCATCTGTGGGCTTCTTCTCATGCTCAGCCTGGTCTTGGGAAGTGAGTCAACCTGTGCCAAGAGAAAGTCCACTAATGCTCATGGAATGAAGGTTGTGCAGCTGGCAACCTTCTTCCATACCACAAGCAGCAGCATGAGCAAAGGCTCCTGAGAAGAGGGATGCTGCTTGATCCCTGGTGAGTGAACTCCAGCTGTGCTTGTCAGAAACTCAGCACCATGGCAAAGGGGACCACAGTCTAGGCAGCCAAGCCTGGGGAAACCAACAGATTTGCAATCCCAGAACAGATTCCTCACACACCCCGATTGCCTCTGATAGGAGATCACAACCATCAGCTGTAGTAGCAATTGATGGCCTTCTTCAAAAAGTTGTCCAGTCCCTGTTTAAAGCAATCCACACTGGCAGTCCTTACAACATCTTGTGGAAACCAATCCCATAATTGAACTATGCATTGTTGTGAGCCGTGCTTCCTTGCCTCTAGCCTGAGTCTCCCACGATTCAGCTCCATGGAAGACTTCAGGTTCTACTGTCCCTATCCACTCTCCAGATCATTCATAGGTTCACCTGCATCATAGCTCACATTGCTTGCCTTTTTTCTAAGCTGTACAATCTCAGGGCTTACCTTTTATATACTTACTAATTTTATCTTTTATAATTCTTTTAGCCAAGTTACTCAGAACAAATGTTAAGTCAACTGGCATGCAATTTCCAAAATTCTCCCACCCCAGGGCCTTTTCAAAAACTGGTGTTACATTGGCCATTCTCAAGTCCTCTGATACAACAGCTGAACTTAGGGAAAAGATACATTTTTGCTAGAAGATGAACAATTCCATATTTGAGTTCTTAAGAACTCTAGTATGAGTACCATCTGTACTTGGTATTTTATTAATTTTCAGTTTGTCAGTGAGTTTGAGAAACTTTTGTGAGCACCTTTTGCCTCCATTCCTCAGATTCCCTCTCTGAAAACGTGCATTCGGGCACAGGTATTTGCCCTGCTTCTTTTGCAGTGAAGACAAATGAAAAAAAAATCTATTCAGCTTCTTTGTACATCCTTGTCCTCAATCAGTACTCTTTTAACTCTATTATCCTCCACCGGTCCATCTGGTTCCCCAGCTGGTTTCCTGCTTTGATCTATTTAAAGAGTTCTTCATTGTTTGCCTTGATGTTCATAGTGATATGATCTTCAACATACTTATTTTTCATTTTCAATTTTTTTGCAATCTCATTTCTTATTGCCTACTTGCATTTCCCCTTTCTCTTCCCATCCCCCATTTAGTTTCCTCCTTTGTGCAGACTTCCATTTTCTGACTGAAGTTTGAATGCAGGATTGTCCCTTCTCTAGTTGATTCATGGCGGAACGTTTGAGGCTTCCCTGATTTCATTTTCCATCTCAGTATCAGCTTGAACATTCTGGTCTGGGAGAAGATAGCAAGCTCCTGGTGCTGCGTTAGTTTTGGAGCATGCCTCTCGCACCCATACTACTTACGTGGAAGAGTCTGCCTCCTTTAGGTTTTCTAATGTGTTCAGCACTGTGCCCCCTTTGATGTACAGAACCAAACTTCTCCCAGTATGTCCTTCCCTATCCTTCTTATAGAATTGATATCCAGAGATGACTGATCTACTGGTTCTCCCCATTCCTCCAGATTTCCAGATTTCTCCCCATTCCTCCAGATTTCCATAGAGCCACTGTGTCTATGCTCGCCTTTAAAATCAGACAGTCCCAGTCCCTCACCTTGGCTTGGAGGCTTCATGCATTTGCATTAAAACATGTTTACATAGTGTCTCTCCCCAGATGTTTCTGGTATGAACATCTGGTACGTCTCTGGCACGTAGAGCCGTTCAGCTGCCTGCCATGTTTTACCAGATGCCCATAGCCTTCTGCAGTCCTTTAGGGCAGATTAACCTGTCAGCTTTCCTCCAGGGTTCAGTTCACCTTTTTATGTTTACTCTCAGCAGTCTGGTTCTAGTCTGCTTCAAGTGGAGCCTGGGCCTCTTGTACAGGTCAGGCTTGTTCCCATGACGGTTTCCCAGCACTTAACAGAACCGAGTCCCTATTAAGCCTGACAGTGTCCCACCACTGTTTTATCACTGCATTCAGACTTCTCAGCTATAGTTGCCTAGTGGCTGAGAACAGGCAGGATCTGAGAGAAAGCCATGTTGGTGGTCCTGAATTCCGGGCCCAAGGTTGCCTAAAGTGACCTAAGTTTCAGCGGCATTTCTCCATATGACTGGGACTAACATGGTTCATGAGAACTGACTGCAATCCAGTATTAATTACAAAGCTGTCTAGGTGGTGATTGATATCTGCAGCCTTTGCACCGGACAGGTGAGTTATCATGTGGTCTACACACAAATCACAAACTCTAATGCCTATGTGTCTAATGACTGAATGTTCTCCCATCACAAGTCCCTTCTCCCAGAGGCACTAACTTTGCACAAGAAGATGTTTGCTCATCTTTTGAGGGTTTTGCTGCCAGCAGACACCCACCATGGATAGTGATGCAGTGAGGCTGCAAAGAGGCGTATTTTCTACTTTACCTTCTCCCGATAGCTGTCAGAAAGTGAGCTGTCAAGGGCAATCAAATCTGTGATAGGTCTTTGAGCATGAAAGCTGATATATCACCCCCTGTGTTTCAAGAGCCTCTGTTTTGCAGGGTAGGGGCTGGATCTGACTGCCCACCCCCCATTTCCCTGCAACTTTTCCATTTTTACCTGCCTCTTTAGGTACTCAGGAAGGTAGAAAATGGTGAGCTACCCCATTTAGGGGAGAACAGAGTTTTGACAGCTACTAAACGCCAGGTTTCCTTTTAAAATTGGGTTTTCAACAGGTGAATCAGGGGGTTTTGATAGGAGCATGTGCACACTTCCCCAAGCACTTAGTACCTTGGGAAACAGTGGGGAGGGTACAGGACACTGAAAAGAGTTCAGTTCAGTTTCTCCAAATTAAAGGTCTTGCTGTGAAGGCTTCTACTTGCCATTCTCACTCATTGTTTCCCTGTCCCCCCCACACAGGGAACAATTCATGGTTAGTTGGAGTGGCTTGTTCTGGGCTCACATGGTATGATAACTCACCATGGCTTGTCATCCACAATGGGCTGTTGCGTTGTATGAACAGAGCCAATGCAAAGTATCTTCGAAATTGATCGACATTTTTGTATTTGAATAGAAAAGGAATATTAAAGTGATGTATGAAGTGACTCATCACTGTCTGAGTTGGTTCAAGCCATTAAATTTGACCCAGTTTCTTTAGATTGTGGATTGCGGTTCAATAGCTGTAAAGATAGTTGCTATGAAATTATCTGTATTTAAAAAAAAAAAAATCAGTGTCAGGTTCCTTTTTTGTGGGTTGCTCTAGAAGTCATGCTGAAATATGCATGAGATTTCATGAGAGACAGCAACCTTTAAGGCATTTTGCTGTTTCTTAAACCAAGTGTTTGTATTTATTAAATACTATGCAACAGATTACCTGCATGGATCAGCAGTGCTATCCTGAGCATATTATCTACCTCATGGGGTTCACAAGCTTTCTGGCACAAAGGACTGCATCAGGCAGTGATGAGACCACACACACTTATGAATGTGCACATGCAAATGCACAACCACACTCTTACACAAACAAAAGTATTTGGGGATTCGCTCCTCTCTGAACAGACATGGGGGATAGGAGAAGGGAATCCATGGGGTTTTTCTTGCTTGTATTTGTGCAAGCACGGAAACCTCTGCTCGTGTCTGATGAAGGGTGAGAGATAAGAGAAGGTCTTTCCTTGCTAGTGTTGCTGCTTATCAAGGAGATCCCTGTGGTTTCTTGTGCTAGTGGAGGTAGTAGCAAAGGGATGCCTTTCCTTATCGCTGATCTTTCATCAAACACACAAGAAAAGATGCGTTTGGTAGGACTAACAAGGGAAATGCCAAGCAGTAGGTAAGAGCAGCGAGTGCATGGGGGTTTGGCTGGCCACCAGAAATGGTTTGGAGGGTCTCCTATGGCCTGTGACTCACCCTATTTGTCCATTTCACCCTGAGTTTTCTTCCTCCTCCTGCCCACTTTAAGATTCTAGATTTTCCCTGCTACTTATCTTTCCCTTTCTTGCCATGATTGTAAGCCCATTTCAACTTTTCCACCTTTTTGTTCTTTACCCTTCCCTCCCACTCCCAGAGATGGCAAAGTCTGGCTTAACAACCAGTTTTCGTGATGCTCGTTTTGACAGCTCCTGGCAGCCCCTTCTCAGTGCCCCAAACAGCACTTTGGAGGGCCTGCCAGTGGTGGGGAGAGCATTCACCTTATTTTTATATATCCACATGTGTGCAACTGTGCAGGAATGCACTTGCACAAGTGTGGAAATGGGGACCTTTTGCTGGACAGTGTTGAGGGACTGAGAGCAGCCGTCAGAGTGCAGCAGCTACCAACTGACTGCATGGCGACTTTCTCGTGACAACTGGCAAAAGGCAAGCTGTCAAAGAAAGCAAAGATGCACGTGATCTTAGCTTGTTAAAAGGTGATGGTGAGATTTAGACCTCCTTAGCAGCAAGATCCTTGCCCCCATTCCCCCATCCCTGGGAGTGATGCACTTTCCCCCAAGATCAGGAAAGCTGCTGATTTCCTGCTTGCCTCTCAGGAAAGTGCACAAATGCATCCCGTTCCCTTTTCTAAGCCCCCTTCAAAAGGGGGTTTTAGAAGAGCAATAGAGTGGGCTTTAATGACTGCCTATGTCCCATAAAAATCCAATCCTTGTGTCAAAAGCCTATGTTGATGGCTTGTAGCTCCTTCACAAGCCAGTTTGGGTTTGTATGACACAACAAGCCATGTAGTCATAGAATAGGAGAGTTTGAAGGGATCAGAAGGCCATCGGTTCTAACCTCCTTCTCAGTGCAGGACACGAAGTTAAGCCATCCCTCTCAGATGGGTGTAAAAAACAGTGTCAACAGCTGACTATCCCCAGCTGCTGACCTTCTTAATGACTAGGAAATTCTTGCAAGGGGGATGCATTTCCCTCACTACCCCAATAAGGATTATGTGATTTAGTTGTCTGCTTTGGAAGAGAAAGTACAATTTGAGCCAGAGACTGAGAAAGGCACAGAGAGACAAATTTTGTCTCAATAAGGTAACAGCATCTTGATGTGTTGGCTGCCTCCCTGGAGAGCTGGTTTAGAAGCTGTCTGACAGAATGTTTAAGCTGCTCCTCAACTATGTTTAACCTGTATATTTTGAGATAAATGCACATTTCGATCCTGCATTGCCCCAAACTGTGGAATGCACTCCCTCAAAAATTATGATCGGCTTCTGCTCTCAGGACCTTCAGAAAGGCTGAGGCGAGGCTTCTTTTCCATTTAACCTTTTAAAATGTGTTGTTTTACTGTTCTTATGTTTAAATTGCCATACATTGCAGTGATGGCCTTTTAGCAGTTTAAAAAAAGTTAATAAATTAATTAGATATTATATTCCACCAATAACCCTCCTTCCAAACTAAACCAGGCCTGGGCACCTGCTGAGACCATGGAAATTCTTATTATTTGGAAAAAAAGTGACTGGAACAACGCTTACTTAATGATTGCGGTAAAAATATCGGAGGCTTATGAAGCCTTAACAAGTACTGAAAATATATATTTCCTAGTAGGTAATATGAAAAACTGTTGTGGGATGAGGGGGACAAAAGGGTATTTCCAAGCTGCATCTTCTCAATACGATTCTGGTTGCTCAACAACGCTTAACTTTGGAGCGTTTAGCAACTGCATACTCAGTCACCACAGACTGAGGTCATCCAGTCATACCTCAAACAATTAGCCAGTAGGCATTGTGCTATCAAAATTATTTCAGTTGCACTTTAAAATGTAATGTTCGCCATGTACAAAATTTAAAAGAAATTAAATTAAGTACATTACTCCTAAGTGAAAAGTGGTGATGAACACCTCTACATTTTTCACAAAAGTTTCTTCAAGATATCCTTCTCGTAAAGCCCTTGATTTCTTATAGGATCGACGATTTGTGAATTTTTTCATAAGTGCCTGTGTTCCAAGATGGCCAGATATAACCATTGTTCTGCAAAAGCAGTTCCCTGCAACTCAGTGACCTCCAGATGTTTTGGATTGTTATGCTGGTTTCAGATGATGGGAGGTGTAATCCAACGCATGTGGAGGGTCCAGGCTGAGAAAGTCTGTTTAAAAGAAAATCTGGCTTTGACCTCTGAACAGCTGCATTGACCCATATCAACAAACCACATCTGGCAGTTTTCATCTCCATCAAAAATATGATGCTACAAACCTTCAAAATCAGTTTTGTCTTTCACCTCAGCAGCTATCCTTTCTGCAAAACTTTGTGGAAGCATGCCCAAATCCTTGGGTTATAACCAACTGGAGCTATGAAAATCTCATGGGCATATAGAAAAGAAATAGGCTCAGACAAAGAAGGTCCTTCAAGGTAGAGCAATACATTTTGCTAAAAAGTGCCTTTCAAACTGGCCTACTCCCAATTGTTCCACAATAAAGTCACCTGATCTGAGCCCCATCAATATGCCTGGGTTGTGCTTATGCTTTGTTTCATGATAACACACCGTTGCTCTACGCTTTTCCTGAAAAGCAAATTAGCATGGGAGACAAAAGGGCATCTGCTGGAGCAGCTGCAATGCGAGAAAAGATGCTTCTCCTTGGTTCTGAACAGGATGGGTGGAACAGAAGTCTCTTGATCCTTCCATCTTCACTGTCGCCAGAATGAGCTGGTGATAGAGTGGCCACCAAAGAAAAGGACAGAAGATAATACAGCAATAAATATATCAGTAATTTTTGTATGCATATATGTGTGTATATATGAAATACACATATGTGTCTGCACACAGCAAAAATAAGTTCTGTAATTAATTTCATGTGTGGGAGGCTGCAACCAAATATTAAGTGTATCTGTTCACTTGATGGGTGACTCTTGGTGAACCGCTTCAAGACCCCTGGCCTCTCCCTTCTTTATCTTTCAGCTGGACTTGGACTGGGCAGTCCTTCAATGAAAGGACACCTTCAAATAGAAGACTGTCCTTCTACAGCCCTTCAAATAGAGGTTTATCCACTTCAAATTAGGAAGCATTTCATACACTGACCAGCCACCTGGAAGGGTGTATAGAAGAAAGCCTAGGCTTGTTGGAGAGAGAGAGAGAGAGAGAGAGAGAGATCTCCATATATATTGCATTCCATTGACAGCCTCTCCCAAACACAATTGAAGAAACACAGAAACAGGGCGAGTCAGAGGGGCCTCCCAGGCCATCTAGACTGACCCCCAGGCTCCGCTGGCTCCGCTCATGACATGCCCACCAAGAGAAAAGATGATGGCTATGAACCTTGGCAACAAGACTTACACCGGTCTAACATTAGCCCATTCCCACCCAAATGGTTAAACAGTGTGTCTTTTACCTAGCTGAATGTTTCTCTGAGGATACACTGCCACTCCAGAGGCACGTCATGTTATTCTTATAGTCAAGGCACTCACACACATGTGCGCATGTGAGAATGCATGATCATTGTGAGGTGCTCAGAACATTCTAACTGCTCGACCATATGTGCATCACTCAGAAATAAGTGGCATTTCATTCCATGGGACTTACTTCCCAGTAAGTGCTCATAGGATTGGAACCTAAATGTTGTTCTTATCTACGATATCTTGTATACTTCAAAGTATGAGCAACTAGAGAGCATCTGTAATTCATTTGCTGGTCCTGTGATTCTCACTTGTTTGCACGTGATGCCCCATGGTGGTGGAGCAAGGCTATGACATCCTCTGTTACACTGTGGATGTCATTGTCACTGAGAACTGGGTAACAACCAGAAGCCTGGCTGTTTAGAAAACTAGCAGGTGATTTTATTTATTTACGTATTTATTTTAATTCCATCTTTACCCAAAACAGGATATCTCAATATGGCTTCTTGATCTTTTATTCCGTTTTGCTTTGCCCACTCTCATACCCCTGGACTCCCTGTCTTGATCAAACCAGTTACTTTACTCTTGCCCCTATTTGCTTGACTGGGGAGGTTTTCTTGCATGCATTCATGTCTCTGTCACACTTAAGAGGGAAACTAGGGAGGGATATAAAGGGCAAAACTATTGGGTACAATGGCCAGTTATAAACCACCAAACGAACTGACAAAGAAGGTCACCAGTTCGCAAAAAAATCACATACGCTAGTTTATATGAAAATGGAATTGAGAGATGATGATGATGATGGAGCACATCTTCACCATAACGTAGAAGTCTGTGGCTAGGTAACTTGTGTATCTTGCCTAGCCTGCTGTCCAAGAGCAAACTCCTGATGGGCAACTTCAGCACGTGCACTGGTCTCCCTTCTGATGGTTCTTTTGCTTTTAAGTTGGGTTGCACTGGACAGTCCTTCAAAGAGATGATGCTTTTCTGACAGGCACCTGGCCATCTGTGGGGTTCATATGGATACCCCAGTAACTGGGTCTAGTGCTAAATAAATAAATGCATGAATACATAAACAGAACCTGCTAAATTCCAGGATAAAATGACTTCAACGTGTACTCATGTATCACTGCAAAGTGATCCTACCTAGAAACAAACACCAGTAAGTTCAACGGGATTTACTACAAAGTGTTTCTGGCTCAGGTAGATGCTGTTGGACTTAAACTCACATTCTGGCTGGGGCTGATGGGAACTGGAGTGCAACAACATGTGAAGGACCACAGATCTTCTACCCTTGGTTTATTAGTTTAACGCCTTAGGGCATGATCCTTCCAGCCAAGCCATACATCCGCATAAGCCTCTCTTCCCTGTTACCACAGTGGTGGTCACCTCGACTGCCCCAGAATCTTGCACCCTGATTTTTACTTACATGGCCATCACAGAAGCCTCACAGAAGGGAAGGAAAGGAGGCCGAAATGCTGATAGCAGTCAATGGAGGTCCTCAGCTCCAGCTCCTTCCCCTTGACACACCCGCTCCCTGGCACTCCGGTGCATTTGCAGCCTTCAGGAAAACAGGTGCCGTGTGACTCTGAATAATACTATCCTTCCACCTTCCCCTGACAACAATGGGAAGCCCCAGACCTGCTCCTTTAGTCTGTATAGCCTGAGATGTATTCAGTCCCTTCATGAGAACTGAAAAACAAAGAGGCCTTGGAGTGAATGTGGACAACAAGCTAAATATGAGCCAACAATGTGATGCAGCTGCAAAAGGGGAAAATGTTATTTTGGGATGTATTCATAGAAGTATTACTTCCAAATCATGAGAAGTAGCAGTTCCTCTATACTCCTCACTAGCCAGACCTCATCTAGAATAGTGTCCAGTTCTGGGCACCAAGATTTAACAAAGATGAGGAAAAATGAGAAAGGGTCCAGAGAAGGGTAGCAAAAATGAACCAGGATTTGGAAACATTGCCCTTTGAGAAGAGACTGAGAGAACTGGAAATGTTCAGCCTTGAGAAGAGAAGATTGACAGGGGGCATGATATCATTCTATGAGAACCACGAAGGCTGTCACAAAGAGGAAGGTCAAGATCTCTTCTTGCTAATGCCTGAGTGTAAGACATGGAATAATCAACTCAAGTTGTGACTGCTCAGTTTCAGGCTAGGGGCCAGGAAAAGTTTTCTAATGGTCAGAGCAATACGACAGTGAAACCAGTAGCGTAGAAAGGTAATAGTCTCTCCCACACTAGAGACATTCAAAAAGAAACTGAACAGTCATCTGAGTGGGATGGTGTAAACTGGTGTCCTGCAACAGTAGGAGGTTGAACCAAATAGCCTTCTTGGCCCCTTTCCCAGAACTCTACTATTCTGATTCTATGAGAAGAATCAAGGATATGGGCATTAGATGTCTCCTCTCCATGCAACATCTTTGGGGAGGGGACAGACAAACCCCCAATATTTTCCATTCCCCAATTCCAGAGGCGGGGGGCAGAGTTGATCTCAAATCCAGCCATGTCACTTCCCTGAGCAGAAGGTGGCTGGGCATCTCAAATCAAACAGAGCCCCAATCAACTCCAGAACCAAAGAAAATTACACAGACGGTTTGTTTCTGCTCTGGAAGACAAAATATGGCACCAAAAAAAGAGGATGAAAGAGCACGACAATCTGAATGAAACTGGCATACTCTAATTTGTAGGTATTGTTGAAAATTTAGAAATGATTATTATAATTTAGATGGAAATATATGCTTCTAATGTCAGTTGACAAAGAAAAATAAAAAAGGCATAACAGAGTAGAAAACATTGCTTTATCTCTTCAGTAAGAGCTCAGGGAAAGTGTGGACTATTCAAACTAATGGCGTTGTTTTGTGTGGCTTTTAGCCACCTTCACACCCACAGTGTATTTTAATTCTATTGGGATTATCACTTTTAAGCATGTTAGATCACATGCTCATTGCCACTGAAAATCCCAACCAACAATAATTATTAATGCATACATAACCGTTGCAACTGAAGGGAATAAAATTGTGGAGATAGCCAACTGTGCTGACCTAGAGTGAAATAGCAAACATTAAAACAGTTGTGGGTTGCACAGTTGGATCAAACGCACTTTGCTGATCCTAATAAATATTCATCTTATGGTAGCTAGATGGTGTTGTACGTTTTTGAGGTCCTCTACCCGGGATACTGACCTTTAGATATTAGATGGTCTCTTTTCAGTGGTGGGCCACTTTTGATGGAATACCCTTCCCAGATAAGCACAGGATGCAAGGACATTATGGTTAAGACCTTTTCAATTCTACTAGACTTTGAATAAGTTATTGGTGATTTCTGCTTTTATTTTTTTTTCTTTTCCACTTTTATGATGCTTTCTGTGGTGCTCATACTCTTAGAAATGTTTTTAAAATGGTTTTTATGATTATTTTTATTGTAAACTTATTTGAAAGCAGTTTAAAGGATTTTAAATTCAAGTTAAAATGTGTACCAGTGGCACATTTACAGTGCATCAGATTGAATCAATATCTGGCACACCATGAGTTTAGTTTCATGTATTTGTAAAGTAATCAATGGAGACTTTGTACAGGAAAAAACTGAATATCAATTCTTGAACCCATGCGAAATGCAAGCACCCGCATTGTGGAATGATTTATATGCAATGCAACACTGGAAGCCTGTTCTCACAATGATCCTCTATCTTGCCAGCATCTCTCTGGCTTCTTGGTAATTAACTCCTTTGCAATTCAATGCCACTAGTCCAACATATAAGATTTCTTGAAAAATTACTTGTTCTTCCACACTGTCAAATTTCTAGGGGTCTCTTATCAGAGTTTGGAAAGAGCAAGTCACAAAACTGGCAATGTGTGGCCAAGAAGCTGTGCTTGGCCCACCTTCAATATATCAAAATTTGCCTCTAGAACACTGCATGACGCAAGCGCTCGGCCTCAACAAGCCTCTGTGTTCTCTCAGCGTAGAAACTGCTCCTGCGCAAATGCATTTTGAAGTTTATGAATGTGCTCTAAGAAATATCCTAAAAGACTAACAGCACAATTCTACATGTGTCTATTCAGGCCTCATTTGCAGAATAACATGATATAGGATTGGATCATGACGCACTCTTAGGTATTATTATTATTATTATTATTATTATTATTATTATTATTATTATTATTATAGCATTTCTATGCCGCCCCTTGCTGAAACCTCGGGGCGGCTTACAACATGATAAAATACATTGAAATACAATAGTACATAATAAATTACCATTAAATATAAAAATACAAAAAAGACATTGATTTACAAAAATAAAATTAAAATTATCAGTATAAAATAAAAATATAGGAGGAGAAAGAGAAGGAAGAAGAAGTTGCCCTGGCCAGATCATATGTTTTAACAATTGAAATGATGTTTAAATAAAAAGGTCTTTACCTGGCGCCGAAAAACCAGTAACGACGGTGCCAGGCGGACCTCTTTGGGGAGTGAATTCCATAGGTTGGGCGCCACCGCAGAGAAAGCCCTCCTCCGGGTACTTACTCTCCTAATTTCTTTCATGGAGGGTTCCCAGAGAAGGGACTCTCCCGCAGATCTCAAAGGTATCTGGTTAACTCAGTAGTAAACTGAAAATGCCAAACAACGACAATCCTCACTGTGGTTAAATAGATTTACTCCTCAATCATGTATATAAGATTGCAGTTTTACTCATGTAAAGTTTATTTTGCATGTTGAAGACATATATTAGAATCAATAGAATTCAAAGTGGAAATCAGTGTCTAATGACTGTTTTTTGTGATTTCTTGAATTCCAGTCTTGGTCACTAGATGTCACTGGACAATTTAATTAGATTGCATAGTTCTTTAGATTAGATTGAATATTCTTCCCTGGGAATATCTAAATACACACGCCAAGCTTCCCTTGGAATACCTAAACATGCATGCCAAGGTAGGAATAAAGAAGTCTCTTTTTCCCTCCAACATGCAAGGGGAAAGGGGGGGGCTCATATTGGAAAAGCATAGCATAGATAGGAAGGATTAAAAGACCTGAGTCCTGTTGTTGCTTCTGCAATCAAGTCAGGAGCCCCTCCCACCACAGCCACATTCCCACGAGATGCCATGCATAAGGGACGGCATACAGCAGCTTTAAATAAATAAAAGTAAATACATTCATTTTTTAAAAAGTTGGTAGATCAGCCATGGATTACCTGGCCTAATGGATCACTCGGCCCTAAGTTAGATACTTTGTGACTTGGAGAGCATGGGTCAAGGACGGCGCCTTGTAGCCTTCCAGATGTTGTCAGGCCACAGCTCCCATCATCCCCAGCAAACACAGCCAACACTGAGGGATTTTAGGAATTGCAGTCCAATAACACCTGGAGGCCACATACGGATTCGAAAAGCTGAGTCATACGGCTTTTTCCTATCTGAACATGCACAGGATCATCCCTTATATGCATGCACTGAATGCACCCATGGCTTTTGCCCAGCATCTATTTGCATGTAATTAAATACAGGGATTGAAGCGGGGATTTAATTGCTTACTATTTACAACTGAGCTATTATGTGACCTCTTCTAATGAGATAAATGCATGCATGCCACTTGCATAATAATGCTGATCTCAAAGTACTAATCAGGGTTTTAATTAAGATGCAATGAGGCACCCTTGTTTTTTCAGATGGCCTCCAAATGCTGTGCATTTAATATGAATTGTTTTGCTAAGGACTTTTTTATATGAGGTATTTAATGTGCACTCATTATTCCTAATTTGGGACTGTTTATAGGTTCCTTAGATGACATTATGACTGTCCAGTTTTGCTTCTGTGTCTAACAAAAGTGTTTGGCAAGTTTTTAAGAAATGTATTTAATTGGGAAAATGTATTTAATTGTAAAAACAAAAGAAAGTGCTTTTTTCACTTGCGCATTTGCACTACTCTACTGTACCATAGCGCCACCTAGAGATTCTACAGAATCTTTGCAGAGTACTCAGATTTTATTGTGCGCTAAAACGAAAGCAGATGCAGTAGATTTACAGCCTTGTGTTGAGAAGCCTGAAAAACCCTTATCAGGACGTTTTTCGAAAGCATTGGCATGCATTGCATATCTAACATTTAAGGAGCATGAAAGTATGTGTGGGATGAGTAAGATACCAACATCGTTCCTAAGAAAGATATCACTTGCTATACGAGAACTGAGTTTTGGTCTTTTTGCTGAATGTATGAGTTTTGAGGGTTTTGCTGAATTCTTACCATTTCTGAAAACAGATGGGTCTGTTACATGTCTAATTTGTACATATCATAAGTTACTGCCATTACATGCAAACATGCTGGCGTATGGTGAAGTTGAAAACATGGTGCAACAATTCTGCAGTGAAAGCAGATTAATGTCTGCTTAATAGCCTCTTGTGGAAAAGCTCTAAAGTATAAGCATGTGATGTGGATTGTTTGGTTAAATATTTAACTGAATATTAATTATCAACATACTGTAAATCTATTTTTAGCTTGATTACCTTGATGAATAAACATTGGACTCTGAACTGTCCCCTGTAGTCTATTTAAAACATTTAAATTTAAATATAGTGGCATCTCCGAAGAAATCTTGCAATTTATAGTGTTTGGAAATCTGAGCTCACACTGCCACAATTTTTTTTGCATGTCCCATGTGTCAAACGTTTGTGACACTTCTGGCACAGCAATTCTGTTAAGAATGGGAGAAGCCTGAACATACTTATGGGGTCTGGAAATGTAGCCTCTTGGCTTACTGATCCAGTGTTCAGTATGTCTGCTATGTGAACTGTCAATCTCGGCATGCACCTTCGGTAACTTGGTCTTCATAGAACATCTCTCTTCACACCGGGGTGCTACCGAATGCCTCCTCCTCCTCCTCTTGATTGGCACAAGGAACAGAAAATAAATGGTTCAGTATGGATGAGGACAACCATAACAGTTTGGAACTCTCTTTTCCCTCTAGAAGTGAATTCTGCAAGGACTCAACAAGAAGAAATTTGCTTCCTAATTCTTCTCAAGAACTGCTGTGGATACAAAGGGAATGCAACCCTCATTACTTGGGGTGGTATCCTACTGCATGCCAGTGGAACCTGTCATGAGCAACCAGGTACACTAACGGTTCTTGGTGCAATGGGAATTGAGTGGACGCTCTCAATTCCAGCCCGAAGCAGGTCACTGGCGTTTGCAGAAGGTAGCTTGGCTGAAATTCCTGGTCCAGGCACCAGCACTTCCTCATTTCCAGCATTCTTTTGCAAAGCACTGACTCGCAGTTGCACTCATGGAAGGCCCTCTCAGTGAAACAGAATGAGCCATTGTTTAATGCCAATACTGAATGCTGCCCAAGATCAGCAACGGTATCACTGATTTTTAAAAATGAGATATCAGGTATCAGGAGGGAGGGGGTGATTGCATTCAGGGCTGCAGCATGCAGCAAGGAGAAGTTTAAGTCGTGCTCACCAGCCACAGTTTTGGCAAAAACCAGCACCTCCTGAGTATTTATATTCATTCATTCATTCACGTATTTATAGGCTGCCTATAACTGCTGAGGCCTTCCTAGGCAGCTTACAATACATAAAGTAGCCTTGGGGTGGGGGTGGGGGGGAAGCTTCTATTGGCTGTCTCTTCACCTGCTGTTTATTTATTTGTTTCACTTATATCTCACCTATTTTCCTTCAAGGAACTCATGGCAGATTACACAATCTTCCTCACCCACTGCATTTTATTCTTGCAACACCAGCCTTGGGAGGTAGGTCAGGTTGAGAGTCCGTGACTGGCCCCAAGTCACCCAGGAAACTTTGTGGCCAAGTGGGCACTAGAACGTGGATCTCCCAGAGATCGGTCCACCACTCTAATGACTGCACTGGCTCTCTAGCACTGGTTGTGCTGGAACCATTGCAGAACAGAGTGGCCAAGACAGAAAGGTCTTTTTAACAGAAGAACGGTACAGCGAGAGGATCACAGCCAGGAGTCCTGAGTGGCACAGTTCAATCACTCTTGCTGTGAGCATCTCTGCAGTTGCTCCCACCTGCAATGCAGGTTGCAGGAAGTGCTTATACATTCTGTATGCAGCTGGCACACGATAGGATGCATATCCAGGATGCAAACTGAACCCCACCCCAACTATTGGCCAGGAATACATGTGGCAAACAAATGTTAAGGTAATGAGCATAGCAAACGATTGGTGTGTTTCATTCAGTGAAGCCTCTCTGAGTGATCCGTTTCTGATCTGGCTGGAATGGAGGACGGATGCATGGCACAGAAGAGAGCAACGAGACAACGCAACAATCAAATTATAACCTCAGCCGATAACCATCATGTCTGAATCATAATCAGATTTTTCAAACATTATTTTGCACTTCCCTTGTTAGCAATGCTGGAGTTATCTCCCAGTTCTTGCCAGAAACGAGCACTTATTTATTTATTGATGATCAGCATTTGTGCTTACAAGCCAGTTTGCTGTAGGACTCTTTCACTAATCTACCAGCTGCCCCCCCTCCACACACACTTTTTTAGGGAAAAGTTCATATTTTAAAAATGTTCTACACTTTTTGCAGTGGATAGGCAGCTGTTTCTTTGGAGGGTGGTTTATGATCTTGTAAAGCAAAGAGCAATAGTCCAGCTGTGACTAAACGGTGGATCTTAAGCTAATATTTGATTTCTGTTTGACATTCATGTAGAAGCATTTCTTGCATCAGTTATGTGTGTGTGTTGAAATCATGTAACAGTAGAGCAAGAGGATAGCTTGTCAATTTCTCATGTGATCCTCCTTCCATTCTAGGACTGAATTGTTATTCATGGCCCGTTATTTCCAGCAGAGTGGCAGATGAAGGCAACTGTAAGTGTCTCCCAAGGCCACATGAGGGTCATTGTTTCACTGTGCTAAAGCAGTTAAATCATTCTTCATGGCCTAGTTAAACTACAAGTATTCCCAGACCAGTTGTACTAAAATGCATTCATGAACAGTGTAGAGTGCATTATGATAAAGTACATTTTCTACTATGCACTGTAAGTAAATACCCCTGAATGTCTGTGCAGGTTTCCTCATGTTTTCAACAAAACCAAACATCCTTGCTTGAAAACTTGCAAAAAGTAGAACTTTTCTTTTTTTCCTTTTTTTTTTTAAAGAAAGAAAGGAGAAAAGGAACTGAGCTTTCAGCAAAACAAAGATTGTCAAATAGATGGGTACATCAGAGTTCATATCTACCTAAGCATAGCTTAAGGACGTATGTTCCCTCTTGCTGCCTTTATGCAGTGACAGGCAATGTTCAATTTTGTGGTGAGAAGCAATAGGCAAAATCCTTCTCTGTTTGAAAGGCTGCTGAGGATTAAGCTCCATTAAACTCAGTGGGTCTTCTGCCTGAGTGAGCATGCATTGGATGGGCCATACTTGTGCAAAACCCCAAGCTAAATTAGGAATAAAGGCAAAATGCTGATCAAATACACACATATATTCCTTCCAGTATATGCAGAATTAGAAATGCAACGCTTGCAACTTTACCTCCTAGCAAACTTCTTGGCAAAGTTCCTCCAGTTTTTCTATAGTTACCAAAGCTTGCTTGTTCAAATGTGATATTTTGGGAGTCATCCTATCCTGGTGGCAAGGCTAGAATTCACCACTTCCCCACACAGTGACTTCTGGCTTTTGTGCTTTGGGCAGCAATGTTCCATGTTCTCCTTCTGTGCAGCAGAGAACATGCCTCTAGGGTGAGTCCACTTGCAGGACTACTCACTATATACAAATATCAGGCTAGTTCACAGACTCAGAAAGAGATATTTAATTAAAATCATGTTGAAGATGAAACATCCCTTGCAGATTAAGCTGCATTTTATTATGTATGAATGATGTTATCTCTCATTCTTCAATCAAAGGGAACATGAACACACTTTAAAAGTTTATGAGTTCTCTTTACACTTTTATCCTACTAAATTATATGCTAAAATAATACAAAATGGCATAATAATTATGGGAAAAAATTAAACAGTGTCCATGCTGCAGGGGGAAAGGCATCGGAATGTATTCACATGAATGACTACCAAATTCCCCAGTGTTTGGAAAACAAAAAATGCTTTATAGTATCATTTATAGTAAACATCAACAGTTGGGACCTATAGCAAAATTCTTCAGCTCGAAGTAGACTCGATTGCATGCTCCCCTCCAGTGCTTAGGCAGTATTCAGACTGTGTTTCCCGGAACTCCAAGGTTCTGTGAGATCATCCAGGGTTTTACTCCTATGATTACAGTGAAATTGTAGGATCTTCATTCCTTTGTTGCATGTAAAAGAGAGAAGTTTGTGACAAGGTAAGGTCTTCATTCATTTTAAGTCAGAACCTTCACATACCTACCTTTAAGAGCATATTATTTCATTTTATTTTAGAGTCAAGATAGTTTCATTCAAATGGATTCAAATTGCAAGGACTAATGATCACACAGGCTCAATACTGGAATTAAAATAGATGCAGAAATTCCCTTGCAACGGTCATCAGTACACCAACTTTTGACTTTCCCTGTAGCAAAAAACAAGCACAACCAAGTCATGTGGTGTTATGCTAAAACTTACTATATATTCAGCAAATTTAGTATTAGCTACTATGTATAAGTTCTTTAATGCATGTATAAATAGTTTGTTTAGATTGTATGAAATGTATTATTACACTACTAATTGTAACATTTCATTCAAATAAAATGAAACATATTTATGAATGGGTTTCCTACTGATTTTTCACATTGAGAAAGGCCCTTGGGTATCCTAAGTCTGAAGACCACTGGCCTAGAGTATTTAAGGCATTAAGGGCACAATCCTGTGACCAGTAGATTCTGTCTGACCTGCCATAAAAACAGGCTGAGTCCCTGCCACAACCTTGGAAAAGCCTTCCAAGGTCACAGTGGGGACTCCATCCTTAGAAATCTCCTCCTCTGCTCTTACAGCCAGTAAAGTTATTTCTGCATTGGGTACAGCTCCAAAGACTGTCTTTGGAGCAGACTTAGGGGGTGGGAAAATTCAGTCAGTGTATCTTCTCACAAAGAGGAGGAGATTTAGATGGGTGAAATTGGAGGGTTATGGGCAGCCACACGGGATGATACCCTAAAGGTTAGAAACAGCAGCCTGAATTCCTCTGAGTCGGGCTACAGCATCCAGCACCTGCCAATGTTTTTAAGCTGCTTCAAGGGCAGCCTCAAGGCAGCAATCAAGTTGAGAAATTACCCGCTTTCTGGCACTTGTATTATGATTGCAATCCAAATTAACTTAACTAAGGAACAAGTCTCCAGAAGTGAGCAAACAGAATTGTGAGGCATAAGGCTCACATATTTAACAAGAGCTTTCATGGCTTTGGGTTACCTGCGCCTGCATTTCTATCTGACGGTCCTTTACCCCATTCCCAAGACTTAGGATGGCTTCCCTACTCTTTCTCCTCTGGGCTATCTCATTCTGAATGGAAGCCCTTTGGGTAAGAGCTATGTCCCCTCTGGGTTGTGTCTAGCACCTTACTGTTGGAGTTATATTAATGATTAAAAATAGTCAATATCAATTGTAGCAGAAGTCATATCCACCACTCAGATTTATTTTATAGGATGCATCACAATAAGGTTTGCTACCTCTTGTTGTTTGTTGTCTGTTGTTATGAGACACAGGTTCACGCACTTTCTCCTCCCACTTTCAGGTATGATGTGAGAAGTTTAGGTAAATTTGCAATGAACTATAGCTTTTCATTGTGTCTGCAAATCAAATGAGGACCTTCCAAATTAGGATCAAACCATGGCTTGGTATCCTGCTTTGAATGCAATCTATGGTTTCCACTAGCCATTATTCGCTGCATTTGTGGAAACTGTGGCAAATTGTAGTTTCCCACATTTGCATGCCTTCATTCACAAGCCAATTCAGATTTGTATTTAATTATGTGCTTTTGAACATGGTTTCTCACAAAATGTGCATGGATAAATATATTTCCTCTTACATTTCTAAACATTTCATTCTGATGTGCAATTTTGGTGTATTTTTTAAGCAAAGTATTACACTGTAAAGTTTGGAGAAGTGCGGAATCCAAAAGATAGCTATCTCCTGATCTTTCCATTAATTCAGGAGATACAAATCAGGTCAGTGTGTTCTGAATGATCGACCAAACAAAATCCTGAAACATGCTTATACACACTGTGTTCCGCAGTTTCCACCTACCGCTGCTTCTACTAATGCTGAATTGTTAAGTGTTGCCTCTTGGGCATTCATATATGCACAAATAAAATGCAGGTCAATCATTCACCATATGTTAGCCTAATCTATCATCATAGTTCATGCTGTAGTTGCAAAAAGGAAAAATTCCATTAGATATTGCACTCCTATAGATATTTTATATTAGCTTTAAGTAAAACAAGCATCTTCTCATTCCACACAACACTTTCAAAAATTAAGTATATCTGATTGCATGCACATTTCACTATATCAGACATTTTGTATTTTGCTTCTGTTTATTGCTGCTTGGATTTCTTTCTTTCTTTCTTTTTGCTTCTGGCAGCACATGGCCAGGTTTCTATCTGTGCTTCTTCCTCATCTGCACTTTTCCAATCCTATTAACATATATGTGACAAAGCTTTGATGGGTTATTTTCAGTGCCTAAAACATCTTAAGGCATTTAAAGTGTCCTGTTCTCCTACTTTATATGTATGCAGTAGATTCTTGTGTGAAAGGGTAGCAAATGCATTTGCAGCCCTCATGCCATTTAGCTGAAGAAAGGGGGATGGCAGGATGCACACTGGGAAAGTTCACAGGCACCACAAGAGGCTGTCTGCGCAAAATAATCCCTTCCCAGGGCAAGAGTAACGAGGATGTCTAAAGAGCAAAGGGGGTTGGCAGAGATGGGTTTACTCTGTGGTTATATATAGGGCACCATTGCTCTGCCAGGTTCATCATGATTCTGTGTTGAGGGGGTGGGTGGGAAATGATACAATTTTAACACAATTTGTATAATTTATGCAATGAACTCTGGGAAAACTGATGCGTTGTCTCTGCAAGTACTGACACATGCTAGTCTAAGACTTAACCACACTACGTAAGCCCAGGCCACAAAAGGGAAATCAGACAACTCAGTAGTAATCAGCAATGGAACAGCATCAAGTTCTTTACCCAGAGCATCCCAGTACAAATATTTACCCACAAGGCTTTACTACAGTAAATCCACCCACGAGGATCCAGGTATAAGGTATCTGCCCAGAAAATAAACAATGGTTCACGGAAACATTCTCAGGTGAGGGGGCAAATAGCAAGTCTCTCCATTCTTCAGGTGGAAATGAGACCACAATCTTTTCTTCCATTCCAAGGTGCAGCTTCACCGATAGATCATCCTGGAACTGGCCAACATGGAACTCCTTTTTGAAAGCCTCAGAGTCACTTTATATTAAATTAAGACATCTGGAACGAATGGTGTTAGATACTGACATGGAAGTCGTAAAAGGCACACCAATCAGGAAGTGAGATAGGAGAACTTAATTGTCTCTCTGAAACAAGAAATGTACAACAACAGGAAACGCCATATTACAATAGGGAAACCACATAAACATTTCCAAAAAAAAGAGGAATTCATCCTAAAAAAAAAAAAAAAAAAAAGGAAGACACTGGAGGAGAGAGATTTACACAAAATTTACAATATATTCAACCTACTGATTTATAGGTATAAACACATTACACAATTAAAATGGAAATATAACATGTTTCCCCACTGTGACCAAGTGACCTGTTCTCCTACTCCCTTTGGCATTTCAAGGGTCTCCCCTCAAACTGGACCCAAACTTCTTTATAATATAGGGACCAGACTTTCAAATAGAAAACCTTCATATATATGAGGGTTGTCTATTTAGAATTATAGAATCATCGCAGAGTTGAAAGGGGCCATGAAGGCCATCAAGTCCAACCCCCTGCTGTTGGAGGACACCATGTTACACCATCCCACTCTGATGGCTGTCCAGGTTCTTTTTGAATGTCTCTAGTGTGGGAGAGGCCACCACCTCTCTAGGCAGCTGTTTCCACTGTCGTATTGCTCTGACAGTGAGGAAGCTTTTCCTGATGTCCAGCCTGAATCTGGGTTGTTGCAACTTGACTTGATTATTCCATGTCCTACACTCTGGCATCAGCCAGAAGAGATCTTGACCTTTCTCTTTGTGACAGCCTTTGATGTACTTATAGAGGGATAAGTACCTCATGTCCCCCCTCAGTCTTCTCTTCACAAGGCTGAACATGCCCAGTTCTCTCAGTCTCTCCTCATAGGGCAGTGTTTTCAATGAGGTCAGTCTATTAAGGAGTATAGAGGAACGAATACTTCTGGTGATTTGGAAGTAATATTTCTGTTAATGCATCCCAAAATAGCATTTACCCTTTTGGCAGCCGCATCACATTGTTGGCTCATGTTTAGCCTATTGTCCACAATTACTCTATATTATAGAGAGTTAGCCTCTGAGAGTCTTGCAAAAAGACTGTGAAGTAGGGCATACAAACACCCTAGTGATTGCCACCATTTAGTGAAATAAATAAATAAATAAATAAATAAATAAATGAGGAAATCGGAGCTTCAGTATTTCATATAATCAATCTCTTTTCGGAATACAATGGCTTCCAAAGGTTTTGTTTTTGGTTTTATCCATTACAGTACTCAGTTTTGGGTATACCAAAAGTCATTCTGGATCCCAATCAAGAACTATGGAGGTGGCATCTGGGTATCCAGAAAGTTCTGTATGGAAGGCTATCAGACAGTTCACAAGCTTAGATCCACTCAATCTGCCGTACAGTTTATCAGTTCACTAGAAACATGGGTTGAAAGCTGCTGGTGGCAGCATAATCCTTAGCCAGATAAGCAGACTGAAGCTTGTGCTAGCACTGCACAGTCTGGTGTCAGAGAAAGCCTAAGGTTAAGCCAAGCATTTTCTCAGAGTGAACATCAAAGCCATGCTGAGAAGATTATGTGCAAAGCAAGAAACGTTTATTTTGTGACACTGGCCTGTTAACACGGTCCTTATTAAGACTGTGCCATATGATTGATGATGCAGCTGTTCTCATCTTGTCTGTCAGATCTGTATTCTGGTGGCCTAAGCAATGAGTGCAGTGCATTGCAGGAGCTGGAAGCATGGCTGTTTTTCACTCCTTGGCATCATTTTTAACATGGGTACTGGTTCTGATCAAATGCCTTGTACTGCCTTGAAAATTTGACATTTTCAGAATGTGCATAAGAGAGGGATGTCAGCTACAGTAAATTACATTTGCTAAAATTTTACTTGACCCTTTTTTCCTTTTTTTTTTAGAAATGTGGTTTTCAGCTACTGAAAGTTCTGATGCTTAACAGTAATCAAAATGTATATATGCTCATCAGTGGGCATATGGCTGAGAAGAAAAAAGAAAACACAGAAATGTCTATATAACCCACACAAACGTGTAGCCCGGGGACTTCTAGAAAAGTTATACTCCCAGATGCCATCACCATCAGAAGTTAAGTGTAGCACTTGGAAACCAGTAGGAGAGCACTGCAGTCCCACAGGGAACCCGGCCATAACATCACCATACATAGCAACAAAAGCATTTCAGAGGAAGAGTGCTCTCATTACCAACTCTTGAATACTAAAGAGCTGTAACTAAAATATAAGCCCTATAATTATAGAATATCAAGTCTGAACGTGCCATGCTAGAATTAATTAAAATTTCTGACATTGTGGAATTTGGCTTCACTCATCTTGGGAATGGCGAGCTGACTACTGGATGCAATTGCTTCTCTTGATTCTATTTATCTCTCAGAAAATGGGTCACTTCCAAGTTCATCGGACCATGCATGAATTTAACAGGATTCTCACACTTGAGGCAAACTGCAACTCCAGTACGGATCCACAGAGGGCATATGGTAACTCGGTGCTCTGCTCAGCAACCTGCATAGCTTTGTTTAGCTTTATCTCACTTTCTTGTTCTTCAAAAGGTGAACAAAAAAAAAATCCCTTTTCTTGAATAGGCCTACTGGTTCCAACCACCTTGGGATTGCGAGTTGTAAATTACATTTACCAAGAAAGTGGGTCCAGACACCAGGTAATTTTCTGATTTGCTGGCTGACATCAAAAGTGGAGGCTATAGAATATTGGATGGACAAACTATCAGACTCTGCAGAGGATCTATCTCTCTCTCTCTCTCTCTCTCTCTCTCTCTCTCTCTCTCTCTCTCTCTCCTGCATACAAAGTGTGCTTATCACCAAGTCACAAACCCTCGCAGGAACTCAGGCACGCAGACCATAATTCTAGCAGTCTAACACAGGAGACTCTGAACTGGTACACCCTTTTTTACAAGGAATCTCACAGCAAAAGCTCAGTGGTTGTATGCTATGGAAAATATATGGCTGAGAACTCATTCCCACAGTCACAAGCACATTCATATGCGATCCTACATTTAACAAGTGTAGTTTTGCTAGAGATTCATAGCACACTGGTTTCCAAGCTCAGAATACACGAATGGGGTGAAATGATTCCTGAATACATCTTGGGCAATCAAAGACCAGGGTTCAGCAGAAGTACCTAGACTGTTGTGTACACTCACAGTACTGACTTTGCACATTGCATTGGAACCTCTGTCAGATGTGAGTACAGGCTTAACAAATCTAAGAAATCGATACGAATTCAATAGTGACTCCATTATGGTCCCTAGGGAGATCTTGATGCCCAAAGCTTTGGAATTGCTATGTTACATGAATCCAGGCACAATAACATCCCAAACTCCTGCCCAGCCATCCCTAGGAGTCCACATCACAAAGAGCACATAAACCAAAGTCCACAAGTACATACAATCCATAGAAAGCATGTAAGTTTTTTCACAGCAGAGTCTTCACAAAATCCAAAGAAGACAAGGGTCACATGCAAAAAGATTTCTTAGGTTTAAGCGGCAATGGACCCAAACTTAATGGTGCAGATAAGAAGATGAATTGTTCCCAGCAATGCTTCCAAGGCTGAACAGCTGCTTTTCAAGCCGGGAGTGGCTACAATGGCTCCCCTACCAAACTACAAACTGACACAATGCCTCTTTTCCTGTCCAGATGTTTCCCTTCTACCCTTTGATGTGTGGCTTCAGTCTGAGTGCCACCTCTACAAACTAGATGCTCCTTCTGCCGGTTCTCAGAGAGGCTGCCAATTCTTATGGCTGTGAAGGCTGAAAACTGCTGCGGGGCAGGGGAATAATGATACTCCTACTTGTTTTTGCCTGAAAAGACCGAATGAGCCTCTCTCATATCAGCCTCAACATTCCACAGGGTTTTCAAGGCTTATCCAGTCAGACCACCTCCAGTCAAATTCTAACTAAACCTAGCAGCCCCTGATACTTAAAGTCTTATTCTTTTTAATAGTTGATATTGTCTTGGGATGCGCCAGGTGCACTATTTACTCAAACTTGTTTGATAGTTTCAAATCAGCTTTTGGCATCTATGGTTGCTCAGAGGAGCAATCAGGGCTCACTGGCCTTCGCCAGAAAGAAATGTAATAATTCTTTTTATTGAATAAATAGTAGGCTGCAAAATGAAACCATGAACTGTTACCATGTGAACTTCAGCCATTCATTCCAACCCAGCTGATGCAATGAGGCTAGGTAAGCTCACTGAAATAAGCACGGTAACACAACAGTAGTGGCTTGTGGGTTACAACAGAATTTCATACAAGGAACAGACTACAGATACTACTAAATAATGATCCAGATTGCGCATCGCCAGCTAGGTATGGTTTCTTAACCATGGGTTATTAAAAATTAAGGGGGAGTGTGTGCACCTGTTCCTGTGCCCCTACAGTGATAACCCAGGAACGCTTGAACCCTACACCACAAATACCATGCATGCACACACACCTAAGCCAAGGTAAAATACACCCTGCAACAAAGCAAGACAAAGACAAGTCAACTAGCTCACACACCACACACACAGCAAAAGGCAACCACCCACACACCCCTTGCTCCTCATCCAACCACTACGATTCCCAGAGTGCTCCCTGCCACCCCTTCCCATCCTCCAGGGCGCTCCTTGCCACTACCAGCTTACCTTTTGCTTTACCTGCAGCAGCTGGAAGCTTTTAAAAATGAAGTGCTGGGCTGTTGCTACCTACTGTTTTTATTTATTTACTAGACAGAGTGTTCTTAAAAATAAAAATGGTGCTATAGATTTGGTTCCCTGTTTTGCAGCATGCAGTTTCCCAGTTATCTTTAGGTACCATTAAGAAAATATGTTCAGTGCCATTAAGAAAATGGAATATGAATCAGGAAATTGGTGCCATGATGTCTACGTGTGCATTGGTGACTACAGATGTCATGTTGAAGACAGTAAATGTTGTATGCATTTTGCAGGTATACACACGCATGCTCTCTCTCACACATTTATTCCAATGTGTGTCCTTTTCACATAATGCACATACACCATCATTTGGCCAGATTTCTTTGATCATGTTCTTTGGAATTTTGGGGGCTATAAATTGCAAACAAAACCTGTGATTTACTACTTTTGCCTAAGTAAAACTAAAAATATTATTAGGAACATAAAATCACTAGAATGCAATAACATGTCACTTTTTATGAATATATTTTCAATTGGTTCAAAATAGAGCTGCCAGGCTGCTGACGGGGACTGGACGTTAAGTTCACATGACTCCAGTCCTCCGTCAGCTTCACTGGCTTCCCATTGAAGTCTGGGCCCAATTCAAGGTGTTGATGATGACCTATAAAGCCCTTAACGGCTTGGGTCCTGGTTACCTGAAGGAGCGCTTACGTCCATATAGGCCCGCCCGCCCCCTGAGATCTGCGGGAGAGGCCCTTCTCCGGGAACCCTCCGTGAAGGAAATTAGGAGGGTGGGTACTCGGAGGAGGGCTTTCTCTGCGGTGGCGCCGTCTATGGAATGTGCTCCCCAGAGAGGTCCGCCTGGTGCGGTCGTTATTTGTTTGTCGGCGCCAGGCGAAGACCTTTTTATTCAAATATTATTTTAATTGTTAATATTATTTATTCATTTTATTCTTTGGCCAGGGTGACTTAATTTATATTGTTAATATATATTGTTAATTTATATTATTCTATTTTGAAGTTTATTTATGGTTGTGAGCTGCCCCGAGGCTTCGGCGAATGGGGCGGCATAGAAGTCTCCTAAATAAACAAATAAATATCAAGGAAACACAGACTAAAAAGAATTCTAAGCACTTTCACCTAGAAGCTGTAACCAATTAATTAACTTCCTAGTAAATATGCCTTAGATTACAGTAGTAAATTAATGAAAATTGGTTTTAATAAATGCTGAGAACACTACCAATCAGAGAACACATGAACAACACAATTTTCATCTGTTGGGGTTTTCTGTAAGTTATGTGTGGGCATAAATCTACTGAACACAGAATATCAATAGTTGCCTGGTAACCGTTTTGTTGTAATTTAATTTTAATATACATTGTATGTAGTGATGTTTGTTCATTGCCCAAGAACAAAATTAGGAATTAGTTTTGAGAATGAGTTCAACTGAGCTGCAACACCATGCCTCCAATATCTTGGGGGGGGGGGGTAGGTGGAGAGAGAAGTCTGCATGGTCCCAGCACTGAGGAACACCTGGCCAACCAATCTCACAAAGACCTGCAACAGCAGAAATGCACCTGGGAGAAGGGGGGAAGGCTGAGTCATCTCCCCACACGGATT
Organism: Varanus komodoensis; assembly: GCF_004798865.1. Classification (NCBI taxonomy): domain Eukaryota; kingdom Metazoa; phylum Chordata; class Lepidosauria; order Squamata; family Varanidae; genus Varanus; species Varanus komodoensis. Next base: position 3,904,898 of record NW_025336236.1, read on the forward strand.
CCTATCAGAACCCCGGCCTCCTTCCTCCGCCTCTTCAGCAACTTATCTAGATGGCCAACAATGTGGTGGCTTCCTAGACTGCACCTTGCTCCAGCCATAGGGAGGTCCTATGATCAAACCTTATAAGGTTATGTTGGACATTACAGACAGATGAATTAAACATACAGGACATACAGATGAATTAAAATTCTGTGCTTGGTCTACTGGGTGAGCAAATTCCCTCACTGAAGTATCTTAAAGTGCAGAAGATTTCCACTATACTGAGAATAGTTAATCCCCAGATACATTTAAATGAAAAGTCAATTTTAAACATATGTTCAGTGCTGATATATTTCTCTATAGTCATTTTTACATTACTTCATAGCACACAGCCATGACCGTTAGCTCCCAAATGGCAAACCAGTTAGCAAATGTCCTTTCTCATACAGAATGTTTGGAAGCTGTTTGATTTCTTTCAATATAGTCTTTTTCTAGCAGCCTGTTGCTGATCTGTACTCCTATAGGAATATTCGATAGGACCAGGGTTCTTCTGGCACTGTAATTTGAGCTGAAGCTCAGGATTAAAAACCAAGCAATGCAGCTGGATAGAGACTTCAACACATGACACAGTGCTGGCAGAAATGGACTTCCCCACACCTTCTCACAGCATCCCTTCCAGCCCCTGAAAATACAGCATGGGACATCCTACTGAATGGGATGGGCCCTGGTACAGGGAGGGAAGGGAGATCTCCCTAAATTGAACAGAGTGGTACTTTCTGTGAGTAGAGCTCTTTCATCCACAGAAGAGAAAGTCTGGATCCAATCCAACTATATGTGCGTGTGCATAGAAATTCTCACATGTGGAACTCATGTTTCCTTACCAAATCTGCAGTTTCAAATTTAGGATGTTGTCTTCATTGTGTAGGTCGGCAGCTGGTATAGAAGCTACTAGATATTTCATAATATGAAGTCAACAAAACAACTGCTGGTCTTAAGTTAGAAATGCACATAGGGATTTGTTGGTTTTGCTTGCATAAGGGATGGGAGAGAATCTTCCACATCTTGGCAGTCTGACACCCAGTTGAGATAACAGCATTTTTAAAAGATAGGAAAGATTAGCAGGCAGAGTCCACAGTCCCTGTTGTGACCCAGTGCGAGTCCTGGGTCAGGACTCTTGCAGTGGTATTTACCAATCGGGGTGGATGATGACAGAGATGGCAGAGAGCATTGCAGGCAATCGAAATATGCCTGTGCCACAGCTTGCATTTAATTGTGGTGTTTGTTTTTTATGTCTTACACAGAACAGCTTTTATATGCAGGAGGGAGTGACAATCACACTGGTATATAATTATGGCTATGAAAGGCTTTGATTCTGAGGACACAATCCTATGCCTGCCCGACATTGTCTGGGAAGAACCTAAGTACATAAGAAAAACCATGCTGGATCAGACCCAAGTTCCATCTAGTCAAAACTCTGTGGCAAACCAGCTGCCTCCAGGTTCTCTCAAACAGGACTTGTGCAAGACCCCTTCCTGCCCAAGCTGCTGAGCAACTGGTGCATACAGACATGCTGCCTCTGGTACAGGAGGCTGAACATAGGCAGCAAGGTTAGTAGCTGGTAATAGCCTCCTCCCTCATGAATATGTCCAATTCCTTTTTAAAGCCATCCAGATTGGTGGCCAACACCACTTCCCATGACAGCAAATTCCATGGGTTAACTATATGCTGTATGAAGAAGTACTTCTGTCCGAAACCTCCAACCAGTCAGCTTCATGGGAAAAGATGTCTCCCTCTCCACTTTCTCCACACCATGCATTGTTTTAAGCACCTCCATCATGTCTCCCCTTACTAGCCCTTTTTGGAAGCGGAACAGTCCCAGTTGCCACAACAGGTCTTTATAGGGGAGCTGCTGATCAGCCCCCTGATCATTTTTGCTGCCCTTATCTACACTTTTTCCAACTCTTAGACTATAGGAATCTTCTGAGTCCCAGTTCCAAGGTCTTGGGACTCTCAAGGCTAAACTCCTTCCCCCGTCTCTGAGATCATAACTGGGCCTTGCTGGGAGGTGGGTGGTGCCTTTGGCCTTATGCCAGTTCCTTATTGGCATCCTAGCCTCCTTCCCTCCCCTGCACTATATCTAGATGGCTGAAAATGGTGAACTAGATAAAATCTGTGATGCAAGGTGCAGTGAAGACCCTTGATCCAGGGTTGTAGTACATTTCTGAGTTTGAAGAGTTCCGTGCATCAAGGGTGCAGAGTGGAACACCTTTTTAACATTCTGGCTATCCCATGCCTTCTCCCCACTTTGCTCTCTGCACCCCCAAAATGCTACTCTTGAGGGTCAGGGATGGGTACCCTTCAGAACATCATAAGATGAGGTGCAGGGTGTACAGTTTTGCATATGTCTGAGGTCAGCAATGCATAAGCAGAAGTGAATAAGTGGAAGTGAAAGATCACCTTTGGCTCCAGCCCAAGTTCCTCTCAGTTCCTCTTCTTTTGTCCTTTGCACTGATTGTCACTTTCCTAAGTACAGGAAAAATGGTATAGAAAAAATACAGAATTCTGTTGCATAAAATAAAACATAAGCTGTGGAGGCTGGGGGTTCCAGTGCAGCGGGGTGGCCTCTCCAGGTTCAAAACCATGGACAGCTCCTTTAAAGTTTGGCCTGCAGCCTGGAATGGATACTCCCACCCTACTGACATTGGATTCACTAGTCTTCCTTGCCTATTATGCAATGTCTCTACAGGGTGAGGTGTCACAGTTTCTAACTTCACTGCCTCTATTTGCCATACACAAATCTCCCTAAAAGATGTACTTAAAGTGCCTACAAATGTAGCTTCTGTTGTTTGTTGATGGGATATATAAACACAGACAAAACCTCTGAGCTCTGAATGGAACTTGTCAGAGTGGATGCCTTTCATTTTCTGATACAGCAATTTGCCTCTGACACCTTGTTTTCCTAGTATCGAGCATCTGAGCAGCTCACACAAAATTAAAATGTGGCAAACTGAAGGCAAGTGGTGCTTTCTTGAGAAGGATGGCTGCTTCTAGTGTGTACAATCACACTTCTCTGCATCTGCTGAATAGAGTTTTGTGGTGTTTAAAAACCTGACATAAACCATATAGCCTAATTAACACAACAATACAGATGAGCCTTACAAAAGTGCAGTAGTGTCAGCATCAGGGGTCCTAACAGGAATGTGTGTCTACCACAGGAGAAGCTCATTTTCAAAGTGTCACAGTTTCTGAATGTGCAAGATGTTCTCCTCTTTCAGAGGCTTATCAACAAAAGCACATGCTGCAGAGTAACCAAGATGACCCTACAAGCAGCTTAAACATCTGTTAACCTCTTTGTAGGGGCTGAACTTCAGGTTAGATTACTGCAATGTGTCCTCTGTAGGGGTCCTTGTGCAAAATGTAGCAGCTAATTCCTAACAGAGATCTTTAAGTCTCTGTCAGACCTTAGATCTTAAGGTCTAAGCACGTAACCCAAATGCTGGCATACTTGTACTGGTTGTCTGTATGTTTCAAAGACCAGTCCAAGGTGCAGACTTTAACTTATGAAGCCTTACATAGCTTGAGACCACTATACTTGATGGAGTCTCTCCCAGGATGAGAATCGCTACACACTACAATCCACATCCAAAGCAACCTCTAAGTGCTTCTTCTTGGGGGGACTCAGAGGATGGCAATAGAGGAGAAGGCCTTTTCAGTGGCAGCCCCCTGATTGTAGAAGGTCTTCTCCAGTTAGCTCTGTCTAGCGCCAACAGTGTCATCCTTTTCAGCATCAGGTTAAGATGTCCCACTACTTCCAGGCATCTGATGGCACAGCATAAGCTCTTAATTCAGATCTTTCTGTTTTATTGTTAATTGTTTTCAGGTGCTTTAAATTGGGTTATTTTTCAGAGTTTTAATCCTAGTTGTAAAATACTCCATTCAACAACTTTAATTAATCAACAATGCACAATAAATACGCATGCCAACATAGCTATAGTTGCCATCTAATTTCTTGGAAGTGTTGTCCATTTTCTCCAGAACAGCATTCCTGCTGTGTCACCACTTAAAAGAGAGCAGAGTACCTGCTAGGAATTCCATTTGTCTGGCATGGATTGCAGAATTGGAGCACAGCGTGCTCCCAGTAGAGTGGAAATGAGCTCTCAAGACAGTAATTCCTTCCATTTGTGATCTCAGACTTAGGCACATGCCACAAAAGTGCTTACCAAGAATTCGGTGATTCCTGCTCCACACTGGTTAAATCAAACTTTTCAGTCAGTTCTAGTTGCTGGAGATATGTTGAATTAAAGCCACACTGAGCATGCAGCATATAGCTGAGTTTTGTTTTACTGTGGTGTGAATGCGCGTGATCTTGTTTTAGATCAGGACTAGCACATTCTGGGAGGAGAGGGTTATACTTCCTGCTGCTTCTTCCCTCACCAGGTGAGAGGTTTTTTGTTTTTGTTTAAATACTTTTAGTGAATACTTTAAATTTTTTATTTTTAACCCTTCCAAGTTCTCTGTGTGTAAAATTTCTGAGGAGATGGTGGGGGGGGGGGGTAATCCTAATCCTGACTATGGTCTTGATTAAAATGGGAACCATGCCCAGTCACTCTAAGGAACAATAAAACACACGCCTCAGCCGCGCTCTATGGGATTAGCTTAATGTATCATCTGACCCTTAGAAGCTGCTCTTAAACACCTGTACTGGAACTGTACAGTAGTTTGCAAATTTTCAAACCATGTCAGGTAGAGGATCAGCACAGTCACACTAAGCACAGTCTGTGCAAGCTCCATTGTTTATTTGGCACTTGGTTACGTCCTGGCCCAGTGGGCCCTCCATAAACTGCCTGCAGCTTGGATGACGTATGCTGCTTTAGTTGCTAGGTGACTGGCTTTCTTGGCTTGGAAAGCCTGCTGTCCCCCTGATGTGGATGACCGGCTAGCCGAGCTTGCAGAATTTGTACCTCAAGCACATGTAACATGGGGGCCTTGCACAAATGTCATGGCCAGGGGGACCATCGAGAGCAGTTAGCAACTTACATGGTCACCTGAGGGCTCAGCTGGTGGAAGCTTTGTGAGCGCAGATAGCCACGGCCTTCCTCTGCACTCTTGGATAAGAGGGACAACACTGCATGCATCCAGACACAAGGGAGTGTGTCATATAAAAGGCTGCTGGCTCCAGTCATCCCCTTTAATTGTCCTGTAATTAATTAATGTAATTGATTTGTTCCTTCCTCTCACTCCCACCCCTTCCTCTTCCTCTTTGCCTCGGCATTAAACAACTTGCGCTCTCTTTCAGCCAAATTAATGCCCTCACACATCCTGCTTAAGGGTGCTTGTGCTTAAACAGACTTAGATAGTTTTCTGTGGCTATATGTATAGAAGCACTGATAAAGTATGTTGATCTGAACTTCTGAACTGGCCATAGCCTGCATTTATTCCCTCTAATATGAAATGCTGTGTAACATGCCCTCTCCATATAAACCAAAATCCACTTAAGTCACGCCAGACTTCTCAAGATGAGCCAGGCAGTTTGCTGGCAGGGTATCCATGGACATTTTGGGGAATGGAGAGGTACAACTGCAGTGCACTGCAGTGTGTGATTTAAATTTTCACACATACCATACACTGCTACAACACACCTGTACACTTGCCTTCCGTGGACTGTGAATGTCACATTCCATAGCAATCTGAAATGTACTTGGAGTAGTAAAAAAATTCCAGGAACTGAACTGTGATACTGGTGACTAAGGAACAGCAAGTCCTGGGTACAAGTCTTGCTACACAGATCTAGCTTTTGAGAACTTTGTACACCAGGCCTATTCTCTGTTGTTTCTCAGTAGCTGAATCTGGTTTCATATCTTTCTAGGCTTTGGTTCTTTCCTGATTCCTTTCACTCCTGTAATGGTTCTTGGGCCACTGGTCCCTAGAAGGGTAAATGGCAGAGTTAATATTGGGAGGGCCTGGCATGATCAATTTGCAGTCTACTTCCATATCCTTCTCTGTGAAACACACAATAGATTCAAGTGTTGCTGTAACAGTCTTCTGTATTGCTACAACACATGAGAAAATACGACGTTCTAAGGAACTGCATGGTATCGCCTTGGCTTTAAAGCCTGTGCTAAGAGACAGGTGGGGACAGACACCACTTGGACCTCCTCTACTAGTTTAAAACAGCATGTTCTTTTAAAGCGATATGCATCACAACCGCACACTCTGGCTCTTAATAAATTGCACTGCTGCTACCATCAATTTCATAGCTCTACCTGCCTTTCCCTAAAACACACCTGAAGACAGAATACCAACACTGGACCACACTGCAGAGCTGTCTTGTGCTACTTCTTCCTTCTCTTTTCTCCTCCTATATTCTTTATTTACTTATTTTATACTGTTAATTTTAATTTTATATTATTGTATCTCAGTGTATTTTTTTGTATTTTTGTATTTAGTGGTAATTTATTATGTTCTATTGTATTTCAATGTATCTTATTGTGTTGTAAGCCGCCCCGAGGCTTCGGCAAGGGGCGGCATAGAAATGTTATAATAATAATAGTAATAATAATAATACTTTAACTCCACCTCCCCATCACAAAGCTACACAGAAATAACAATACTAGGCTACTTTGCAAAACTTGTGTAACAGCCAGGCTTTCTCCACTTTCTCACATGGGTGTAAGAATGATGCTCAAATTGTTAGGGTTATTGTATTTATAAATTCGGGGGAAAATCTTAGCAAGACCATCGTTAGAAATGTCATGAATTCTTGACTCTTTTGTTATCTTTTGTGTTTTGGTAGACCTACTTTTGTCCAAATGCAGCTATACTAGGCTTAGATCTTTCTAATGAGGGTGCAATTACTTCCTAACAAAGAAGACCCCCCACCCCCAAGCTTAACATGCCTGGAAAGGTTAACACACTCAGACAAAAGGTATATTAACCTCGCTATGACTTTATTTTCTAAATACTCTGAAATTTGGAAGTCAACTAGTTTTTTCACAAAATGATTAGGCAGAACAGAGGCTATACATTTGCCTTGCATCTTGGTTCTGCAAAACCTAGAGACTCGGTTTCTTTTTCTTTTTAAGCAAAAACTGGGGACTTGGAAATTATATTTATCCAGGGTGGGAGGAGGAATTGTACCCATCTCCATCCCACAGATGGCCATCAATCCAGACTCCTCATGCATCCCTCCCAGTGCAGACAATATTCTTAAAAAGGGCCATGTTAAGGGCACAATCCTTCAACACAGTGTGAGGTACATCCAACCCACCCTCCAAGTGCAATGAATAAATTATCATCCTATTTCCTATCTCCACCATGTATATGGTGGCTCTATGTCTTACTTTCCTAACAGGTGATCAAAATAATAAGGCCCTCAAAGTGATCCAAAACATTCATGTTAAGTTTCACTTTCACAGCATTCCTGCAAGGCAGGAAATTTATTTTGCAGTGCCAGCTAACCCTGTGAATTCCAAGGCTTCTTTAGAAGCAATTCCCACCACTGATATGTACAGACACCTGCTGGGTTGCTATTTAGCAGCACTATTTAGCAACACACTGTTGACCTCTAGATGTTTTCAGCTTAAGAGACTCAACATAGAAAGGATACTCCAAAAGTAACAAGTTCAGAGAAAATATCAGCAAAGCAGTTTTTCAAGCTGTCTTCTTCTTTTGTCAAATTGATGTAGCAGTTTCACAGCATATCTTAGATTACTCCAAAGTAAATATAATACTCACTACAATCACTGTAGATTTTCATTTCTATACTTATCTTACTGAACACAACTGCACTTATCTTCCTGGTATTCAATCCTAAACCAATTTGATTGGAAGTAAATCCAATTAATGTATACTGAACGTATTGCTATGTAAGCATGTTTAGGACCACAGCTAATATCCTATAGCATACAGTGTACCATGATTTCAGCAGACAGGAGCAACAGATTTAGCAAAAATAGACATGTGCAGTTGTGAAAAGCATGTTTATGATGACATGGGTTTTAGTATCTTCAGAAAAATTAACATTTTTTTTCAACTCTATATCCTTCCACATCTCTCTCGGAAATCTAAAGAGGTAGTCATAGAAATATGGCCCCTAGTAGGAGCATTGTGGAAAATTCTGAGCCTCGTGGTAGCCAGTATGTACATTCACCTTTGCCAGGTCTCTCTCATGCTCAGCAGGGCAGGAAAGCAGGATTCATAAATTGCTGCTTCCAGGATAGCAGAGCAGTTAAAAACCATCTCCCTTTCCCACCTCTTCCTTTCTAAATGTTTGATGTGTGGAGGGAGGGAAAGTTCTGGTATGTAGGTGGGTGTCTCGTAAAAATGGATCTAGCCAGGCAAATCTTCACTTCTATTTTCCCTTTCAAAGGTCTTGACTCATCGGCAACAATCCTACACAGACTTCTGTCCTTGAACCAAATGGAACACACTTCTGAGTAGACATGCATAGAATTGAAGTTAGCCATCTTTCAAGCCACACCCTCCGGTGTGTTTTACTGCAGTTCCCATCATTCTCAGCCATTGAAGATACTGGCTGGAATGATGGGCATTGCAGTCTTAAACATATAAAGGGAACCAGGTTGCGGGTGGCAGCTTCAGGTTATAGCTCTGTGCCCTTGATTAATTACCAAGAATTACTTTTTTCCTTCACTGAGAACTCTATATATGGAACCATTTTCATGGTGCCATAACATGCTGTTTTTTTCTAAGTATTTCTACTGAATGTTCAAAAATGTTATAGTATGGTTGCTGTTTGATCTCTTGTAAATAACATTTACAGTTGTTCATTTGTGAAGTGATACACTTAGAGTACAGTTTTGTGAAAAGCAACATGCAACTATTGGATGAGGGTGATCTTGGTAATGATACTTTCAAATGTGATTTCCTAGAAGAGTCAATGTTCTCACCGAACCATCAGTCTTCCCTTTCTGGCTGTACACCTGTTCTGTGGTGGGATGGTAAAGATGTAGGGAATCTCGTGATTCAAGTGGAATCTTTACATAATCAAGGACGTTATGTATTTAGATTATCAATCTGCTGAATCTGTAGATAATTCAGCACTAATTCTGTATATAGGACACGTGTAACTGCCTTATATGAAGCCAGATCATTGTCCATCAAGATCAGTATTATTGTCACAAACTGGCTACACTCTCCAAATTTCAGCACTGGATTTCTTAGCCTTAATGGGAGACAGCAGAGATTAAAACGTGGACCTTCTGCATGCAAAGCATGAGCTGAGCCTGTGAGCTATAACACTTGTTCAAGCTCCACAGCATGAAAAAGGATGATGTATGTGTAAAGATCAGATATATATTAAGGAAGAAATGTTGCACTGATTTTGCTTATCAGAAAACCTTGCCATGTTTAAATGAGATTTGGAGCCCAAATAGTTGAAAACCATGACATTGGACTGAAATGTTCAAAGACCAAAGATTTTGACTAGAAAACATGCTTTACCTTTAAATTAGTATAGAAATCATAAAATATATATTCGAAAATTGCCTATAGAAATTACACAAAGAAGTAAAGCTAAGGATGAAAATGATGCCTAGCAATACACACACACACCTGCGAGATATGCTAACTCTTGAGTAAGGAAGTCAGACGGACTGTTGAGACAGACCACAATATTCTCATCCACGAATTGAATATTTTTAAGAGACTAACTGTGCTTATGTGTGTTTAAACATGTGGTATGTAACAGTTCTTATCTTTTGCATTATGGCTGTACTTCAGTCTAGTAGCAGATCCTCTCTGCCTCTTTCTGCTCGCTACAAGGAAAAGGTGATGGACGCAATACTTCCATCTCCATGGCAATGGCATTGCAAGAAAGCTATCCCATTCCCCAGGCCACCAAGTAAATGCTCAGAAGAGGGAAGTGCAAAATATCAGTTCAATTCACATTTTAATGTGAACTTGCTTGATTCCACACTTTCAAACCTGTACACACACTGAACTGCAATGAATCTTTAAGATTCATACTTCTCTGCATTTTGCAGTGGAGTTCTAGTAATGGATGAGTAAGTACTTTAAAGAATTTAAAATATCTCTGTCTTTCCCTTCAGTCATATTCCTCAAGGCAGCTTTCAACAATTATTTAAGCAAGATCATAAAAGTATTTAAAACCAAACAGCATCTCAAATCAGCAGAGCACGTCATAAAAACCAACGGACAAAAGTCAAGTTATAGCAGCAAATAATGAAACAGTCCAGAGGAATCTATAACTTGAGGCTGCAACCCCACGTGCATCAACTTTGGAACAAGAGTAATTGAACACAGCTGGGCTTTGCAACCTCAAAAGCAAAAAAGGGTTAAAGGCAATAAAACTTGGCAAATCCCAAGCCCAAAACAGCTTGTGGTGGGGAGTGGAAAAACCAATGGCAGCTGCTTGGGCACTTTTGGAATGGCTGGCACTGGCACTCTCACAGTAGCTCCATGGCAAGAGGAACAAGGCTTCTGACAATATGACAATCCACTGTGGCTGGGTACAACAAGCCATAGGCTGTTGGGATGTGCGCTGCCCACACACAAGCCACCCTGGGGAACCTGGTCTGGATGTGCAAGGCAAAACAACCCCTCGTGGGTGGCAATCCACAGTGAGTTGTTGTGTTACGTAGGGCCCATTGCTGTGGGACTTCCTTTCAACTGCCTGTTGAAAGCAAGGCTATAGTTGCTCTAGCAATGACAGAACTTCTTTTCTGGTTGATTCTGAAATGTTTTTAACAACTATTTGCCACTTTCTATCATCATGATTTGATGGTGTGTCTAAAGAAATAATAAATAAGCAACCTTTAAATGTCTGCGGAGGAGGAAGGGAGAGCATGTATGACTGAAAGCCACTGAAGATGACATGAATTGCTGGCAGGCTTTTTTCAGACTCACAGCCAGAGATAGTAAGGCGATATCTTTTATTGAGCGAGGTTCTTTTCAGCTTTTACAGAGCCTTGTCTTCAATTTAATCTGCTGAATCTGAGTTTACAGACAAACAAGCACGACTGGATTAGTGTACAATTGCATGTAATCAATTAGGGAAATAGGATCTTTCATTACAAGCTAGTGATAAATCAAGCAGGTGTGACTTGATAGAAGATTTAGTAGGCAGTTGTTGCAATACTGGTCCCACAAAATACAGAATATAGAACTGGTAAGGTGATCCTTTTTATTACACCAACAGCTGTTAGCATAGCAGCGTGCGAGCTCCTTTCAGTTTGGAATTACTCTGGGCAGCTCCACTCTTTCTTCTTACTTGAGCAACAAACTGAATATGCTACAAAATGCCCAGCTGTATTCCGAAACTGTACACGCAGCAGAGGCCTGGCACAGGGAACTGCAGTTATCTGCAGCAATCACCAACATGGAGGCACATTTGTATCGCCAGTGTAACGCATGAAATGGTCCACGGCATTCCTGCCTTGCCCCCAGTGCCTTCTTCCATGTGGCTGCCATGTTCACTCATGAGCCTTTGTCCAAAGCCTTTGGGAAGTCCGAGTAGATCAGGTTTAGCAAATCATTTCTGCTCTAGACTTTGACATTGTGAAAGAACAGCAAAAGGTTGGTGAGGCAGGACTTCCCTTTGGAGAATCAGTTCTTCCACAGCAAAACCAATTCTTCCCTATGTTTATGCAGTCTTGCTTTCCCATTAAAGCTTTACAATGTGGGTTTTTTACCATTTAAAATGGAAATATGCAATAGGTGAGGCTAGATTTAAAATTAAACCCTTCCTTAAAAATAAAACGAACCAACCCTTGACCTTCTTGTTACTGACTACTGCTGCAAACAGGAGAAAATCAAATAAAGCAGATGTGCACCAGAGTTAAATTCTACAGAATCAACCTACAAGTATTTATTGTCAATATGTTTTAAGCATTTCTTTAAAAGAAACCCTGTGGCATAAACAAAAGTAGACAGTAGAGTTTCATCTTCTTATTAATATTGCTAGACATTTGTAGCAAGATTGCACTCAGAGTCTAATCCATTCTTGGACCTGACCTTTTCATGAGAATACCAACTACGCAAGGCCATGACCTCTGCCTGAAATAATATGTAATAATTTCAAGAAGAAACACATCTAACAGTGCCCTTGGTTCTTTTATAGTATCTGGAAGAAGTTTCATGTCAAAAATAGAATTTCTGAACCACTCCTTTCCTAGTACTGTACTGCTCTAATATAGCCTATCCAAGGAAGGAGAGAGACTCTGGTTTCTGACTTATTAATTCCAGCTTGCTAGAATAGCAAAAGATATTCATGAGGCAGGTGGCGGGCATGTGGAAAGAATACTTTACATGTTAGGAAGCTTTCAGAAAAATCACATACATGCTATTACATGGGCATATTTACTGGCAAAACTAGGTTCAGGGACGGAACTGCAATCGGAGATGAAAGGAAATAGCAAAAGGTGTTAAAGTAAGCTAAAATTTCTTTCGTGGAAATTCCACAAAAGAGGAGGACATGCATCCTGAAATTTTCCTCCCTTTAGACTTTGAATGCATGGTTCATGTTAAATATGGTGCTGTCACAGCTGAATTTACAATATGGCCCATTTTCTGTAGACCTCCAACATGACCAGAGTGCAATGTAAAAATCCCAAGGCAGTCCTTGATGTGCCAATTGCAAAAAGACCTCCAAGAGCGAGAAATGCATGTGCTTCATAGATGATACAGTAATTTCTCCAGAATACTGGATGATGTTTGAGACCTTCACTGTCCCCTTCACTTTAGAAGATTCAGGAGATGAGGACGCCGCTGCCGCCTCTCAGCCACTGCCCCCAGGCCAAGGACATGTAAGGGTCTGTGACAGAATCCCTTCCCCCAGCCCCAATCAGAGACACGGCCACCTTTCCACTTCCCTTTCCTTCTGAAAACAACATGGCATCTGCCCCCCACCAAACATGTTCCACATAAGAGACATGGAGAAACCAAAGAAGCAAGCCCAAACAACCATCTTGGAATATTTCAGAGGTATGATAAGTCCAAATGGCCCCAAGTATCACTAAATAAATGTTAATTGTATAAAATTTGTCCAGGAACTAGGAGCCATGAGGGTATCAAAGATCTGTTCATATTTCCATTTTGGTGACTGTTCAAAATTCAAAAGCTCTTCCTCCTTGTCTACCATCAGATGCGGCTGCAGGCCAGTTTTCCGATATTAATACTCAGAAAGCTGAATTCTGACCAGATCTGTATGAGATGGCAGAGTTCAGGAAGATACAGAATACACCATTCATTTATCCATTTCAACAGGCTTCAGCACTATTGATAGTGTAAGGCCAGCCCAACCCAAGGTGCTGCCTGAGGCGACAGACAAGAAAGTTTCTCCCCCAGCTCCATGTGCAAAAGCAAAACAGGCTGGCAGCTGAATCACACCTCAACTCTGGTCATAGAAAGACAATTATGCTAATACATTTATGGCCAGCCTTTCTTCCTCTTGCAAAGAACCTAAGGCAGCTTATAAGGTTCTCCTCCTCTCTATCTGATCCTCGCAGCAACAACCTTGTAAGCTGCCTTCGGTTCCTTGGAAGGAGAACAGGTGGGATATAAATTGAATAAATACAATAAATAAATGAACAAGAATCCTGTGAGGCAAGTTAGAGTGAGAGTCCATGACTTGGCTTAAGTCACCCAGTGAGTTTCATGGCTGAGAGGTGACTAGAACCCAGATCTCCCAGGTCTCCAGTCCAGCTCTCTCCACCACTGCACCACAGTGCTTTCCAGTGCATCTCAAGGCAGCAGGCTAGCTCAGAAGGCAGTGGGCAGGCCATGTGGCATATACAATTCTATCCTCCAAAGGCCGGAGGCTGAAGCTGCCTCATTTGTCAACCCTGTTCTATTGCACCATGTTGCATCCTGCATCTTCGCAGAGTGCACAAACAGTACTCACCTGATTAGCCACCAGTTATGGGATTCTTTCTATGGTTTCCATGTCTAAGAAATAACAAGTGGGTATATGATAATAACACTAGCTGGGGGAACCTGTGCTCATATCCTGATAACCTATAGTGGTGCTTCCTTCTTGTGATAGTAACCCTTCTATGATTCTATGATGTGATAGCACAGCCATGATGAAAGTCAGTCCTTATTCAACTTCAGGCCAGGATGAAGAAGACGCAATGAAAAGATATTAGCAGCATATGGTCTAGTGTAAAAGGCAATCTACATGTCTAAGGTATCAGCTCTAATGTGTCTTGTTATGTGCTGTCTGGAACCCATAGGTTTTTCTGGCTGTGGCATTCAGCACCTAAATCAGTGATGCTCTTAGATGGCACTAGCGAAGGCCAAATCTGTTTCTGGAAATGGAGAAGGGAGCATTCAGCCCTTCAACAAATTTGTCAACAGCTGCCAGTTCTTTGTGCGGAGGAGCGCAAGAGGCACGAGCTGCATCAAGCAAGACGCATACTCAGAATGGCTTGGCAACAGCTGGCCCCTCTTGTCTCCTGCTCACAGCCGATAGACTGTCAGAATTGATCTATATCTGATGGCACCTTTGGCCTGGATTAAACTAAACGCTGCTGGCCAGACCTCAATTCTGAATATAACCTTGCCTGTGTTATCTATTGGACATTCTCAGTTTGCTTAGGTTAAACATGCAAGGAGGGACGACACTTTCACTGGTTGTCCTCTACAAACAGAGGGTGGCTATCTGAAGAGGAGAGCCCCTCTCTCATGGCAGTCTCAACAGGACTCCGAACACTGATTTTCCAGTGTTCTTGTTCACAGTAAGAGTCTCTGTGGATACTCTGCTCTTGAGTAGAGGACCACAGGTGCAACCAAACAGAAGGGCAAAGCTGGAGAGTGTTCACTCTTTGCATGCCTGAGGAGGGCTCCTATCTTTCCATCCACCCACCCTAATAAAGGCTAGGAAAGGGAGAGAAACTCAAACTGGAAAATAAATTAGCAATCCCTTTCAACCTTCTAAGGCAGTCTTTCCAGGCTGGTGTTCCCAAGTTGTGTTGGACTACAATTCCCATCATTCCACACAGGTAGAATTGCCATTCACCATGCTGGCTGGGGAGGATGGACAACACAACCAGCAGGCTCCAGGGAACACAACCAAGGTGGGGAAGGCTGCTTGAAGTGATGCCACAGAATGCTTGACAGCTTTTGTATTCTTTGCCATAATGCTCACTAGGACTTTAATCAAAACAGCTTCAGGGCCCCTTCTTCGGGTTCTTGGTTTTCATATGGAGCTTTTGCTGGGCAGGCCTTCAAATACACATCTATAAATAGGATTCTGTCTTCTGACTACACTTCTTCTTGAGGATTATCCTCTGTAATGGACACATGGCACCCTGTCATAGTATTACGGGGAAGTTGCTTAGTCAAGCCTTGAGCTAGACTAAGGACTTCGTGACATGTGGGGCTTCACCTGCTGCTTTACTGAGGCTTCTTCTTGCATCTTCTTTGCAGGAGAAAGAAGACATCCTTTACAAGGGGATGAGGACTGGGGCCGTTTTGTTTTACTTCCTTTGCTTTTTTATATATTCCATCATCAAACCAAAAGGTGGCACTGTGCTATAGCTGCAATACAGGAGAACTGTGACAGTGCCCAGGACTAGACTTCTAGTTTGTTCTGCATTTGAAATTTAATGGCTGACTTTCCTCCTTCTCAAAGCACCACAAACATGGCCAGGAAAGGAGACAGAGGCCCCAGAGGATGATAGCACTGTGAAAAAACCCACAAACTTGTGAGGGATCACGAGCGCATGAGAAATGCCTTATGTAGAGAATCCGTAATGGTGTTTGTGGCCCTTAAACATATCCCTGTCTGCTGCATCATTATGAGTAAGGCTGGAAAACTTTCAGGCATCCTCTCATCTGCTGTTGCAAAGGGGACAAGGAAAGCAGGCTGCAACTGAACTAATGAAGAGCGCAACAGGCAGAGAAGGTGACCATGTGCGTGATACTTGTGGTGTGGATGGATGGCCTGCTGGGGCTGGAAGGAGGACCCTTGTCCCCTTCCTCACCCCATGCAACACAAGTGCTTTGAAGAGATCATTAACAGCAACCCAGTTCTCTGTTAACCAACATATACATCAGCATCGTTTCTCCACTTGAATGCTGCCGTCGGATGGCTCCATGGATTGTAAGGAGAGGGGCACTCGCACCCCAGACAGATCAGTTACCCTCATGGCTTGCAGGAAATTTTTATATGCTTAGGGTGTTTTTGTTGATGCTTTTATGCGTAAGCTGTGATAATAAAAGGCAGGTGCCTAGCAGTTGAGCACTGGAGCACCAAGACCGTGAAACCTAGACGTGCATTTAGTAGTTCCCCACAGCTAGAATTCTCAAGAAGGGTCGCCTTGCACCAAACACGCTGTACCAATGGCTTGTTATAAGACCTCTGTTATGAAGGGGACAGAGGTATGCTTAATCCCATGCTTGCCTGATGGGATACAAGCTTTGCTGAGCACAGTGGGATTTACTTCTGAGTAAACAGCCTTAGATGGCACTGTAAGCAGTTTGCAATCCTATTCATGCTTATTTGCAAGAATGTCTCATTAAACTGTGGAGGAAAGTTGAATGCCTGTGTCTTGGAAGAAGAATCTCTCATCACCCACTTTCCAAAGTTCCCTTCCCATTCCTAGTTTTTTTCTCTGAGAGAAGGAGGTGAGTCTCCAGTGAGAACTTCCCTAAACTTCCTTGTCTGTGCAGATTCCATGACATCACACCAGCTTGTGCAGAAATAGCTTTGTAAGCAATAAAGTGAGCAATAACAGCCCTAATCCCACAAGAGTCAGCCATGCACTGATATATCTGGGCTTCTGCCCCTGAATACCGTGACTGGATTGGGAGTCATGTGCACAGCAGGTTGCTCAAAGCTCTTCCAGTGAAATCAATAGGTCTTGAATGCACTAGATAATCATGCTTTCACTTTCCACATTCATGCCCCTTTAGTTCACCTCACTAAAAATAGCCCCATTAATCCAGGGCACATAGTGGCATGCAAGATGTTAGCCTAAAAAGAGATACTTCTTCAGTCACTCTACTGTTCTCCATATTTTGAAACCTTTGGGGAACCTAATAATGTCAGCTATATTTTAACTGCATCTGTCTTGAAATACATTCATATGTGTGCTTATGTGACAATCACAAACATAAATCAGGTGCTGACTATTTATACACTGTAGCTCCAAGGCTCTAGGCTTTATCACTCAGCCAGCATCTTCTTATCTTTATACAACTTCATTTGGCAGGTTTTCAGTTAGCAACAGAGCCGAATCTTTCTCCGAAAGTTAAAATAAACCCCATAGCTGTCCTTCCCTTAACTGTTGCATGCGTACAGTTGAAAATACAGCGGTAAGTCTTGGGGTTCGTGGCTGATTGATTAAACCACTTCCATTTCACTTCGTATCAAGGCAGTATTTTCTTGTGCTCCAAAGGTTCCAGTGCCAAGGAATCTTACATTTCAAGCCCAACAAACGCCCACTGGGGCTGACACCAATTCCCAAAATCTTCTCTCTCTCTCTCATGCACACATGCATGCACAAGTCCAGCAAAGTGAAGCACAGCGGCGGCTGCTTGCCATTTTGTTTTCCTAAGAATGGTACAGCCACCCAATTAGAAAGAGGGAAGAAAGGAAGGACAGAGCAAGTTACCAGGACACTGAGGGTACCTTACCCAAAGCCCCCTTGCAGGGAACATTTCAGCCTTCAGAAGACCAACCTGGAGGCTCTGTTGCCAGCATGTGACGAGCCAAGCATTCTGAGTGTGTGTTTCTGTTGTTGCAAATCTGTTTCTCTGTTACATGAAATGGAGAGCCCACCCTCGGACTTCGTGCCCATGGCCAGCTCAATCCGGAATGAAAGAAAGGATAAGAAGACATGGAGTCAGGCACTTCATCAAAGGCAGTCTAGGAACCCTTCTTCAGCTCAGTGCAGGAGAAGGAAGTTGTTCTGGCATTATATTGTCCTCACACATTACCCTGAGTCCCACCCTTTCTTTCTGCCCAAGACTCCCAAGCACCAGACAGTCCTTCATAATGCTGATCTTTATTGGCACTTCACAGCTAATAAGGTAATGAACTCTAAAAGCCCTCTAGCAAGCTGAAAGATAGCCTCTGCTCATGTAAAGAGTAGATGAATGCTGAACCCGAACTAGAAATCCCCGTCTTTCCCTTTCATTCACACTGCAGGTTCCACGCTTAGGGTGGTTCTCACTGGTGAGACCTGCATAAGCCCTCAGGCTGGGTAACTCACTTCTCCTGATACCTTGTCGCAGGGTCAGGGACCAGGCAAAGAAACAGTTCTCCCTCGGCTCCCGAGTCCCCTCCCATCTCTTCCAAAAGATGCCTGTTCTCACAGTCAGCCTGAGACTGTGGGCAATGATCTTGATGGAACTCCAAAGGCTTCTCCGATCCTCCTGTCCTTCCACTGCCTCTTCCAAGTGTCCCTTCAGAAACCTGTAACAGGCCCTTAGAAAACTGGCGAAGAGTGAGTCCCTAGCCACTCCCTACATGTGTGATGGCTCACTTATATGGAACAATTACACGCATAATGTAATGGACTTTGGGTTCTTATGGCTGGCAAAGACACATTTTCATGCACATTTGTCAAATGCATGCATGCAGTCAAATACATTTTTTGTACCACAAATCACATTGCAAGCTTGGGTATGTATGGACTTTGATTGCAGATTTGGTCTGG
This sequence comes from Varanus komodoensis, assembly GCF_004798865.1. Lineage (NCBI taxonomy): Eukaryota > Metazoa > Chordata > Lepidosauria > Squamata > Varanidae > Varanus > Varanus komodoensis. The sequence goes on from NW_025336236.1 coordinate 3,923,518, forward strand.
AAGGCATGTCCTGGGTAAACCCTGCTCTAAACAAACTGGAATGAATTTCTCATACATCTCTATATGCTTCATGCATCTGGTTCCAGTCAGAAAACTGGTGGCAACATTTTGCACTGGTTGAATTATCAGATGCTTTTCAGAGGCCTTGCTATGATATTGGCGACCCTTATTCTTGATCAGATTTGTTAAATCTGGCAAATATGGATTATATGAAGACAGCCCGTGTGGACTTCAAGAGATGAATTGATCCCTATACGTTGTCTTCAGTCAGAATCTTCTGTGGTCCAGTTGCAATGGGACCTTTTAAACCAGAGTTTCAACAACAATAGGATTGTGTTTCTGTTTCCACCTAGATGTAAAAGATCAGGAAGAAGCTTGTGCCATTTTATTTGCAGATGAACGGGTGCTGAGGGAATCCTAGATTCTATTTGCAGCTGACCTTGGAAGAATCATTTAACCTACAAAACAGCCTAGCTGGAAAAGTGAGAGAAAAACTCCAAGGCAATCCTGTGCAGAATTTCTGTGTTTCTGGGTAAAAGACACATACTCATACATTTGCAAACTTGTCAGCTCATGACATTTGGAAATGTAGCGTGTCTGAATATAAAATAAGCTCATGTAAATGTATGTTTCCTGTTTCATTAAAGTAGGGTTCATTTTTATTGCTTGCAAGGAAAATGTAATGAATTCATAGATACATGCAAATAAATATACTCATGATAAATAATCATACCCAAGACTTGGTTGTTGTGAGTAAAGGTTTGCAGAAATAACAGATGTATCATTTTGGTGTTCTCTACCGATCTGATCCAGGAACATTCTTCATCTAGGACTGTGCTACCTTGGAATGAACACAGAACAGTGCTTGTTTGCAAGAACAAGTTGAAAGCTTCCTTAAAGTGGTAAACTTACATATCAGAGATAATGCTGACATCTGTGAAGCGCTAGCTTTCTTCTTGCAAGGAAATTTAGACTTAAGGCTTGCTATCTTTTTCATTCCCATATATTTATTTTGTTATAAAGGCAGTACAACCTTGGATTTATGGCAATCTGTTCCTTCTACGTTAGGATATGATCTTACTACTTCCTTTAAATGGAAAGTACCTGACCATGGGTGTACCCAGGGTGTGGAATGCCATACCCTACTGAGTGCAATTGGCTGTCTTCCCAAAGTACCCAGCTGTTTTATAGTGACAGGCATTTGTTGTAAGCTGCAGGTCATGTTTTATATTTGGCCTTTAACTGCTGATGCTATCTTCATGGTTATTGCTTTATAGTCTTGTTTCAATGCAATTTTAAATATTAAATATTTTAAGTCTCCCTGAATGGTACTTTTGCACCAGAAGGGCAGCACATAGCTGCTGGAAGGAAGGAAGGAAGGAAGGAAGGAAGGAAGGAAGGAAATAAATGCACACAATGCAGCTGTATGTTGCCATTCGGCCTAATCAACGTATATCCCACAACTGGACAAGATGAAGTTGTCCTGGGCTGCACTAGGAACTTCCCAACAGCTCTCCTTTCTCCCATGTTTGATGACATACAATAGAATCTTGTATAGGTGGTTTAAGGGCCACACACTGAATGAAACGCAGGCAAATAGGAGGGTAATGGACAGGTAGCATGGCAACATTTGCTACTTTACAGAGGGCAGAATGCTTTCTGAAGACATTCTTCGTTTGTAGCCCTGCTTAATCAAAGTCTGCTTTAAAAATAAAGAACCACGTGGCCTTGAAGTTGCCCATCAACCATCAGCACCCAGGCAGCAAACCCACCAGTCTCTAGTCAAGTCTTCCACATGATGATGAAATGTACTTTTCTATTTAATTTACAGTAATTATTGCTCCGTTTACAGCTTCATATAAAATTACCAAGTGCAAAATTTATGCAAATATATTTTATCTTTTGTCTCTTGGGGGGGGCATATGCATTCCTCCCCTTTTTGCAATGTATAAATGGTCCCCCTACATGCAGGAATTAGATCAAAGGAATTAAGGATGACAAATCCGGAGGGCTCCGTAAAAGAAGCCCTGACATCAATCCAGCAGCCCTCCTTCTGCATACTAACTTCAATTCTAGAGAGCACTGTGGCTTCATAGAAAAACTCACTCATGAAAGGAAAATGGGAAGGTGATCCCTGCCCCCCATTCCAAGCAGTTAGATGGAAATCTATCACAAGCTTATATGCATTTTAAACAAATACACACGTAAAGCTTTACCAAAGGCATTCGAATCACCGTACATTAAAATTGTAACAAAAAAAGCTTTCCTTCCCTTCCTTGTCTTTCTTTCCTGCTGCATAGCTAAAGCGCTTCTTTTTTATATGTAATGCAAATGAATGTGTACACAATACCATTTAGGGAGAGTTAACCATCAGTTAAGCGCACATTGCCTTTCTGGCTTGCATTATCTCCCATCTGGGAGATTTTTCATGCCTTTCTGCTTCCTGCCTGGCTGGCCTAGCCCACATTTCAACTGCTGTTCCCTGTGTGTGTGTGTCGCTGCTAAATATAGCCCAGATTGGCAGGAGAGTTCCTGCTGCCGGGACCCAGCTCCTAATCTATGCGGCACACAATCCTAATATGGTCGAGCGCTGCAGCCAATCAGGTGCTGGGTGCTCACGCGACGGTTCGGGGTAAGCGGGTTCTGTGCTCTGCGTCGTCCGCTCCCGCCCAACCCTCCTCGGCTTGCACATTAACCACTCCAGAGCAACCATTGTAACAAAAGGCAGCTGCCCTAGCCTTATGTCGAAGGCCGCCAGAGCCTCCTCCGGCAGAGCAGCAGGGTATGTCTCAAGAGGCTGGGAACTTGCTGGCCTGTGAAGATGTCAGCAAGAATAATTAAGGCTGCGCTCTGACCTAGTCGAGTCCACAGGTCGCTTGTAGCCGCGCTGTGTTGCAGGGGCCTTGCAAGAACCGACATTTGCTCCGCGCTGCTTGGGCTGCACGCTGTGTGTGACGGTGACTCCCGGGGTTTGCGCGGGAAAAGGGTTCCATCTCTGGCTTTCCCGCCGAGTTGCTCACGTTGTATCGTTCACACAGCATTTTCAGCGCAGGACCCAGCCCAGGTACGCTAGCAACCGCCGAACCCCCCCCCCCCCGTAGCCTGTTTGAGATGGGGAAAGGACTGCCAAAGGTGTTAGGCTTGGTCCCTAATTTATGCATGCATGCATGCATGCATGAGACTTCTACGCTGCCCCATTCGCCGAAGCCTCGGAGCGGCTCACAACCATAAATAAACTTCAAAATAGAATAATATAAATTAACAATATAAATTAAGTCGCCCTGGCCAAAGAATAAAATGAATAAATAATATGAACAATTAAAATAACATTTGAATAAAAAGGTCTTCGCCTGGCGCCGAAAAACAACGACGGCGCCAGGTGGACCTCTCTGGGGAGCGCATTCCATAGATTGGGCGCCACCGCAGAGAAAGCCCTCCTCCGGCTACCTACCCTCCTAATTTCCTTCACGGACGGTTCCCGGAGAAGGGCCTCTCCCACAGATCTCAGGGGTCGGGCGGGTGTATAGGGACGTAAGCGCTCCTTCAGGTAACCAGGACCCAAGCCGTTAAGGGCTTTATAGGTGATAACCAACACCTTGAATTGGGCCCGGACTTCAATGGGGAGCCAGTGAAGCTGACGGAGTACCGGAATGCCAGTTTAACGTCTGTTCTTGAGAGCCTAGTAAACGGTAGAAGGATAATTCACGTTATTGAAACACGGGAAACCTGGCATGTGGGAAACGTTGCAAAAGGAGGCAGACTATGGCAAACTTGGAAACAAGCAATGCGCCTTGGGTGAAAACGCCCGATGCTGCTTCTGGTGGCTGTCTCCCCACTGTCGGGCAGAGACAGGGAGCTGATAAGGACTGAAGACAATGAGCAATTGCCCCCACCTCTTTTGGAGATAGCAGGAGAAACTGGAAAGAAAATTCTTTTTCGCAGGAGTTACAGGTCTGCTTTCCCCGTATCCATTTGACCCTCAGCACAAGGAGTGCCTTCCCCATCTGATGCCTTTTATCTGCCCCTGGAAGGAGGATCCCAGGAAACCATGAGCAGCCTTTAAAACAGCATTGATAAAGTAAACGATGCTGTAAAGTAAAAGAAGGTATGAAGAGCTCTGTAGATCAGTCCAAATGCCTCTCTGTGACACTCAAGGAAAGCCCTGCCCCACTCTATAGGCTAAACCAGACGCTCTGTTAATTACGCAGCATTGCAGATACCTAGTTCTCACCATGTTTTTAAATTGAAATACACACATATGACCTCAATCCAGATTGAAGCCACTGCACACAGGAAGTGGAAGTTCAATTCCCTCCAGCCACTTCTCTTAATTACCCCCTCTCTCCAATGTGATTAAAGCATATTTCTTTTTTTTTTTTTTTTTAAGCCCCTGTAGGGAAGGGCTGATGTAGGGGGAAGGAAGCGCCTGGGTGGGAAAGTTTTAATCTTTCCCTATCCATGCATCCTGTTCCTAAACCAGATCATGGCCCTGCATATTTTTAATAAAGCATAGTTCAGACCTGTAAAATCGAATTCTCTGTGGTTCCAAACAATTCCTGAAAAGTGAGAGCACCATTTACAAGCACTTATTCGGTACAGTATTTGTCAAGTTTTCAAACCAATTTACAGTGCAATCCTATACCACCATTTCCTCAGAGGTAAGCCCAGTGGAACTTATTCCCATGTAAGTGTGTATAGGGCTGTAGTCATACTAAGTAGAAACTGCTCTTGGAAAGGAATATTTTTGTTCAAGATTTGGTATGTTGACACTGCAAATACTTTGAGCAGTGTCCCTTTCTTCCTTACCTCCTTTTCTGCATCTGCAACATATTCAAGTCAAATCAATTTGAAAAAAACCCCATAAAATGCTTATACTGAAGTTCATCTTAAAAACCTGACTGTAAAACCTATTCTTATATGAATTTTGCAGGATCTTTAAAAGTGTGTGTGTGTGTGTGTGTGTGTGTGTGTACAAGGTTTTTTTCAGGTTTGCAATGGGACATTTTCCTTTTCTCATACATCAAGATTGACGGTAATGATTCACCAACATTCATCCTACAGCTGCAGTTAACAGACTTTGTACCCTGAAAGGCACACACTTAATTCACTCAAAATCTCCAGTGTAAATTGCATCATATTCTCACTATTACTGTGGTCTTATGATCATTATGCTTCCTCCCTTCTTCATCTCTTCTGAAAAATGCCATTCTTAGTCAACAAGCATTTCTGCTTTGGCTGAATTTCAGTCTCTTATATTTCTCCATTGTTGTTCTTGATTGTGCATCCAGTGGTCACATGTGCTATAAAAACAAAGAGTGATATTAAGATGGCTTCAGTCTTGGCCAGACAAATTAATTAAGTGGCCTTGGCAACAACCAGATCTATTCTAAATAGCCCAATGGGAACACATTGGTATGACCGGGAGTGGCACCATCTAGTAATTTATCTAGTTAATTTTCACTGCAAAATAACTTTCTGATACGGCTTGTGCCTCCCCTTAGGTATGCCATCTGTTAGCCAAATAGTTACAAATTCAGAAACTGCTTGCCGTTTACTAGGGGACATCTGTCTAAAGGCAGAGTCCTGATTATTGATCTCTTTGCAATAGGTTTCTGTTGTTTAAATTTCCACATGTGGTTCACAATTTTCTGAGCAAATCCATCTTCCCTTGGAATAGTGATGTATTACAGAATACAATAAATCATAATTGCCAGATGGCTCTAAAAATGTTTAAGGCAACAGAGAAAGGCTGCTTAGTTGAAACACACATAGACAGCCAGGCATTAAATTTAATGTTTGTGTTCCCCTTCAACTGACTAGCACATTAACAGTTACTTCACCCCTTTTTAGTGCATTGACGTTGACAAATATCTGTTTCCTGGCCAAAAGCAAACATTGCCTGTCATTCTTCTTGTCTTAATGCACAAAAGTTCAGCTGAGTTATTTTAGCCCCCATCACAAGGGGAAGGGAAAACCTCAAGAAACAATTGGGCATGTTCTTCTATCACCCTGGCAATAAGGTTGTCATAAGAACAAGCCCAGGTAAGCCTGACAGATGAGTGGGTTCTTGACCGCCTCTGATCCCATCCTGCTCTTTTGTTCTCCTGTGTGTGTTCTGAGCAGTGCAGAGGTTTCTCTCTTTCATGGCTGCCATTGTGAGACATTTTCAGCTTGCCACAGATTTTTCCCATCTCCTGAAAAAGAAATATGTACACAAAAATGTGCATAGAAATCCACATTAATTCAAATAATAATTGTACTTGCGGCATGAGTGGCCTTTCCTGATGAAACCAAAGGCACAAGCAATCTCCAGACAAACCAAGGAGGGGAAAAAGGCACATGAGAAATTGAAATGGAGTGGTGTGTTTTATACTCTCTTCACAGCAATATCTTTTTCCAAGTCTGTATGCTCAGGTAAATGCAAAAATGCACCACCACTCCATTTTTCTTGGAAAAGAAGGTTTAGGCTGGACAATGGGATTTTCTGACTGGACATATAGAACTCCAAGACCCTGTCAAAATCCACCATTGCCCTGTCAAAAGGGGAAGTAGAAAGAAGAGCTGTGGTGAGCCCTGTGATTGTGGAAGAGAGCAAGGGAAGCAGGTGCCAGCTGTCTGCAGGTGCTGCTTGGGGAACTCTGAAAGCAGTTGGCACTTGTGGTTGTCTGGAATTGGAGTTGGCACGACTCCTTGTACCCTTGATGGGATCAGTTGCCCAGGTTCACCTGACACAGCAACCCATCCTAGGTACAACAATGATTACAGAAGCCCATGGGTAACTGTTGGGTTGGCTTACTGCCCATGAGCAAGCTGCCCTGGATTATTCAGCCCAGGTTCTCATGACAAGACACCTTATCATGGATAGCAGCCCACAAAGGGTTTTCTGTTGTGAAAACCCGAACACTGTTTCATCCCAATTCTCTTTCTCTCTCTCTCTCAGGATAGGGTATTATAGATATTTGCAACAGACATGAAACAAAGGAATAAAAGGCCAGTACAGGTTTATTCATATGGGAGCCTGCATTGAATTAGATGAAAATTACTAGTTTCCACTCCTTGATGGACAGTGTATGCAGTCCTTCTTCCACTATAGTCAATGTGATTGATTGTAATGAGCAAGATTACATCCTCTATTCTTTTAGCTGTTCTGCATAACTGGCCTTCAGTGAAACTTTTTTTTATTTTTCTTAAAAATAAAATCTGCTTCAAGAAACAGCATCCTTGAAATATTTTTGAAGTAATGTTTTAAAATGAATAATTTAAAATAAGCCCCATAATAGTCTCATAATATTTAATAGAATCATCGAATAGCAGAATTGGAAGGGGCCAAGAAGGCCATCAGGTCCAACCCCCTGCTGTTTCAGGCCACTGATTTACACCATCCCACTCAGATGACTGTCCAGTTTCTTTTTGAATGTCTCTGGTGTGGAAGACATTCAGATAGACAACCTCTCTATTATGTATTTCAGAAATATTACAGGTCTCAGCACCAACACCACTACTGCAGGTCTTGCTGAGGGATACAGCCAGTGCTTCTGAAGCCACTCACTGGGAAGGACAGTGTTTGTTTTGGCCAGTCTTCAGCTATTCATTAACTTATGCACTGAATGTTGGAGCAAGGGGTGGTGGTGATGGTGGTGGAACAGCTTTTGTCATAAGATAGATGAGTTCCTAAAACTTCCATGCAGTTTACCCTGTGAACTAATAAAAGCATGAGGCAATATTGCTGATAGAGAGAGAACACAGCAATCAAACAGATCTCAGTGTTCCTCAAGACCAGCACTGGCCTCTCCACCTGGCAGTCAGAGGTCTTCCCCATCTATCAGGTCCCAGACTTGGTGCCATCCAGACATGTGGGGCTGCAATGCTGAACTTCTCCTCCCACTTCTCATCCAACACATTAGGAGGTCCTGGGCTGGAGAAGCTGCTCCCTTTAACTGAAGATGCCAAGGATTGAATTTACGATGTTCTCCATGCAAAATGTGTGATTCACCACTGAGTTGCAGTCTTCCTTCTACTGGGTGACCAGATGCAAAGAATACAGGGGTCCTCTAGCTTTAATGCTGCAAATGCAGCTTTTTGTAACCCTGAATGACAAACTACAACTTCCCAAATGTCTTCTTCAATACAGGCATTAAAGGTGCAAATGTTCTGTTCTCCTTCCCCTCTTGGCTTATAAACACTGGTAGAAGGCATGTCTTCGGCAAGAGCAGGTTTGTCGCTTGGAGGTTCCCCTGGTGTGATCTCTGTCACTTGTGGCTTAGGTGGTGTGGAGTGCTTCCAGCCAACTCTGGAGACAGTATCTGGGCACAGATAAGCTGGCTTCAGTAGGCTATACACCGGTCATCTTCACTACTGAAATGATTTCTGTGCAGGGCTGCACTGAAAATGGTTCAGAATCTGCAGCTTGTGCAAAATGATGCTGCAGATTGACAACACAGAACAAAGTTTGGACATGAAATACCATTTCTTCCCTATTTGCATGGGCTGCATGTATGTTTCCAAATCTAATGTGAAAATGTGCTATGTTAAAGCGGGGGTGGGTGGGGATTCTTTATAGTGCCGTAACATTTATAATGATGTGTACCAAGATAGAACCTTACAATAGTTGACAATGTGATGTTGATGTTGCAAGATTCCACCTAGCAATGCCAAACATACTGTGATTTAAGATGCAAGAAAGTGAAATTTATGCAATTTCAGCACCACAATAATTCCAACATATAATGCAAACTTAAGGCAATGTGTGATTTAAATAGCATCCACCTCAGAAGGTGTTTCCATGTAGATTAGTCCTTTGTGTATTTTCATATTTGAAAAATCCTGTTTATATGGCGAAACTGAAAGCACAGTGAGCATGGGGCAGGTTGAAAGCAGGTTTTTTTTTTATAATCTTTGATGCTGCACAAAACTTGATCATATCTTGTTGTTTGGTTCCCTCAGGGGAAGTTGTCAGCTTCTGAACTTTGAAGAGAACAGTTCACCTTAAATATGACATCTTTCACATTAAAAGTTCTTGCAATTGCTACGAGACTGCTGTTAATATTATTAGAAAGTAGAAACCCCGTAGAGCCAAGCCAATCAACATTGTCAGCACTTCAGCATTTCAAAGCTGAGTGCATTCCCACTAACATCTCTTTATGCATCATTCTGTTGCCAGATCTAAAGAAAGGTGATGTAGGGGGTGTGGGGACAAGGTGGATGGGCAGCATCTGAGGAATGTGTCTGCAAAGGAAGGTGGGTAGTTTGTTGACAGCTGGTTCAGAAAATGACAGGAAGATTAGAGAGGAGATTTCAGCCATAAGGCATCAGCTAAGCTACAACAAAATGAAGCTTAAGTGAAGGTAAGACCCAATTATTTGATAGTCAGAGTCAAGGATAAAAGACCAGAAAAATGGAAAGGGAGAGAGCTGAATATTTCTTCTTCAGGAACAGTAAACCATCTAGGAGGATGAAATGATTAGAAAGATAACACTGGATAGTAAAATATGGAATCAAAGCAACAAGAAGCCATTGAATGCAATATTTATAGAGTTCAAATATAAATTTCAGAATGCACTTGTAAAATCACCAGAGCTGGCCCCAGCTATTGGCAGATGAGGCAGGGGTCTCATTGAAAAGCATATGGGGAGGGGCAGTGCTGGTACCATGCTTTTGGGGGTCTCGGGCAAGTCATCCACCATGGGAGACCTCCCTGGGTGAGTCTTCCTTCTTGCCACCAATGCCACCAGGTCCCCCTCCTCTGTCTCATCCTTTTCTTGCTTGGCCAGCCAAGGCGCAGGGAGCAAGCAGGCGGGGACAACCTACAGCTCCTACTCACCCGCACCATTGTCTGGTCCAGAGCGAGAGGCAGAGGAGAAGCAGATGGCAGTGGTGAAGAGGAGCAGCAGCTCTGGAAAGCTCCTGCTGGTGTGCTGTCCTCAGCAGCTGCTCAACTATGCCTGCCCTTGACACAGCCCAGTAGGCTGAGCCAAGGTGTTTAAAGACAGAACTGCGTGCCAGAGCTCAGCCAGACTACTGCTTCAGGTGTGATAGAGAAACCTGTTGCTGAGCTACCCATGCTGGACTAGGATACAGCTGCCAGTCCAACTTCTGCCTGTGCAATGGGGCCAGGGGGGATGCACTGTCGTCGCCTTGGATGCCAAAATGTATGGTTTGGGCCTCTCTGTACAAGCATCTCAGTGGTTGTACATGACTCTGTGCCAGGACCTTGTAAAATTAGGCAGCACTAGCATGTGCCATCACACTTGTAAACTACTTTTAGAAAGGCTCCACTGCAGTGGACCTAGAAGGGAACATCTTCCTTCTAAGCGAAATGAACTTATTGTGCCCCAGGCATCGTGTCCATTCAGACTGGATTCATCTTTGTCACAACTCATTCTTAACAAATGACACCAGTGCTGTGAAGTTGCTTTGGAATGTCTCCTTGAATTACATATACATGGCCCAATTTGTGGCCCTAAAACTTTGTGCCTGACAATTTTACCAAGATAAATTTGGCAGGAAGTATCTGAACTGCATGGACATCCTTGTTTCTTTGTGTGGTTTTTCCAAAATCCACAAGAAGTATTTGTGCTATATATTTTCCTGCTTTTCCACAGCAGCTTCTTGGGGGCAATTCCTATCATCATGGAAAATGTACAGCAACGAGCTCATCAGTCTCTTGTATTTGTGCAGATCACTGGGCAGCATCACCTGCATCTAACAGATTTTATATTTCAGATGCTCATTTTACTAGAATGCAGCAGATAATATCTCAGAATTGCAGAATGACTTATCTGTAAAACCAAATTACTAATCAGCACTGATAGTGGGATGCTTCTCATAGTCTTTGGTATTTTAATCACATTTTGCATGAGTAGTAAGTTGAAATTTCCAGGATGGACATGATGTGAGACAATGTAACATAACTTCATCTCATATTGTGGTCCCTCATCATTTAAAATGTGCAAAATCCAGCCTTCACCAGCAGACTGCCCTGAACAACATAAAGCAGCTGCCAGGACTCAACTCTGCGGCCAAAATCCAGGCTGCACAGCCTGAAGAGCCCAGAATGACCACTCAGGGAGCGCTCATGGATTGAGACAGTGGCACCAAACAGGACCAGTGTCAGCAGCATGACCACTATGGGTAGTTTAGAAAACCACCTATAGTTGACTAGAGGTGAAGTGGTTAGAGATGCTCATTTTATCACACACACACTTTTTCTGTAACAAGTGGTGCTAATTTGCTCACAGCTTCAGCCAAGTGTAGAAGCAAGCTTCTTATTACGTACTGGCATGTTGATGAATGTGAAATGCACATGCTCAGAGTATTTATAGTTGGGGCTGGTAAACAAAGGTTTGTTTTGTTATTTGCTCTGTAGCATCGGGAATGCAGAAAAGTCTGTAAAGCATAATACTAGTGGTGGGGGTGAGAAGGAAATGTTTGTTGTGTGTTTCAGAAATGAAGTAACATTGATTGCCATCTACAGACTCTCTTCCCACTGCTCAACAAGACCATAGAGTCCAAGGTCTAAAGTTAATTGCGTCATTGAATGCACTCTTCCTCTTCCTGATGGGCCCAGCTTCCTTCAGTCCTGGGCAGCAGGATCAGTAAGGGATGCTGAATGTTGCTGTACAAAACAATTGGAGGGCCCTGCATCGGGGGCAGCAGGCCTAATGGACAGTACCCAGAGAATGTGGGCTTCCCTGAATCGCCTCCGAGTACACATTTTTATTTACTGAGAGGTTTCCCCGTGTGTTTCAATTACATCCTAAAGGCACATCTTGTTAACTAGGGCCGGGGGATCTCCAGCAGAGTCAACCTGTAGACTCAGGTTAAATATTAAATCAATAGCTGGAATGCATTTCCCCTTCAATGATCTTTACAGAGCAACTGTAGCTCTCCTCTCCTCTATAGAAGGTGGTGGGTTCTTGTTTGTCGACATTACCAGTTCTGAAACAAATCTCATCTGCATCCCCACTTCTCCCCCTGCTGAAATCAAAAGGTGTTCATTTCAACATGTTACCTGAATGGCAGAGACTGTCCCTGTGCCAGGCTTCCCAACTGATAGATCCCAAAACCAATATTCAGCCGAAGAATCTGGTATGATGGTGCAAGGCACTACAGCAGTGCCTAAAGGTGTTTCAATGCTCCTGTTTTCCTACAGACATTTCATATTGTCTGCCACTCTGGGTGGCTGGATTTCTAGGGCTGTTGATCAAGCTGCACATCTGCCTCCATCATGGAGCCGCACACTGAGTCTTCCGCACAGCTGCTGTCAAATCTGTTCAAATATGTTTTGTTTTTGCTCGAGAAGACAGTCCTCTCTGGTAAACAATGCTGTGGAAAAGATTACATTTGTTAAATAAAATAGATGTGTTGGCAAATTTAATAAAGGGGGGAAGATTTGCATTGTATGGCTAAAAGAAGAGCTATTTCATGCATTACACAACAAATAGGGTGTGCAATCAGCCAATCCCAGCTGTCTAGGAAATGTTTAGGGATGATGGAAAGACTTCAGAGGACAAATGAGACTTTGTGTGCAGTGTGAGCAGTATTTCATGCTGACTCCGTGGTAGCAAGACTCACCCCTAGTGAAACACTTGTTTCTGGAAGATTTTAGAAGGGAGCACAGATCTGCCCAAATCTGGAAATGAGTGTATGTCAGCATTCAGAAACTGCAATCAGAGATGCCGATTCCTGTTGGGCAAGTGATACTTTGCTAGCGTAGTAGAAGTGGTGTGAATGCAGCCGTAGAATTGGATACTGCCCAACTGACTGCAACATTATCACACCTCTTTAAATGAGCAGCATCTTCAGAAGTGTGCAAATAGGTGTAAAATAATGTGTTGCGATGTCTCTTCAATCAGCATTTTCCTGCTTAATCTGCTCCCAGCCTGAAAGTGTTTCCTTTGCAGGAAAGAGCACCTGAGTTTGATCTTGAAGGAGGAACAGGTATTGGAGAAAAATTTCAGCAGCACTTTCACAGGTGTTTTTAAACTCACAGCCCTGAAGTTGCTTTGCTTTTTTAAGATGTCAGAAGAAAGTTACATGTGACCCAACCTAGGCTAGGACTAGACATAACGAACTGTTTAGTGTTGCTGCCAAGCATTACAGGCCCACAAAGATGCTTTCTCCTCCTCATAATGTTTAAGAGAACTTACCCCATAGTGTGACATCATGCCTCAATTACTTTAACAATCTCCAGCAGCAGTAGCAGCAGAAGCTCATGCAATGACACTGTGGCCCAGGGTAAGCAATCCTCTGTGTTACTGCTAATACAGCAGCCAAGCCATGGGAAGGGCCACCATGGTATACCTTGTGATCAAATGCCAGGAGTACACTGCAAAGATCAGGAGGTATTTTATGCACTCCCAAATTCATAATGGTGACCTATTTTGTAAGGCGCTGAAGTAGTTTTAAATAATGCAATAATTCAGATTCTGTGGAAATAATATTTTCCTACCTGCATAAAGAACACTAGTCAGTACTGGCGAGAGGGTGGACTCAGACATATTGATCTGTAATTTCCCCCATTCTCTGCTCATTCCAGTTCTGCTCTGTACAAGTCTAGATATAACCCTCCATAACGTAATATAATGGATTGGCACAATTTCATAGTGCAATACATAACAGGTCTAGAATCAATATTTATATTCCAGTTCACATGAAGTTTCAGAATACCAAGAACTCACACTACTTGGGCTGCACGCTTGTCCTTCACAAAGACACAGTGGAGAGCATGTTAATTGTACAGCTCTGCAGTTGCATCAAGCAAAGCTGATGCAACCGTTCCTGCAATCTCAGTCTATCAGCTCACAGCTGTTCATTACACCTTCTGGTTCAGAACAGTTCATAATCATTACCTGTTATTGACTGGTTTCAATCCACAAGCAAAGGAAGTGGGATTTTGGAATGAGGGCTTGTTAGCACATTAGGACAAGCTACCACAAGTTAAATCACCCATGGGTCCCTGTGATGCATCTTGGCTGCCATTTTGTGTAGGCCAATTGAGGAGTGGATGCACCACAGTCTCTTGTGTCATGCAGATGTGCAGAGTCTGGGGTTGTTGTTGGCATGGTTAACAAGCTACCCACAACCTTAAAGCAGGCCATGGTTTGTGGATGATTTAGTAACCATGCCAACAATCCAACCTCTGCTCAGAATGGAGCCTGCATGCAGAATTGCCTACGGTGGCTTCCTGCGACATGCAAACCAGGTCTTGGCATGTGCCTTAAACAATATCTCCCTTGATATACACAAAATGCCATTCAAACCAATAGCACCCAAGATATTGCACTATTTATATTATAACATTGGCTGCCATTTGGAATTTGTTGGGAATGCCTCTCTCTCTTATTATAAATATTAGAATATCTTCTGCATATGCCAGCTTTGGGGCTCTGAATCTCATCTCTGTCAGGAACTCATGAGAGTCTTGAGCAAGCTACTTAATCTCATGCTCAGTTTTCCCATCTGCATTACAGAAAAATATAGTATGGACTTGCCTAATTATTATATCACTTTACAGCTAAACATTTTTTGCATTTTTGAAACAAGTATACAAATGTTTTTATTGTTGTTGATTATCTTTTGGGTGTTGCTGTTATTAACATTTAGCTAATTACTGTAAACGCAGCAAATCATGGAAATCAAACATTTATGTGAATACTGGATTTGCTTAAGAGACTGTTTTTTTTAAGCTAGCTGCATATTTATTTTGTAACATTTTATGGATCCACTGAATAAAATCAAAGCTGTTCTGCAAATGCGAATAACATATTTGAGAGCCAAAATAAAGGAGGTGTCCCTTTAAAAGTTGAGGCCTGATGCTCACAGAACCTCTCCTGTATGAAGCCTCAGGCACAATGCGCTTGCTCTCCAGCCTTGTGCCCTCATCTGACCTCTGAAGATCACTAGACAGCTTGTGTGTAATCAGCACACTTCTACCAACACACAATAAGATATAATGAAGTGTTACATTCATGTCCCTTCACTGATTAAAGCTCAGACTTTATATTTTCTTAGGTCAAGAATATATCCATGCTATTTCAATTGCTTCTTTGGAGTTCGCCTTTCTTTGTTCACTTCCCCCAAAAGACAGTTGCAAGCCCAGGGAGAGCTCATTTGGGGCAGTGAGAGAAGGGTTACAGCTCATCCTCTTCCAGTTCAGAAAGGAACCGCTGTACTTAACAGCTCTGACTTTGTGTCTATGATTTATAAGGCACTTGGAAAGCTCATGGTACTCCTGATATTTATTTATTAGATTTATATCCTGGTTTTTTCCTACATTGAACTCAAAACAGTTTACATAATTTGCCTCCTGCTGCTCTTAATCTTACTCGCATAAGACCTATGTGAGGTAGGTTGGGCTGAGAGTCTGTGGCTGGCCCAAAGTCACCCATTTGGCTCCATGGCTGAGCAGGGACTCGAACCCAGATTGCCTGAGTCCCAGTCTTGTACTCTTAACATTACACCACACTGACTCTCCACTGAGAAATGGAGCCAAGACTCTCTTTCACTATTGTATGACTTACTTTGTGCTTTCTTTGGATGTACTGGAGAGAACACTCCAGTGGCTCCTAGAGAGCATCTGAAAGGCCATAACATGGTTTGCATTCCCAGATTCAAGGGCAGAGACAGTGCACTGACCTCAGAACTGGGATTCAGAACCTCAGAATTGGACCTTTGGTCTTTCTTCTCCCACCCCTCACAGCCAGTATGGAAAGAAAGCTTACGCTGCTGTTGTCCGAGGCTGGGAAAGGAAACTCTAGGAGGAAAGGGATGTTTTCAGTGGGAGGGAGGGAAGACCGGAGAGGCTAGAATACAAAGTATCCTGAAGCCACTCTGTCCGTCTTTCCTCTTTTTCCAAAACACTTCCGAGAGATGGGCAAAATGTCCATCTAGGAAACTGGGCCAGGTGGGAGGATGAGAGCTTCCCTCTGCCACTCCACATGCTCTGCATAGGATGCTTTATGGGTCTGACTCCCACAGCTACAGCATCACCATAGGGCTGCCACACCCTAAATTAACTCATTTTAGCATGCTCTGACCCTGAAAATATCAGAAATGGTCTATCAGAGCTCTCTGAAGAAAAAGACAGGATGGAATCCTCCCACATTCCATGTGCGGATGCCAACCAAGCTGCTGATGGGACAGCATCTTCCATCAAACTACGAGAGCTTCAGCTATTGGGCACTCTAGAACTACAATAAATGCGAGTGATTCATAACATCCCTGAGGGCAGCAGGGTAGGTGCAAGCTAAGCCATGAAGCATGCACAGCATTGTCTTGTAAAACTGTGCTTCCCGCCTGCCCACAACCGCAACCGTTGCCCAAAGCAGTTGTCTCACTCTGCTTCATGGCAGGTCTGGCCTGGCGCACGTCATTCTTCATTTGGCACCTTGCACAGAACTGCAGCTCACTCTCCACACAAACTGCGACCCGTGAGGTGAGCATCATGTGAAGAAGGCACAGGAACCAGGATGTTTTCCACATTGCCATTCTTTTTAGCAGGCTTGCAGTCTCTTCTCTTGATTACATCTCACCCACTCCTGGAATGCAGAACCACATACCAAACTGCCACTAACATGGAATGGCTTCCGTGTTCAGTGCCATCTGTGTTACATGTTAGCATGGTGCCTTCCCAGCAACACTTGCACTTGACACTGAAATATAAGCTACCACTCATAATGTTCAGGCCTAGTCTAAAAGTACAGGGGAAATGTGCATATATTTCAGAAAAGGAAGATTGGAATGTGCAGGTAATGGGAATAAGCCAATGTCATCAGTTTTTCCCAAGTTCACTGCCAGGTCAGCTTCTGTCGTATCATTTCTCATGGAAACTTGAAATCCTTTCCTCCAAAATTACTTCTGCAAAACTACAACTGATGTTTGCTTGGGATAAGTCTTTACATTGTCTTCTATACTGCTTCTCAATTCCACTTTAAGGACTAGGGCTGAATCCAAATGAGATTTTTCCATGAAAAAATGCCCCTCTGAAATGTGCTTCCCATTTTGGTAATAATTTACAACCGAGTCTCTTTGGCACTGTAAGCACATTTACCTGGGCAAAAGTTTTCACAGACACTATCTACATGTTCAGATGCATGAAATGTTCGATTTATTTATTCATTTATTTAAGATGTCTTTAACCCCACCTCTCTTTAGCTGGCAAGTCTCTCAGAGTGAGTGGCTGTTAGAAAAGCAATAAAATCAACTAAAACCACACTAATAATCTGTAAACATAAATACAGAAGTGTGAATCCCAGTAAAAAGCAGTATAACAACCATGATATTTCCTGGAGATTTTAAAATTTTGTCACATAAATACAGCATTAAAAAGGCCTGAATGAATCCATGCATGAATTAATTATTTATTGCTTAAAGAAGAATGCAATTACCCAGCATAAATAATGCTATCAGTTATAGTCTATGCCTCATTTGGAGTTTAGTCATCTTCAGATCTAGTTGCAATTCATGCTGGGTTTTTATGAGACCAAGCTAAATTCGACTGTGTGTGTGAATAGGTGGAGCGAGGGTTGCTGACTGCCAAACATACTTGGAGAGCACTTAAGAGCATCCCCCTGGCTGGGGAAACATGCACTAAATCCATCCACCTCTCCAATCCCAAGATCAGCTTTTTCAGTCATTAAAAAAATAATTTTGAGACCTTCTGAAAATAGGGGAAAAACAGTCTTGGCTGGGGCAGTTTCTATCTGCAAATCTCCTTGAATCAGTCTAGAGCATCAAATCTCCATGGACAGTGGTTGCAATGATCATGAAAATCAGAGACTCCAAGAGAAAGCAAGAAACAATTCAGATAAATGCAGGGCTCCAATGATGCACCAAACTCTCTGCCTTCTCCGTTGCAGCCCTAGGATCATCTGCTAAGCACGCCAAAACAGGATATCCCAAACCTGGTAAAAATACTGTAACCAGTCTGCTCTATCTGGTCTCACTATAACTCATTTCAAGAGTACTGTGACATTTTAGAAACATTTCTAAGAAACTGAATGTGTGCTCAGGGGAGGAGCAAACAACATTCGCACAGATGCACATGCGTTAGGGAAATTCATCAGAAGGAAACACGCTGTGGCTTTCGTTCTTACCAGTGTGGACACCAAGAATGTGAACAGCACAAAAGAGAGGTGGAGAAATATTGGCTTCATGCTTGAACCGACTGCGTTCTTGGCTAGTGCTCTTTGGAGGAACCTGGTGTCATTTAATGGCCATTTAAAAGACAAGTCCTACAGCACTGGAGAGGGCCTTGAAGATAATTGCATGAAGTACTCTCAGACTGTCATCACAAAGACACAATGACTGCTTCATGCAGAAAGACTAATCAAAGAAGGCAAGCTAAAAAAAGTGTGTTTTAAATTATAATGATTATCTATATGTATATTTTATCTTATTGGTTTTATTTATTGTTGTAAGCCGCCCCGAGGCTTCGGCGAATGGGGCGGCATAAAAATGTTTTAATAAATAAATAAAATAAATAAATAAATAGAAAAAAACTTGAAAGTGAAGTGCAGCCCTAGAATTAATCATGAAGTGCTAATGAAAATTTATGAATAATGGCTTTGGATTCAAATTTAGAACACTGGGGTACAAAAATAATTAATGGAGATCACTACATGCTCAAAAGGATATTTTAAAATCACAGTTCCTCTTCTCTAACTATTGAATTTAATGTGCGTTTAACCTTTCAGAAGCTTGCTCAAGGTTTTATTGCATTTCCTATACAAAATGAAGTTGCATTAATTTTAGGAGTTCATTATAATTCTAAGGATGAGTAATGCTTAAGTGCAGTCAACTGTAATATGACAGAATGTAGTAAAAATATTAGACTAACCATCTCCATAAAGCAGTGTCCATATTAATAACACAGAGAATAAGCAACATTTTAATACAGAGAGAATAATAATTTAGAAAATCCATCTTACAATCCAGCCTCCTACAACCTAGTGTCCTCCTGATATGGACTGCAATTCCCACATCTCCAACTAGCATGGCAATGGATGATAGGAATGGTAGTACAACACATGTGATGGGCATCAGGCTGAGGAAGGAAGCTCTAGTAAATAAAGGGACAGGCATCTTGTGGAATGAATGAACCTGTTGAATGCTGTTTTGATTTTCACACAAACCTCTTTTATAGGATGTATAAATTGTATTGTTACTCTTTCATTATGTAGTGGGCTGCTATTTAGGCTGATTTATGGTAGATGTTCCATAAGCATAATCTATAATAAATATGCTTGTGGAACACTGACAGCAAAACAGGCTAAGTAAGAGCTCAATAAGTAATGAAAGAATTGCAGTGCAATTTATTCAGCACATGAAAGTAGTATGTGAAAAGGAAATCAAATTATTCCGGTTATTAATTAATTTCAATGTTTCTTTCAAGATCCTGACATATTGTGCACATTCTTTTTCTTGCTTATATTTTAGTGACTTTATTCCAAGATGCAATAAAATCTCATGGGGGAAAATGGGAAAATAAAAGCATTGCTTTTTGGAATGTGCAGCTAAAGCAAATGGATGGGAGAGGGCAAGGGCGCATGGCTTCCCCCAGCAGGCAGCTGACACACATCATAACTTTTAAAAAATCAAATTGCCCGATGAGAGGCAACACCCCCCCCACCCCCAGATCTGGGCTGAGCAAATGTACAATATGCCAAGACAGAATATGACCAGCATGCAAGTGACCATAGTCCAAGCACTGCAAAAGGAGATCACAAGATGCTTCCACATGGCCAGAACTGGACCTGAACTGCCCAAGGAGGGGACTTGCCATATTTAGATCCAGGAAGTATGTTGCAGCAGGGTTGCTTGGGTGACCGGGAGAGACGGAGCCTGGAGAAATTTGCCACAGTCATTATGTTTACACTCCGCAGCATCTGCATCCTCTGGGCTTTTGCAAGAGAGCTGTTCCTTAGTGGTGCTTCAGAGGAAGTGTGATGATTCCACTGGCCCCCCTCTCTAACTTGTTTAGAGAAGCAAAGGAGACAAAAGCGAGAGCGAGGGTTTGAGAGGAAAAGGGCATGGGAAAGATGGAGTGAGGTGATGGAGTGACTTCAACACTGTGTCTTGCTGGTCAGGTTCACAGAGCTCTTTCCCTTCCAGTTTCTATTTTGTCAAGCATTGCTCTCCATTGCTTTTGTGCTGATTTTAATGCTTCCCTTTTCTAGTTGTTTTATATTGTTGTCAAACTTAACTTTGGGAATGTATTACAAAATTACTTGTAAGAAAAAGAAATTTAAAAGGAATTCTGTTCAAAGTAGAGTGATAGATGGCCCAATATTGCAGAAAGAGACTTTAACAACGTTGTTTGCTCGCCTGTCTTCAGAACATCTGCACTGAAATGCCGAAACTCTCTTAAGAGAGGTCAACTGTGTGTCAAAAAGCCAAAAGAGAAATGAAAAGCCAGAAAAGATTAATTAGCTTGCCTACCCATTTCTGTTCTCCCAATAGAGAACTCTGTGTGTACATGTGAGGGAGTATATTGGAGAAGAGGAGAATCAATAATTCCAATTATTCATGGCATTGCTTCTGCCCCGAGGCTGACTATCCATACCCACCCACCCTGATTTTGCAAAGTTATGCTCTGCATTATGTCTTCATTTTGCTGCACTCTTACCATGAAATTACTGATTAAAGGTGCTATGAAACTATTTAGTCTTCCATGAAACTAGGACTCATTCTGGATGTGAACACTTCTTGCAATGGATACCTTTGATATTTTTAATAGTGAAGCAGCTGCATCATGTTCAAGAAACACAAAGCACACTTTCGCTGCGGGCTTTCTGATTTGCAGCTGTGTCTTTTCTTGCTGAATAAAAATAATCCCTGCAGGCTATTTGGAACCTGACTTTCTCATGCTCCCGTTCCATTTACACTAAGTGCCATAATTCCATTGAGGGAAAAAACCCCTCAGCTAACTCTGGGATCATTATTATGCTTGGGGGGTGGGGGTGTTTTACTAATATTGTTAGTAAAAATATTTTTAGGAGTTCATTATAATTCTAAGGATGAGTAATGCTTACATGCAGTCAAGTGTAATATGACAGAATGTAATAAAATATTAGACTAACCACTCCATAAAGCAGTGTTCAATATTAAAACAATATTGTTTCAGTCTTTTCACTAAATATGTCAGCTTAGCATTGCTTGGGAGATGTTTCTTTCTATTTTTTTATCCTAGCACATATTTTATGAACCAGGAAACATGGTTTATTAACAGCTCATACCATTCCGATAAAAGCCTTAAGTCAGTGGTTAAATTGTCAAACTGAAAACATCTTTTAATGTATTCTGAAATTGTACTCTTTGCAGAAGGATTGAAGTTGAGGAAGTACACATCTGTATGTTTTTTGTTCTGTAGGCCTAGGGGGAATTCATGTGAACATCTTTCAAATCAAGCACTAGTTTCTACCTGTTAACAGTAATGACTATGCTTCAAAATGCTATACTGATCACCAGGAAAATGACTCATTCCATTATTGAAATAGGTTCTTGGAATTGTCGCTTATGCCAGGAGTGGAGAATCTGCTGTCTTCCAGGTGTTTTGGACTACAACTTGCAAAATCCCAGGCTAGCAGGCAAAATCGTCAGAGTCTCTGGGAGATGTAGTCTAAAATAGCTGAAAGGCACAATTTAACTCCTCACTGTACACAAACTTGGATTAGGATTTTAGTCCTCTTCACCCTGCAAATTGGATCAATGACTTCATCATAACCAGGTTTAAAAACACATCAGGACTGACCAAAGAGTATACAGTTTGTTTTTTAAAAAAGGTTTTTGTGTAACAAAGGAATTAATGTGCATCTACAAACAATATGTAGATATAAAATGGCTCTGTTGTGTACAACAGACAAAACACATGGGCAATGCCATTCATTCATACGCCAACAATTCTGATCTCCCTAGAATTATACAGGTGCTTGTCTGGTCTGTTTCCATTCACAAGAGAAATAAAAGATGGCCAGGAAGAATAAAAAACATCACTTTTAGTCAGGTTTTCCATAAAATGAATTATGCATATGAGTTTTTATATCAACAGTAGATATTATTGTAAAAGTATTTGAAAACACAAAATAAGTAGTTTGTGAAGAAAGAAATTTAAGTGCAAAAAAAGTAGATCTGCTAGTTTCCATTGCTGCCAAGGTTTATATTCTCTAAATAATTATGTGAGCATAATATAAATTTCTAGACAGAACAAAACATGCAAAGAGAAACGTCAACAGTAGCTTGGTCCAATCTCTTTATCATATTTAGGATGATCTTCCTGAACTTGCTGTCTTCCAAATGTGTTGGAATCCAATTCCCATCATGCCCCAACAACCTCACAGACTTCCCCCTTCACCCATCTTCTTGGCTTTCATACCCCTCCTTTCCTTGCTCAACACCATTGTTAATGTCACAACTGCACTGTGTTTAACCAATCCGAGTTTTAAACAAGACTGTGAAATGTGCATCTGATTATCATTTCAACATTCTGATTTAAAGCTAAATGTAGTTGGCAAAGAAGTAGAACAGATATAATAGTGGCCCTATCTAGAATTGAAGTAGGAAGGGAAGGGGAAAGCTGAGCAGAAGAGGAAAAGAGAGACATGCATGGGGAAGAGAGCAGAAGTTCAAGGGTTTTCCTGATCTTTTAACCATAATTGATGGGGAAAACCAGTGAATGTACTTCAAACCTTGCAAATCAAATAAAAGTGTTTGTGGGGGAAAGATACAGACTATACTTTAGGAATCAGTTGTTGCTATTATGGTTGAGATATCTTTTCTAATATTTATTTATGTATGTATGTGTTAGATTTATATCCCACTTTTTTCTAATGAATGCAAAGCAGCTTATGCCATTCTCCTGCTGTTCTCTATATTATCCCCACAACAACAACCTAGTGAAGTTGGTTGGAGTGAAAGTCTCTGACTGGCCCAGAGTCACCCAGTTGGCTCCATGGCCAAGCAGGGACTAGAAGCAGAGGTCACCTGAGTCCCAGTCCTGTGCTCTTAACCACTACACCACACTGGCCCTCTAGACAGTAATATATATTGTAAGCCGTCCTGAGCCTTTGTAAGCCATCCTGAGGCTTTTTGTGACAGGACGGCATATAAATATTTTAAATAAATAAATAAATATCCATTTTCATCCATAGAATTCTGAATTCAGTCTCATGTAGAAAACTGTAACTCTTTCATGTAGATGCCTTTTGATAGATCATGAAATTTATCATCACCCACCCAAATCATGGTGATAATGATTGTTCCACTGATTTGCCAAAAGTACCTAGAGTGGCGTACAACATAATTATGCAAGCATTCTTATAATAGTGAGTATCTGAAATGTGATTTGAAACGAATATGCATAAGGAAAAAAGACCTTGTGAGGTTGAGCCCTTCATGATATGGCAAAAGCCTGACAGCAGTTCTGTAAAGTTGCAGACAATCAGATCATATAAAGTCTTATATAAAGTTCATATAAAGTCTTCATTGACAGTTAAAATATAATTGTATTTAAATCACCCATGAGGCTAAGGGGTTCATTTAAAAATGGCCCTCCTGGTTTTGTAAAATTATTACAAAGGAAGCTTCACTGTTTAACATTGATCTCCCAAATGACATGCATGTTTAAAGGAATCAATTTCAGAACCCCTGTAAATTAAACTATTAATTATAACATGAATAAGTAAAAGAGGCTTCCAACTTAAATGGAATTGTGTTGATTTCATGATCAATATGAGCAAAAAGGTTTTAGGAATAGCTGTCAGAGGCATTAACCACTATGGTGTGTTTTAATCTCTTTTATTCCTTAAACTAAGAAATCCCATTGCAACTTGAGTCTTTGGAGAATTGACTGTCAGCACAGCTTCTTTTTTCGCTTTAGGCCAATCTTCAGATTCATAGAATACACCAAAAATAATAATTAAAAAAGCCTAATGGTACTTGTGGGGAAACTGCTGATATAAAAATAATGAAAGTCTTGCTAGTGTGACTCTTGTATGTAGAAATCTAATATTCTTTCTTACTGCAAACCTGTCAATAGTAGATTTTAAAAGCCTTCATTGTAAGAATGTTATTGCCCTCACATGATATACAAAATAGAATGAACTGCAGGTATTAAAAAGGTCCATCAGCTTTCCACATAGCTACATACTTACTCAAACATTCTAAATCAAGAGCCAGGAAGAGTCTATTTTTGGAAGCCCTGGCCTTTATAAGATAAATTCTTTATC
The DNA here is from genome assembly GCF_004798865.1 of Varanus komodoensis. Classification (NCBI taxonomy): domain Eukaryota; kingdom Metazoa; phylum Chordata; class Lepidosauria; order Squamata; family Varanidae; genus Varanus; species Varanus komodoensis. The sequence goes on from NW_025336236.1 coordinate 3,947,742, forward strand.
TGGGCTCCAGACTGAGGTGCTTACTTCAAACCCCTTTCATCCCAGTAATATACAATTCTGTATAGGAGCAGAAATGGATTGCTGAGCTTGCTTCCTCCACAGGAAATGGAAAGGAGTGGCTTACATATATGCGAAGAGATAAGACTATATCCCTCCACCCACGCACAAAGTAGTCCTGATTTGGGCAAGTGTTTGTTACCTGATTGCTCTAATGCAGCACGCCCACCCAGCTAGCCTCCAAGTGTATTAGACTGCAATTTCCATCCTCTCTAATCAGCTTGGTGAATGAGTCATGCCAGTCCAAGATAGTGGGACTTGTTGTCCAATACATCTGTAGGCTGGCACATTGGGCAAGATTGCCTAACAGATCAGGTAAATTTGCAACATTAATCATTTTTGGTAGCTGCTAATTTCTTTCATGCTTTTCTGTCCATCACTATTGAATAAAACAACTTGCTAAGGCAAAGTTAATTATATTTGGCTTATGAAACACAAACAAACAAACCTCAAAACAATGTAAACAACAGTCAGGGTGGAACTACACAGTGATTTGAGTTTGCACAATATGACTTCCCCTTGTGGGGAAGTTGGGCTGATGTGTCATCTGAACTCAGACCACTTGCCACAGGGTGGGTTATTATTTCGGCAACAAGCTACTCTGACAACCCATGACTGGTTCTAGGGGTTGTCTCATCCCAGGTCATCCAGATGCAGGGGAGTAATTTCATCATGGAGTCCATGGAACATTTAGCAACCCACCCACCCCTGCCAACTCTGAGTTCTTCATGATCTTGCCCATGGTGCCTCTATTAGCAGTCCCTCCATTGAAGCTGAAGTGGTGCTTTTGAGCAACTATCATTGGCTTGCCATCCTTAAAAAAAGGTCCACAAATATTGCACAGCTGTGTTTGTAATTTTTAAAATTTTGTCGTCGTTGTTTTCAAGTGCACAAGTACACACTTGGGGTGGTCTGATATGTGTAGTCTTCCCCTGTTGATGTTGTAAGTTTCAGCTGCCAAAAAGAGCAAAGTGCAGTAGATAACATACATGGAAATCGACATGGTAAGACAGCATTTCATCTAATCTCATTGTGCTGAGTCACCAATTCCTAGCTGTTCATTGAAAGGCACCCATAAAGGAGGAAAAGCAGCAAAAGAAGCGTCACAAAATGGGTCAGGTGATATCACCCACTTAAGAATGTATCCTCTCAGTTTTAAGAGTTGAAATAACATTTCTCACTGTCCGCCATCATTGCAACACTTCCCCAAACCTTCTTCTATTCAGAAAGGGGAGATATTGACTTTCCCACTTTCCATGTCTTCCTTTCAGTACACTTAGTTGCGACAGTTCCATGACAGATCTAAAAATAAAAATAATGCAGAAATATGTGAAAATTTAATGGTTGGAAATTAAAATGAGGGGCACCTGCAGTAAAGGAGCAATTAATGATGTGGGTGGAAGATCCAAGTCCCAGCCTGGACCTTGGAGAAAGTTTCTCAGGCCGTAGAGGGACCTGCAAGAATGCCTGTGGTCCTCCAGACAATCTCCAGTGACCACAGGATTGTGCTACTCTTTTATTTTTCCATGTTCCATCTTTCTGTAAGAAATGGAGCTCAGGATGGCTAAAAATATAATGATGAAATACAACATCCAATTGAAAAATAGCCTTAAAATGAAAATATTTTTAAAAGCAGTTAACAGAACAATGTGCATGTTCATTGATTCTTAAAATGAAGATTTTTCATCTATTTCTTGCTGCCAATTGTCCATTAACTCTGAGGAGTATCTTTTACCAAAGGCAAAAGTGGCAGTTCCTCCATTTGATTCTGTGTAGGTGCAGCTGCTGAAAAATCAAGCTTTTCAAATGGTCTTCTTTTATTTCTGGGTTTTCTGATTTGCACTGAAATTAGTCATTTATGCATTCATCATCCCCAGGGGTTTTCACTTGTATTTTCTGTAGATCCTGGTTGGCCACAGATTACTGAATTAAACTGCACAGAAGCAGTCCAGACACATCCCTTCTTAAAGCAGCCCTGCTTTGTCCTATCCAGCCCATTAACATGAACTGCTAAGCCAACTAAGATGATGCAAATAATATTTAGCGATCAGGAAGCCTTCTGGTTTAAGGTCAGAGTTAAGGCTACCTGATGTGGGCTCCAGTTCCATAGAGCCAGGAATTGGGAAGAACAAAACACACAAAAATACAAAAAAACCTGAAGCAGGTTTTAGTTTTGAGGAGCACTGACTGTTAAAAGTGTGGTGGAACTAAGCTCTCTTCCTCTGCCATCCAAAGGTTACGACTGAGGAGGCCTCGCTAACTTTGCTGGCGTCACTGGCCTACATGCCCCTGGTGCTTACACAGGGACCCATGGCCTGAGTGCAGTGTCCCCAGAGAAGATCCCTCCTCAACTCTGGAGGACAGGCAGGAACTAACATCGTGCTATTTTTGGTGCCTCCTGAAAACAGGAAGACTTCTTGAAGAAACCAGCTGGAGTTTTGTTGGTTTTATTTATTTATTTATTTATTTATTTATTCAGGGGACTTCTATGCCGCCCCATTCGCCGAAGCCTCGATAAATAAACTTCAAAATAGAATAATATAAATTAATAATATATATTAATAATATTAATAATTAAAATAACATTTGAATAAAAGGTCTTCGCCTGGCGCCAAAAAACAAATAACGACAGCGCCAGGCGGACCTCTCTGGGGAGCGCATTCCATAGATTGGGCGCCACCGCAGAGAAAGCCTTCCTCCGAGTACTTACCCTCCTAATTTCCTTTACGGAGGGTTCCCGGAGAAGGGCCTCTCCCACTGATCTCAAGGGGCGGGCGGGCATATATGGACGTAAGCGCTCCTTCAGGTAACCAGGACCCAAGCCGTTAAGGGCTTTATAGATCATCACCAACATCATTTTAACATATTGTCTGATTCTTGTAGACTATGGAATCTTTGAACTGGTATGTGGATTGGTAAATCTGCTAAATAAATAAATAAATATCAGCTGAGGACTGTGAGACGATTAAACCAGTCAGTCCTAGAGGAGATCAACCCTGACTGCTCTTTAGAAGGCCAGATCCTGAAGATGAAACTCAAATACTTTGGCCACCTAATGAGAAGGAAGGACTCCCTGGAGAAGAGCCTGATGCTGGGAACAATAGATGGCAAAAGAAGAAGGGGACAGCAGAGAATGAGGTGGCTGGATGGAGTCACTGAAGCAGTCAGCGTGACCTTAAGTGGACTCCGGGGGATGGCGGAGGATAGGAGAGCCTGGAGGAATGTTGTCCATGGGGTCGCAATGGGTCAGATGCGACTTCGCGACTAGCAACATTCTACAGCAGGCCCTGTTACAAATACACTCTGACCTCACCTCGCCAAGACATGGCACGTATAAGAAGGACTAACACAAATTTTGGCCACACTCATATGGGAAGAAGCACACCTTCAGATATTGTTTGGGCTCTTACTGGTAAGCACCAGCGCCTTGAACTGGGCTCAGAAATATGTAAATCAATGTGTGCACATTAGGAAGGGTAAAAACACTGGTAATTGAAACTTTGAAATGTTTCCTCCAGAACATCCTGGAACTTGTCAGACGAGCAACACAAGTTGTAAACAATGGTAAAACACAGCCTCCTTCTTCCAGAGGATAAACTAAGGGTAAAACCTTCTACATGCTTAGGTAGGAAAAAAAGGCCAGCAACTTCTGGCTTGTGCCAGCCAGCCTTGCTAGCTGGGGCATCTTGGGAGTTGAAGAACTTGTCTACACATGTGCAGGATTGAGCCTATGGTGATTCTGAATAGCAGCAACCACCAAGTTTGGTCCAAGCATCCTCATCCTCAAATCCGGAGGAACAAACCCAAAATTCACAGTTAGGTATCTTTACTAGGACCGTCCAAAGTAAATTAAAATATTTTGTGTTCATTCACGTTTCGGAGAACTCTCAGCCAGGCTCTAGGCTGGGTGAGAGGCAGAGGATGGGGAAGGGCTTTCGGATCCTGTGGCCATGAGGTCTGCATGGGGAAAAGGTGGTGGCAGGTCAGTGAGTCACTGACTGATGTTCCAGGTATGAATAACACCTGGCGAGCCATAAAGGCCCGCTGGAAAGGATAGCTGAAGAATTATACTTATTTTTTCTTATTCCATCTTTCTTGGAGAGAACACATGAGAAATAATTTTGAACCATCTGAGCAAAGGGTCTGGTTAAGACAAAAATAACAAGTACTGATGGCATTTAATTGTCCTTCCCCCTCCTTTTCCTCCTACTTTTTCCTGTTGCTGTTTGTATTGAAACCGCTACTTATCACTTTGTGACATGTGGTAATGAAAGAGTAGAAAAAGAGGGGGGCGTGTGCATGAAGGAAGGCTCAGATAAACAAAAGGAAGATTGGGAGATGAGAAAGGGAAGCTGTAAGAACCAACAACAAAAACACTGGTATATTTGACCTGGCATTGAATGTGTGATGTTAGTCCCGGCTCCAATCATACGCATACTTACTTGTAAATAAGTTCCAAGTTTGGGAGCCTAACTCTGACTGCCACCTCTGATGCAGGCTAAGGATGTTGGCAACAAAAAGACGGGCCTTTTCAGTGTTGGCTCCCCGGTTTGGAGCACGCTCCCCACTGAGGCCTGCCTGGTGTCAGCTTTACTTTCTTTTTGATGCAAGGTAAAGACTGTCCTCTACTGCAGGGCATTCAGTTAGTCTACTGGAGCCAGCTAGTTAAAGCAGGTCTTAAGATTTTCTTCTAATTTTTGTAATTTTTTTTATATTTTAGAATTGGTTTTAAATTTTATATTATAAAATTTTAATGATGTTTTAATATGGGGCATTTTATATTGTACTTTTAATGTGACATTGTAAACCACCCAAGACAGTATAGAAAACACTGGACAGTATAGAAAATGAATAAATGAATAAATTAGTGGTTATTTATAAATAACAGTTCCCAGATGAATAAGCATGCATTATTTTACTTGCCTGCTTGTCACCAGAACCAGACAATTAACTGCAGTGTCTGTAGATGCCGCTCAGTTCATAGCCATGCTGATAAATACCTGCGCTAAGTTTTATATTTATTTTGTACAAGAAAGTAAACATCTTTGCGGTTTCCTTTTAAACTCCATAGAAAATAATCCCAAATTTATTACAATTGTGTCTTTTCCATAAACATATTGCGTTATGTCTAGATGGACAGTGCAGTCCCATGCATGTCTATTCAGAAGCCAAGTCCCACTGACTTTAATGGGGCTTATTCTCAGGTAAGTAGATATTGGACTGTAACTAAACTCAGGCTAACTAGGTGGCTAACTTGTCCCATTGACCCAATTCATATCATGCATAGCCACTGATAGGATGGCACCATTCCCTATATACAGACGGTAGTCCTATATTCTGACAGGCTTCTAGTCCAAGTCCAGCAGAGAGAACAAGAACTGTCAGAAGGACAAGGCCTTGCCGTTGCCCATCAACAGCACCTGGAAAGCACCCTAAGCAAGGCACACAGGTTCTTCCTAGCAGCCTTTCACACCTTGGCGAGATGCACAGTTTTTCTGTTGAAATTGTATTTCTAACTTTGCATGCCTACAGATGAAAGAGGATACAAACTTTTCATGCAAGCTATTGTCCTTTTTTATTATTTTTGGAGAGGGGACACACCCTCTTTTTGGCCGTCCATAAGTGTTCACTTTATAAGCCTGGCTACCAGAGGACCCCTGGCTTATCCTGCATGATAAGGGGGAAGAACCCTTATTGTGCACAGTAAGGCAAAGGAACTCTGACGTACTGTGTACTAGTTGCATCGTTGTACAGGATGCTGCTCACTTCGGCTGCAAACCATGGATCACTGGGCCATGGTTTGTGCAATGTAAACCCTGCGCAAACTACACACCAGAGAAAAAGCTCAGGATCAGTTGCTGGGTTGTTTCTTTTGCTCATCAGAGGAGACAAGGCAGCGGTCTGGGAATAATCCAAACCCAATGTTCATAAAGGATGCTAGGGATCTGGAAGAGCCCCGGCTCAACCTGCCATGAGAAACCTCCCATTGATGTTAATGATGCTGAAGTTCAGCTGGGCTAGTCTGTGATTAATCCATTGTAAACGGACTTGGAGTTTACCTGGAAGTGTAGAGTCCAGAGTCATGGGATACTTTTGATTTTCCTAAGGATCAGCCCACAGTGCCAAGGACTGGTGTTGGTGGTGAAAAACTATGCTGGGGATATTAGTGACTTCAGGAACACTGGGGTGCAGTGCCATGACACTGGTTGCAAGACACGGGTCTCAAAATACCACCAAAACATCTGCTTGAATTCTTTGTTTTCAGAACCTGCTAACAGGTAGGTACCTGAAAATGTTCAAATATGTTTCCAAAATAGTAAGTAGGCTTTTTAAAATTCTGTATTCTGTACCAGATAGACTGAGGTTTTGGATGTTCATTTTCATCCTGAACATTCCACTTTATCAATGTTGTACTCACACACAAATTATTCATCTCAGTTGGGAACAAAAAACTTATGTGATACTTTTATTAGGCAAACCAAATGATCTGAAAGAAAGGAGCAAAGCTCTTCCTTCAAAAAAATAAAAAGGGGGAGAGAGATAAGGGTTCAAAAGGCTAATTTCATCATAATAAACCCCCCAAAAACTAAGAAAAGAAGTTTATGCAGGACATAAAATTTTATTCTGAAATGATCTCTGGCCACAACAATAAATGTAACAAATATTCACTAAAACAGTTTTAACTCCTGTTCTCAGCTATACAATACATATGCAGTATCATAAAACTGGCCACAAGGATTAAAACCTCCTACAACATATTTAATGTGAAGTTGGCTGTGACAGCAGCAGCATCTCACGTAAAAATTTACATACATATATACACAATCCACATTCAATCATTTTTCCACATTTTCAGTACACACAATTGCAGCATATTACAGTCACGTGTCTAAGTCATTGCTTATTTAAAAAAGAAAAGAAAAACAAACCCAATGTACACCTTAGACATAATCGTAGCAATTGAGCTGAGTAAATACAATGACTTTTTCATATTACTTTGTATTTTGTAGCACAGATGTACATGCCCCTAGAAACCATGTAATTCACAAATGTTTTTGTTATTTTAATGCTACCATAGCATTTCAAGTGGGTAATGCTAAAATCTTTACTGACATAAAAATGTTTAAAAAAGAAAAGAATATATGTTTACCAGCTACCTCTGATTGAAAAAAACCTTATGAAAAATAGACGGAATTGAAGAACTCTGACACGTGCCTAAAGAGTCTAATATAGCCCATTGCTACTTTAACAGACACAATCCCCCAAGCACTGTTGCTGTCCAGTCTCCATTCACTTCAATGGCATCTGCGCAAGGTTTCATGCAAGCCCCATTGTCATCAATGCTGCCTGCTTCGCAGTAGCCATAAAGTGTCTTTTTATTAAAACAACAACAACAACAACATTCTTCAGGAGTCCTTTCATGACCCCCAAACCACCCACCAAGGTAAAAGTGGCATTAAATGCCTTGCACCCAAATTGTAAAAATTCCCGGCTGCATTTATTGGAGCCAGACGCGTAGAAAAGGAATGCACTTTGGTTCATACCAAATGCCCTGGGATTAATTCTCACTATAAAATTAAACAGTTTGAGGTAATTTTTTTCCTTTTTACAAATACAGTTGATTCTGTCTAGTGCTGTCATACCAAAACAAAAAATAGTTCTTTAAAAATCAGTCCAATGTTAAGGTTACAGCTAACTACTATGAAGTGCCATCTTTAACCCTTGAAGGAGCATGAAAATAACTACAACAGAGTATTCTGTCTCCTGCTGAATAGTATGATAGCCTTGCTGATCTATAGTAAAGCCCTGAAAACTCGGGGCAAAATCAACTGGAAACCTCTCCTGCTCATACCCAATGGATAGAATTGTGAATCTTTTGAGAATATACTAAAATGTTCTCATGGAGCACTCATTAATTTCACTGAGATGTACACAGGAGAAGCTGCTAGTAGATTAGGCAGAGAGACATATTAAAAACAAGTATAGTATTTTAAAAATAGATTTCCACCTTAGTACATAGTACAGCATTCAAAGGGTTAAAGAGACAACATTGCATGCTGCACAACATGAAGTTGTTCGTAACAAAAGGCACATTGTTAACATCAAGGGCACAATTTGATTCTCCATGTTTCTTTTACACATCTTGCACTCTATTGTCCTCCTGGTTATACCAACATACTGAAGAAGCAAATTTTCCAACCCTCCAGCAGCACACGAGCTGGGCAAAATGAGACTGCTACTCAAGAAAAGGCAACACTGTGCTGTTCCTACTTCTGCGAAGAAGCACAGATGTCCCCAGACAATGGTAACAAGTGATGCTAAGCAAAGTTTCCAAGCCAACCTCTATCAGACCAACTAATTAGAGCCCTTAGAAACAAAATCATGTCAAAGCAAGAGGCAACATCCTTTAAAATGTGTTTTTTTTCTTCCCTATTTCCCCTCCCTATACCAATTAAAAATAAACTACAATAAAAAGCAGCCAGCTCAGTAAAAACTGTAAGATTTCTGCCCCTTTTTACTGTGAAAGCACACAGGATGTTTCATATTAGGATTAAAGAAGAAGCAGCAGCTCTGCACACTGTATTTGGGCCTAAAAGTTTCCGGTAGCCTCTATGATTATGACCAATTACAAATGCACGATCAGTATTTAAGTTCTGGTTCCTTGTTTCCATCACAATTCTTTCCCATTTATGTTAACATCTGCAGGATTGCATTAAAATGTAATGGACACATTTATTTAATACTATGAATTTTGCGGGGTGGGGGAAGAAATCACAGGTCCATCCCAAGCACCTGGCCCATACTAGCACACTCCTGTGCATGTAAAACTCCCATTCACATCTATGCAGGGCTCCCCATATAGCCACTGTTGCTCGCATGCTGCCCAGCATCTCTCTGAATGGAGAAAGCTGTACATCCAGAGCTCCAGTCAAGCACTGGGGGCCCATGGGGACTGGGATCACAGGCTAAGTGTATAGCTAATCATCAAGGTAATCAATGGACGCTTAGATCCCAAAGTTGCTTTTGCTGTTACACACATGTATGCATATTGCATAGCCACACACTAGAGAATGGCATACATTTAATACTATAAATAATTTAGTGTCATTTGGGAATTTAAGAGGTTTCTAAAAATGGGAATTTAAATAGGCATAATAACGAACATTGCTAAATATTAACAAACATCTTCTTTTAGCCACAGATCAGTTTGTGGGGAGGTTGGCAAGCAAGGGAATTTTTTGTTTCCTGAGAATTCATTTTTTTTAATGTATGCCCATTTCACAAAGCATAGTTAACAAAAACACATTTTCATTTTTTAAAAAATATGAAATATCTGAATTTTTTAAAGAAATTGACCGGAAACTTTCTTGGCCTCTCTGGGGACCATGCTTTAAGTAACTAAAGACATTGTTTACAATTATTGTAATTAGATTTGTGCATATCATCAAAGTTGTGAACATTATTATTGAAGCTTGCTAAAACCAAACCAAATCTCTCATTATTCTAGTACCCACAATTGTTTGAATTTAAGCCTGAGACAATTTAAAACTTCTCACTAAATATCATGATCACTGCATATGTAACATTGATTTTAACAACGTTAGTTTGCATTTGAAAAAAAAAATCTTCCAATGCAGGATCCGTGTATTTGAATTATTTTCATTCAACCTGGTCTTGGCTTTCCTTCTCCATGCAAAATAAATAAAAAATTAACTAGGTTGCACTACATACATCTAACCTATGTCTATCTGATCAAAACTTCAAGCCTCTCTGTGACAGAAGAAGCAAGTGAACAGGCCCAAGGTGTCCTTCCTTGAAAATGACCATGTTTACAAAACTGAAAAATCAACCTAATGCCTGCTCTTTCATTCGAAGTTTCCATTAAGAGGTAACATGAAGCTGCAACTGTCTTTTGACTTTCTCTCCATACAAGCTTCCCAAGCATACCAAACTTGTAAATGAGTTAAAGCTTGCACATGCCTTTATTTGCTGCACAAATGCTTCTGTCTCGTTTTCAAACCACTCATTTGTACCAGTCAACACTTGGACGAGATCTTCGACAAATCTGGAACATGATTCCTAAGGAAAGACACTAGAAGAATAGATGCAACTCCACTGATTACTAGAATATCTCATAGACAGCTCCTTAAATATTCAAGTAATGCCTCTAGAATCTAATGGCAGTGCTATAGAATTACTGTAGGAATCATCACTGGTGTATTGATGTTTTCAGCAACAGATACATACAATGTAGACGTGAAATATGTATTAGCACACATATTTAAGCACACCAGTGAACATGTCTGGAAAACCTGATTGGCCCAGATGTTCTAGATGTGCACACAGGGGTAACTTGAACACATGTTTTGCAACAATTGTAAAACAGCACAGCTCTAATATTTAGATAGTATACTGCATATTGCTTTTAGAGTTCCATTTTTTAAAAACAACAACCCAAATATGGTTTACAGAAATAGCTAAATAATGGTAGCCTCAGTTGTGGTACGATGTATCATTGAGGTCATAATCCATCAGGCAACCATATCCAGCAAGGCATTCTCCAGCACAACTTCCATTGAAATGAATGGGCACAAGTGGAACTCTTGTACCACTCGTATTTAATTTAATAAGAGTGTACTATTAAGTTTCCTGGTGAATTGTGCCTAACCTTTCTCTCTGTAAAAATCAGGGTTGATATCCAATGCTTTCTCAGTGCTATTGCCAATATCATTGCACAGGGATGAAGTGACACGAGCAAAATGGCATTAACACTTGCTAAGAAAAAGATAAGGCAGTGATTCATCACCAAATTTCAGTGGTGCTGTTTACCACCAAATTTCAGCAGCGATTCACCGCTTTTCCCCTTTGCCTAGCAACATCATTAGCACTTGTGCTGTGACAACACTGGATACTGTCCAAAGCAAAAATTGAAATTTCTACAGGGGTCTGGTCAACACAGATTCAAATCAGACAGTTCTTCTGAATACACATGTAAAGGCTGCTCTGTGCTTTCAAGCACAGGTAGACAGAAGATAACAGGTGAGAACAAAAGAATACAAATATGTATCTCAAAGTTTTTACTGCTTCAATGTCCAGTATGCAATATTTTGCTTTGCATGGTTTTTTCCTTCAGAAATCACATCAGATCTATAGATAGCATGCTTCCATCCACCTTCATTTATCCTTCTATACTAATAAGGATATTATATCATTTCTGAAGAACATTTTGTTCATATTTAGTAACTGATTGATTGAAAATTCCTAAACAATATATTTTGGAGCTCATTTCTGCAGATTTGTGGGAGAGCTAATGGGAAACTGGACACTGGGAGCACACAAATATCACACATACTGTGTTGGTCTGCCCCAGTTCTGAGCAAAGTTTTGGAATCTTAGTATGGATTAATGGATTAATAAAGCCAGGTCAATACATTCAAACCAATCCTGGCAAGAAAACTTCCATACAGAAATATTCCAGGAACTCTGTGCTGTTTCTGGAGAAAAATCAAAGAATTCTGTCCATTCCTTAACAGATCTGAACCCACAGGTTCAATGGGGTAAAACACACACACACACACATATATATCTCAGCACAAGGATAAGCAACTTGGTGCCTTCCAGAAGTTTTGGATAACTGTTCCCATATGCCCCAGAAAATGCCTAGTTTTTATGGGACTTGTAGTAAAAACTACCTGGAGGATACCTGGTTGCCTACCTCTGGGTTTAATTCTGTAATAGTTAAATTATACTCGTACCTCATTTGATGCGGTACGAGTAATTATTCACAGCCTGTAAAAAGAGTATTACATGTAAAACTGAACTGTGAGTCCCTAAGGGCGTGATCTTAAGCATGTATAGACAGAAAATAATCCTACAACTCTGAGCATGCCCCAGTTAGCAAGGCTGGCTGGCACATGCTGGAACCCCTAAGTGATCCAACCCGAGGTAGCCGTGGGACTTCCACAATACAGAACCTGGAGGAAAGGAGAGGGAAACGTCAATCAGAGTATGCTTGCTGCCTGCATTGATGGACCTGGTAGACAGTGAGAATCCTGAAAATGTTAGACCCATGCGGTATACAGAGCTGAAAGGGCAGCTTAAGTCTGCTCTTGCATCCAGAAAAAGGCTCTGGTTTGGCTGCGTGAAGTGGGGTGGGGTGCAGGAATCTTCTTTCCTTATTCTTTCCTCCCAAGGGCTCCTTTTTTTGTTGAGTTTTTCCAATCAAACAATTGGAAATTTGGGAGAACCCTGAAATACACTCTCATGAAATATTTTCCCTTTTGAAATGAATGGCCATGTTCAAGAATGGAAATTCCTGTGTACAGTCAGCATACACAACATTCATCTCCAAAATGCATTTTGCACCTTCCTTGCAGTCAATTCTTTCGCTATTCCTCTTAGCTGAGTCAGACACAGACGCTCTGCTACCAAACAGTGCAATGTTTTGCCTGTCTACTCAGATATATAAGTCCCGCTTAGTCCAGTGGGACTTACTTCCAGGTTTAAGAGTGTATAGGATAGCAGCCTAAAGCATTTTAAATTTTGAGGCTGCCCCTCTGGGTGCACTTTCCTGGGAGCAAGGTCCATAGAATAACTGTAAACTTCTGAGTAAACATGCAGGTGATTGCTCTCTGAAGTTCATAAATATGCCAAATACTGCAATTTATAAGCTAAGTTATAAATTATGCATTTATGCTGTAAAAGCAATAAAATAAGTTCGACTTTAGAAAGAAAGTCTTGCATATATTTTACTTTTTTCCAGAATTTCCATTTTCCCTCTCTGGACACCAGACAGGGAAATGCCACATGGGAACTGGGGCAAGCTCGGGGGCTGGTGTGAGTGTGCCGAAATGAAAACCCCCTACAGCTTTTCAACGTCTTCATTGTCATGTAGCAGATACCTGCTATAGGTGCGAGAAATCTGTTAATTATCTCTATTAGGGATGCAGCTTCTACAAGCAGCTATGCAGAACCTTCACTTGTACCCCTGAATGTTTTCTAAATCGCCAAAGAAAAATACAGGTCAATGTTTGCGGGATTGGAGTCTACTGCTACAATCAAAAGCAGAAATAGGCAAGTATTATTCACTCCAAGGAAAAGCCAATATGAACCATGGGGTGGGTGAAGAACAGAGCCTCCACTCCCCATCAAACTATAATATATGGTTGTTAGGTCATAACCAGTGGCCTGCCACTGACACTTATTATCGTGCCACACAAATCCCATAGTAAGGCTAACTGTATTTTATAAGAAAAACATTTCATTAAAAAAAAGTGTAAAAACTTAAAGCATTGTCCCCATGTTATTTTTATAAAATCAAACCCAATTTTCTTACATATTTAAAGTGAGTACTGAAAAAATACAAATGTTTAAAGTTACTGAGCAAATAAAAATAGAAATCTGAGCTACTTTTTCATATGAATAAGGCTCAGTGACATAATAATTCTTGTTGTTTGCAAAATCAGCATCAGATTATTCAAACTCAGCTAACAAGTTTTGGCAACACGGTTCTTTGCTGAATATTCCCATTGGCATCTGTCATCTGTGCCAGATTAGTCCTCAGTTTTGAAGCTGAGTTTGAAGTTGGAGGTAACTTGGAAATTGATGTGATAGCACCAGTGCTCTCTGTTATTCTTTTTGCTGATGTCTTCTCCCCAGTCGGAGGCTTTGGCAAACGTCTCCTTAGCCAGGGATGCCGTAAAGCCTGACCGGGTGTCATGCGCAAGGTAGGATCCCACTCTAAACACTGTTTCAAGAAGTCAAGGAAGAGGGGATCGTCACATCCTTTCAGTGCGCTCCCCCACTCTCTGCTCTCTGGTGGGCCACGCAACTTGCCCCTCCGGGAACGGCCACCATTGAGTACTACAGAACCATCTGACAAGGTAGTAATGGTACAGTACCGGGGATAACCCTTTGAGCTCACAAAATTTTTTGCTCTTTTGGATGAATCTAACAGTTTTTGAGAAGGCATGCCCAGCAGTTCTATCATACAAGCCAGCTGATCCCCTTCGTCTTCTCCTGGAAGGAGTGGATAACCTGTTAAGAGCTCTGCAAGAATGCAGCCCAGGCTCCACATGTCTATGGGCATCCCATAACGAGCACCGAGGATGACTTCTGGAGCACGGTAAAAACGTGACTGAATGTAAGTGTAGACACGCTGGTGCTCGTAACAGCTGGAGCCAAAATCAATAACTTTAATGCCACTCCGACCCTGTTGCTTCAACAGAATGTTCTCTGGCTTAAGGTCACAGTGAATGATTCTGTTTTTGTGCAAAGCATCCAAGCACTGCAAAATCGAGTGGGCAAACTTACGAACCAGTGGCAGGCTAAAGCCCTGAAATTTGTTTTTCTTGATGAGCTCATAAAGGTTCATGCTCAGCAACTCAAATGTCATGCAGATATGGTTGCGGAATGTGAAGTTTTCCAGCATGTGTATAACGTTCATGTTGTTATCCTTATCCTGCTTTTTTAGGTGCTCCAGAATTCTAATTTCTTCTGCGGCTTGGCGGTGAAAACGCTTCTCGTTCCTCACCATTTTCAGGGCTACGTGCTGATGCATTTTGTGATCATAGGCCTTCACCACTTGTCCAAAACTTCCTTTCCCTATAACCTTCAGGACCTCATATCTGTATAAGATATGATCATGGGGTACTTGTACGTAAGACCCCTGGTCGTCATCATATCCACAATTGTTTGGACCACCAATTACACCTTGTCTCTTCTTTGCATTTGGACCCAAAAAGTAGATTTCAGGGTAGTTGAAGACTTCATGATGCTCAAAGGCTGTTAGCTTTTGCATGTATTGCTTCATTGCTTGCTCTGGAGTTAAAGGACATGCTTTCACCTTCCCTGGCCCCTCTGTGGACTTCAGAGAGCTGGAGCTCCCTTGCCGCCTATGAGCGCTGTCCAGCTGTCGGTCTTGCACCACCGGCAATCCTGATTTTGCTACTGTTGTAAGCCCATTGGGTTGCGTTGTCAGGACGGTCCTTTTGTTGCTATTGTCTTCAAACAGTTGCTGAACCTGTATCTGCCCATGGCTGGCAACATGTAGGTGCTCATTCATTGTGTGCTTATTTCCACCAACCTAAAATACAAAGCACAATTTTCCAGTTAAAAAAGAAGGTAGGCTGGAATGGTTCCAAACTGAATAAATGAGTGGAGGAGATAGATCCTGTTCTTTATTCAAGAGCCATTTGTACATCCCAACCGTGCTCTCAAGGACCTACACCGGGAGTGGGTAACATGTTTCTCCCTCATCTATTTGAAGCTCCCACCAAACCATACCACCAAAAAGCTGCAGTTTGTTGCCGAACTTCCTGCCTTCCAATGCCACCAGATTTTGGTAGCAAACCTGGCAGCAGGGAAGCAGCGGGGATGCAGCCCCCAATGAGTTCCTGGTGAAGGGGGCTGGGCCTGGTTGTTGGCCATACCTGGTCTGCACACTTAAACCATTAGGCAGGATCCAGACTACCAACAGGTGGAACTTTGCCCATCACACACTCCCCTGGAAGAAGAGGGACAGGCCATTGTTCCTTCTTTCAACACACAGTCCCAGAAATCTCAAAAACTGCTTGGGAGGGTTTGTGGGAACCCTCCAGAAGAGCATGAGAGCATGAGAAGAGCTCTATCGGTTACAGAGGGAATCAGCAAAAACTTCCTGCCCTTCATCGCAAGCATGAGCCTCCACTGGAAATCAGCCCTTTCTGCACTGGCAGAAGGGCACGTTTGGGTCCATCTCCATGATATGGTGCTCTCCAAACAGCCACTGCCCCATGCCAGACAACCTGCCCTCCATCCCAGAAAGTTATGCCTGCTTTCCCCATCCGACCACCTACTGTTATGTTGTTATTCCTTTATGTAACATCTGATGCAACTAAACTTAGCCTTCTGCAAGAAGCTGCCACTGCAGTTCCCAATACAATAATTTAAAATGATTTTTGTATTGATTATTGTAAACCAACCAGCGAATTCTGGCTATTGGTCAGCATGGAACCTAAATAAATAAAGGCAGGATGCAATCCTATTCCCTTGAATATTTGGAGGGGTTTTTTTCACATTTTACTTGCTCTTGCTCACTCTAAGATATATCTGAAACAGCAGCATGAGAGTCCTACCACAACAACCAAAATGACTTGGCTGATACAAGTTCTCCCTCATATCTAAAACACACCATCTGGTTGTGTTCATGAATAGCGCTAGAGCTATGGTTAAAAAAAGAATTAAAACCTGTGGAAAAATGGTGCATTGACCCTGTTGACACACATTAAACGTGGACAGATAATACAAGGATATAGACATTCCCCATATGGATTCAGAAGCAGGCACTAAGTAAATTGCAGACCCTAACAAGGGTTACAAAAAACAGGATTGGAAAGATGCTACTGGCTTGCTCAAGTCTTTGCCAGTATTTGTCAATGCATTCAGTGGGAGTGGGGGAGGGCGTTGTGCATGTGTGAGACCGAGCGAGAGAAAGAGAAAGGACATGACCTTGTATTTGTTTACCTTCAGTTTCCTGGAAACTTGTTTGGCTCTAAAATTATTACTGTGCTGGTCACTGAGAATGAATCAGAATGAAAAAGATGCATTTTATTAAACCAACAGCAGTTTATCAGATCTATTTACAGTCTCGCTCTCTGTGTCTGTGGAGAACAGGTTGAAATTACTTTTGTGTTGTCCTTAACTGGTTTAAGATTTGTTGGAAAATCGTTATCACACCTTTAAGAAATAATGCTACTGCAATAATATGCAGATAAACCAACAGCTGTCAAACCATCACTTTGGATTTTTTATGTAGGAAATATATAGAAGGAAAAAGTGTGGTTGTATCCAGAAACCTTTAATGCAAAATGTCACATCTTTCTCTCACCAATTCTGTTACCTTGCTCCTTAGAGACATGAGCAAAATATGGGTAGCATCTGATTCTTATCATTGCTTCTAGGTACTAAAACCAAAAAACAAAACAAAACAAAGCAAAAACAAAAACCCCAACCCCTGCATATTCTGAGTTCTCTTTGGCACAAGCATTGAGTCTTGAGTACCAGGAAATCAGGGGCCTCTTTTCTGGCTGTCTTTGTCATGTTTTCCTGTTCATGGTTCTGTGATTAAAACAACTTCATGCACAGGTAGCCATTTGACATGTGGAACTTCTCCCAATAAGAAAATTTCAATGAGAATAACTACACCTGCTGAATTTCTACCTGTTGTTGGGCTAATGAAGGCATACTTGAAAAGGTGGCAATCCTTCCTGTTACAAGGGGATGGATCTGGATTAGTCCCATGCAACTAACTATGTTGCTGAAAGTAGACTTCACTGATGCGATTTGCCCGCACATCCCACCTTCTGAAGATGCTGCACAAAGCATCCAAGTCCCTGCAGTGCAGGGGCTGGGAAGAAGGGCAAACCCGCAAAACTGGAAGGAGGTACCTTCCATGAGTGAAGCCCTTCTAATTTCCAAAAGCAAACCCTGAATCCTACCTCAGAGTTACTAAAAGTACTGATACTTCAGGGAAAGCACATTCTTTCCAAATCCTGATTCTGAGTGTGAAAGAGGGCTGGGCTGCATGCAGCAATGCCGCCAAATGATCGACATGCATGTCCATGGCCTATGGCTGCATGATGGAAAGAGCATGTAATTGTGCCTTCCTGCTCTGACACTGCAGCTCCCATTATGTATCTTGCAGGTTTCAGGTTTGAGAAAATGGATTCAAACTACTGTACTACCAACCATGCTAGAGACAGGTAGGGTGGATGCAATGATTTTCTATGGCACAACTTGCACAGGTCTTCAGCTCCCCATTGCCTAACAACAGCAACCCCTGAAAATACTTCTTTCTGTTAAATTAAGATTCTGAAAAGGAGTGCAGGAAAAGAGGAACCAAGAGTGAATTCCTGTGTGAGGGTGGTTCTGGTGCTGACTGCAAATTCCTTTGCTGAGCGTATGCTCAGGGGCATCCTTAATTTCTTAATTTGTAGGGTATGTCTACCAGCCCAGCCCACTCTTTTCTAGCTAAGTTCCAGTAGAGAAAACAAGCAAAGAAGGTCCCAAGTCTGTCCACATGTACTCTGCAGTTCCCAATTCACCCGGCTATAGGGCACTGTTGCAGTTCCATTGGTCTTGGCAGCTCAAGAAAGGGCTGAATCACATATGCAACTACACCAGCACATAGTTTGGACTTGCATATCACGTCTATTATGTGAATGTCAGCTAATATAATATCATAATTATGCTTACTCCTCTGAGAGCTGTGGCTATCAGGAGACTCATAATTTGCACAAGTAACTAAATAAAAGATTTCTGTGTCTAGAAGACAGTCCAGCAGTGTTTCCACATATGTAGGCTGACCCATGCAGTCTGGTTCTGGGGGAACTCATCTGTACTAAGTAGTCTTTAGTATGCATTTGCCATTATTTGTCTATTCTATTGCTTGTATCTGGTAACAAAAGCTGGTGACTGCATCACTGTAAAAGGACTACAGATACTAATTGCCATTAAGTCCATACAATGTTACAGTTCACTTGCAACAGGTCACAGCTGTGCATTCTCCTGAAGACCATCTTGCCAGCTTTGACGCATGACCACTGAGTTTCACCCATTAACACACGCATATGCCTCCCACCTACAACACATGCAACCACACAGCATCCGTGCACGGTCATACCCAAAGACACACCATGCTTCACTTATCTCTGATCACACAAGCAGCCCATCTTTGAGATCAAACCCATTGCCAAGCTACTCCATAAAGGAGGATCCTACTAGGAATGGAAGAGTGCACATCACTTCCTTATTCCCATTCTGCTTTACCCATTCCCTTCTCCAAGAGAAGTAGAATGAATGACACAATTTGCAGCAATACAGTTTGGAGAAGGAAGAAAGCTTGGTGGGGCCTGATCAATACGGGCCAGGATAAGTTCTGGAGAACCACACAGAAACAAGAAAGCCTATGGTCCTGGTCTCCAAACCAGTCACTGAATTCTAGCTATGCATACCACCAACAGGGGTGTGTATGTCCATGAGTGTGGCATCCACAGGACTCGGTGTGCCCCGACATCTGGACACAGGTATCCACGCGGGGCAGCCGCAAGGGCATGAAGGCGAGGACAAGCAGGATTCCTGCATGCTGACTTCCAACGGGCTGCTCCGGTGGAGCTTGTCAAAGGCTCCACAAAGGTGAGTCAGAAGTCACTGCATGCACGCACACAGATCAGCCTCGAGACAGTCGGCAGAGGGAACAAATGACACTGCCAGTGTCCCAGCGGTGACTCGCAGTCCTGGGTCCCTTTGAGCCAGTCAGGCATGACAGGATGCTCCAAGTGCCCACACTGGCCGCTGACAGTTCTCTACCCCGCCTTCGCTTTGCTTCCCACTCACACTGAACCTGCCTGCTGCAGCCATGACCTATTTACACGGATAAGGAGTAAATCCAAACAGAATTATTTAAAGAGCAGAAAAGGTGGGAAAAATCCTCCCTTCCTTCTGCCAGTTTTGGAAAGGCGCGCGCGCGCACGCACACACACACACACACACACACACACACACACACACACATGCTGACTAGCTAATCCTGCCCTGTTGGAACTTAGGTGGCTATGTTTTTACTGTCACTGTACGTGTGAGTAGTAGGCTGCCGTAAATCAGCACAGGAGTACTGATATTTTTCTTTTTTATATACCCCAACATTTTTTCCTCCCAAGTCACCCAAGATGATTTACATCCTCCTCCTCCTCCTCCTCCTCTCACAACAACGATCATGTGGGGGAGGCTGGGCTGAGAGTCTGTGACTGGCCCAAAGTCACTCAGTGAGCTCCATGGCTGAGGGGCCTTAGAACCCCGATCTCCTGAGTCCGCCCCCCCCCCCCCCCCAATGCTCTTAACCACTGTGCCAGACTGGCTCTCACGTTGCTGTACCTTGGCATCTCCATCATCCTTCCAAGGAGGCGAGGCAACAGGCCACCCTCCTTTCTATACCCAAAACTAGCTGGGGAGCACCATTATTTCCCCATCCAAGGAAGGAGGTAAGGCACAGTGAGAAGGACATGGGCTTCAAACCAAGGCCCATTCAAAGAACCTTCATTCCAACAGCCTCAAAAAGAGCCGTTTCTATGTTTTCCTGCGGACAGAACGTTACAAGGGAGGGGTGGGCAACTTGCAGGATGTTCCCAGACCCCCAACTCCCATCAGCTGATCAGGGATGACAGGAACTGTGTTGTTATTGTTGCCGTTGCATTGCATTTTTTTTCTTTTGCAAGGAACCCAAGACATCTCACAAGGTTCTTCTTGTCTCCATTTTATCTACACAATAGCATTCCTATGAGGCAGGTTAGGCTGAGAGTGAGTTCATGCCAGATCCGCAGTCCAACACTCTAACCATTGCACCACACTGTATTTCAACAAAGGGAAGGCAATAGGCTCTCCAGCCGGGCTGCAGGGCTTGCTCAGCTTTGTCCTGAAATGACTGCCATTAACAGTATGTTTAGAAACAAAACCAGGTTCTCTTTAGTTACTGGTCTCATTCACACATTCCAAGGGCCTCAATTGCAAAGAAGATCCCTCTTGCATCTGGCTGAACATGTGCTGAACTACATTTCAGAGCTCGTTGCTGCACAAGGCAACATTTGTGAAGGGAGCAGTGGGGCTTGGTGTGGAGCGCATGCCAGGAAATGCAGCCGCAGCCCCACTTTGGACATAGGGACAGGCTATTAGCTCAAGCAGGTCATAGCTCCACATGTGCACTCAAAACTGAGAAGAAAGGTGGGGGCGGAGGAACGGTGAAAATAGCAGTGCCTCTCTTGCTCTCCACAGCATTTTTGTCAAGAAAGAAGTGATTAATAAGACTATTTGGCTTTTTAAGAATCCCAAAGAGCAGCTGAGCTATCAGTTTGACTGCGGTGCTACAGCTGCACCCTGTAAATATATGAAGAGAAATGAGCCCTGAAACAATACACTGGTGGGGAAAGGCTCACAGGACCTTAGAACCCCAGCACCCTTGAGATGTACCGGAGGCCCAATCATGTAAGAACAGTACTGACCCACCTGCATCAGCTGCCTGTATGCTTCCAGTCCCAATTCAAGGTGCTGGTCTTAACCTATAAAGCTTAACTAAGCTTGGGACTCAAATACCTGTTGGAGCTCCTTTCCCAGCCCGGATCTACCTGGACACTACACTCAGTTTCTGGAGCTTTCCTATGGGTGTCAACCCCTCCGGAGGCTCAGAAGGTGGCAACTAGGGGGAGGGCCTTTTCTGTGGTGGCCTCCATATTTGGAACAAGATTCCTGCTGTGGCCTGCCTGGCAACAAATTTGCCTTCTTTTGGGCACCAGGTTATGACACCTCTCTTTGCAGAGGCCTTTAGAGACTTCCCTGGTCATTCAGGGGCCTGGTCACTCAGGGGCCAAGTGAGGTTAAATTGCCTCTTAATGTTCTTTTATGTTATTTTAAATTATTAAATTCTTAATTATTTATCCATTGTATTTTATTGTTTTTATACTTAGCTGTAAACTGCCCAGAAAACTTTGGCTATCGGTGGTATGGCAATGAAATAGATGATGATGATGATGTGGTGGTGGGCTACAATACCCATCATCCATACCCAGCATTGATGGGCGTTGCAGACCACCACATCTGGAGGGCACCAAGTCAGGGGAGACCGCCCTACAGAGACCTCCAAAGCAAGATGTTCCGACAACATCTTGGAGAAGACAGCCTCTCCCATGTTTAGATAAGGAGATGATGTAAGACCGGGGAAGTTCATCATACACTTGCTAACCCCAGGCTGAATCAGTCCACAACAGGCAGCTCTGTCTGGGTCACCAGCTGCCAAATGTGGACCTGCCCAGGCAGTTTCACTTCTTCCCTAAATACTGAAACTGACAAAACACAGACAAGCATTCCACGGATGTGAGCACTTTATTAACTACTCGGAAAATAAGCGACGACAGCCAACACTGACAGCAAATGCTACTTCCTATCTAAATGGATGAGATGATCGAGACAGAAGCTCTTCCACAGAAGACAGTTAAATCCAGGGAAAAGGCTGAGTTGTTTATATACTGGTTTATTTCCAGCACAAGTACTGAGATTTCTCAAGCAGCTAAGTTCAAATGTTCTGGACTCTTGTTTTTCACTGAGGATCCCAATTGATTTCTACTGGGGAATGTTTCTGGCTTGTCCAGGATCTTGGGGTCACTGGCCAGGCCAAGATCATGCCCAACACTTTGCTGTCCCTGCATCTTAGAAGTCAATGCTGGTAATAGTTTATATCCCACTGTTTTCCCCTTGTAATAAATGCAAGGCATCTCACACAGTTCCATTTTATCCTCACAGCAACAACCCTGTGAGGTAGGTTAGGCTAAGAGCGAATGATTGGCCACCTGTTAAGCTGCATGGCTGGCAGAGACTAAACCTCTGTCTCCCAGGTCCCCAGTCCAACATTCCAGCTGCTCTACCAAATGAGGATACTCTCTCACACTCATCACAGGCCAAAGTTCTGCTCATTCTCCCCTACCCTTCTCTCTGGCAAACCGTGATCACAGGCAAATTGCTAAGCTTGGGAGAAGCTTCTGGGACTGCAGTTTCGCAACGCAGAACAAAGTTCCAAATTAAGCTTTTTATTTGGGCACACGACACAGAGAAGCAGAAGGAAAAGATTCAAGGCAGACTGTGTAAAATCAATAAAAAGGTTGGTTCTCTAAACTTATGAGTTCAAGATTTAACAAATTAAACACATTTAAGGACAATGGCATTGGCACTACAGAACAGCTGATACAGTAAGGACGTAAGTGGAGTCTGGCTCGATCATCAGACCAAAGGTCTGTGTGTGTGGGGGGGGGGGGACCTCTTTCAGCCTGAGGGCAAATTCCATTTCAGAGAAGTTTTTGGTGGCCAAATTCCAGCCATGGGTGGGGCTGAAACAAGTCAGGATCTAAACACCAAAAATACTGTGAACAGCTCTTAGAGGAGGTGTTTCATGCTTTTAGTAGGGTAACACAATGACACAAAAGCTGGGAAAACACCCAGTGACTTGATGGCTGGTGGAAAGGGGCAGTGCACTCTAGGGATCCATAGCGGACCTGGACTTGAAGGCTACATCCCTCATCTAGGTCAGCATCCAGATTCCACAGTGGCCAACCAGATGCCGTATCAGGATATGACTACAGGAGTCAACCTACTGTTTCCTCCCCAGCAGCTGAAATCCAATGTTGATAGTGCCCTTGAAGGCAGCATAGGGCCATCAAGACTAGCCATCCTTCAGGAGCAAAACGGCTCACTCTTCAGTCCTGAAACTTTAGGGGAGGCAGAGCGAAATGGATTACCAGGACAATTAAATCCTGGGTAGCCGAGACTGGAGGAGGAAGAGAAAGCTATCAGTAGCTGGCTCTGTGATACCTCTGTTATCAGAGGTTGCATGCATGCCTAAACCAGTTGGTTGGGTAGGTGGAGGTCTTGTGGGATACAATGGGCAGCCAGCTTGCCACCATATGAACAGAATGCTGGACTGGATGGACCATTGGTCTGATTCAGCATGGATTTTCTTACGTTCCTATGTTCTTTTGGCTGGATCGGAGGGTTTCCATGCGGGACATTTTTTCACTTTGGTGTGGTAGGTCCTCTGGAAACTGGAAAAATTTCCATTTCTGGAGATGTAGCTACAACCTTGCCTTTGGTGAAGTACCAGACAGATCAAAAGGATGACATGGAAAGAGTGTGAATTCTGTCTACTACTCTAGAACAATCTCCACCTGTCCATGATAGACATGCTGGGAAGTCTGGGGTGATTGGTGTGTGACAAGCTGACCTCTCCTGGCATCAGCCAAACACTTTAAAATGAGGACAGCTGATAAACCAAATTGGTTGTTAAAGGAAACAATTATAATATCTTATAACAAGATCTTATAATATCTTATAATATCTCCAAACAAGCACTGTGAGCAATTCAGTACATTGCAAAAAATTTTTAAACAATTGGAAATATACAAAATTACACTTGGGAAATACAAGGACAAATGATAGTTAACCTTGTTGAACTGATAACTAAACTTTTATAATATTCTAGGCCGGTGATGGTGAACCTTTTAGAGACTGAGTGCCCAAACTGCAACCCAAAGCCCACTTATTTATTGCAAATGCCAACACTACAATGAAACCTGAAAACTGAGGTTTTAGTTTAGAAAAAACAACTCACAGGCAGTCCAAGCAAATATATATAAATCCTTGGCAGTGCACTGACTGGATATGTGAAAGCTCGGATGAGTCGCGGCAAATGAGTTGCAGCTCGTGACGTCATCGCCTGGTTCTGATACTCCTTTCCGAGCATGGGCATGGCCCCTATGTGTGCTGTTATCTGATGCTCGGCTGCTGGGACGATGCTAGGGTGACTTGGCTCGTGTGCTGACAGAGAGGACTCTGCATGCCCGTTGTGGCACGCGTGCCATAGGTTCACCACCACTGCCCTGACCCTACCCTGGTGCACTCCCCTAACCCTAATATAGGGCTAAAGTTCCATTGAAAAGAGGGCGATTTTGAAAAAGACTTCCTTGAATAGCTCTTTCTGCACAACTCAACATTTCTGCCCATTCTACACACATTCCTACCATCAAAATCATGCCAGGACACCTTTGTTTTTCTAACCGTAATATAGTGATGGTGAACCTTTTAGAGAACGAGTGCCCAAACTGCAAACCCAAAACCCACTTATTTATCGCAAATGCCAACACTTCAATAAAACCTGAAAACTGAGGTTTTAGTTTAGAAAAAACAACTCACAGGCAGTCTAAGTAAATATATACATACATATCCTTGGCAGTGCAATGACCGGCCATGCAAAAGCTTGGACGAGTTGTCGCTAATGAGTGGCGGCTTGTGACATCATAGCCTGGCACCGCTTCTCCTTTCTGAGCATACGCATGGCCCCTATGTGCGCTGTTATCTGATGCTCGGCTGCTGGGGCGATGCTGAGATGACTTGGCTCATGTGCTGACACAGAGGGCTCTGTGTGCCCACTGTGGCACGTGTCCCATAGGTTTGCTACCACTGCTCTAGGTTGAATTTTGAGGAGACATTGATTAGCTATCTCTTTTTTCCCTTATTCTCTGTATTAGGGGTATGAAACTGTTTTTATGCTGAAGTTTCCTCTATCAGCAGGCATGGTGGGCAAGGCTGAAGTTAATGATGTGGAAAGCCAGAACGAAATGTTAGTGGACCACATTTCTCTCTCTCTTTCTTTGGCACCACTTCTGTCTCTGTCTGTCTCTTTCTCCCAGCAGGCTGCTGGGGGAAAGCCAAACTGCTCCTGCCAGAGGTCTGTGTTAGGCTGAGACTTGACTATCCTTGCTCTACATGGACAGAGCTAGGATATAATCCACAACATTCTGTTATTGCATAATATTTTCTTTTGTAATATTAATTTTCCCAAGAAAATTTCCCATGCTCAAGAAATGCCAACATGTGATTAGTTATTATTAGGTCTGGGAACCTATGGTCTATTCCTTTTAAATATCCTCAACAACCACATATAGTTTCTTGATATATAGGATTCCCCATTATGCCTTCAGAATGCAACATGACTTCCAAATTCCAGCTTAACTCTTGACACCTTTACCCTTGCAAATTCCCCATAAATGCATAAATGGGAACAAGTTCCATTCAAACAGCCTATCAAAGAGGCCCAATCCTCTGGGGACAGCTGGAAAAGAATACCTGGGAACTATCTATGAGGGAGTTTTATCAGTGGGGTTTTCTTTTCTTTTTGCTATTTATTGCTCTCTCTTTCCAAAAAGAAGAAAACATTTGTTAGCTGTCTGCATGTAACCAGCATCACTCTATATGACAAGACTACTAAAGAAAATGTGATGATGGAGCAATAGCACATGATAAAAAAGCATTTGTATCACCATATCCGAGGTGGATACTAATCTGGGAAAGTAACAGGTACTTTCCTCTCTAGGATTGTTCAAGACAGCTGGTTGCAGCTGTGCAGCTCTTCATATAGCAGGATATATGTGGTATCGGGTGAAACAGGCGGCACTGCAATTTATTTTTGCAGCCATCTGGGTATATATGGCAATGATACTTGTCAGGGCACAAACAGAAGAGGGAGGACGAATACAACTTATAAAAAATAATCTCCACAGAGTGTTTCTCACAAGCAAAGGGATCTTTATGCATTCTTTTTCCTCTTCCTGTTTTCTTCCTTTTTAAGTGTGCATATTCAGTACTGATCCCATCTTTCACATATTTTTTTATTTTTCAAAACAACAGTATTGTAATTAACTGCAATACATTAAAAGTTGCAATTATATGTGCCTTGTCACTGGAATTATGGGGAACTTTACAGATTCAAAAAACTGCTCTGAAGACTACACTTATTTTTATCATAAAAATGCACAGAAAACAGCAAAAAGGAACTGTGATTGGGACTGTGGGTTTGCCTTTGTTACATACTACTTTCTGAAACCATTAAACAAATGTGCAGCAATGTATAGCATTTTCCTAATGTGCCACAAAAAAACTGATACACAATTATTTGCAAGTATGCTAATTTTGAGATGAGAATTCACCCATTTCCCTTCAAAATAGCAAAACATTCTAGCAATTACAACTGATCACATCAATACCAGGGATGTCCATTGGATTCCAATGAAGCCCAACAGACCATTCTGGTTCTTTCAGAAGCAAACTGGGCTGCCCTCCAAAGCCACCAAAATAGAAAGATCTCCTCCATCCAGTTCTTTCATATCTTGCAGGTACAATCCCCCGAAGTAGCTACTATGCCTGACAACATAACCGAGTATGACAAGTGAAATAAATGCTGTGGCACAATTTAGCAGCATACAAATGGTTTAAATAAATAAATAAATTCCTTTTATTTTTCATGGTAGTCAGTGGGAGGCTCAAAGCTTCAAATTTCTCAATCTTAACCTGGGTTCAGTACCAAGTCAAACTGCCTTTGAACTGGTCCAGGCAGAACTGGATCATTTTCCAAAATGCTGAATCAGGATTAGAATTTGGGGGTTGGTACACACCTCTAATAGATGGTAGGGATGCCATCTAGATTTGTCCATTTCAGGTACGTATGGATAATTTTATTTGGGACTTAGGTATGTACAGACTTTTATTTGAGAAGTACTGGGGATAAAATAAATGGCTGTATCCAATTCAAGTTAGTCTTACTTAGGTCATGAAATTGGCATGAAAAATTAGGCATGACTAACTGAGATTGTCACATTCCCTCTATTTCCAAAGTTTAAATTCAAGCATGGATCCTTTTGTAGCATCATCCACACACAACAGGGGGTTTAAAGGAACTCCAAGATCAGCAGAAGTACAAAAAAGAACCCCTTAAGTGGAAAAACAACATAATGGGAGGACTCTAAAACTGGCCCAGTGAGAATCCAGTATACGGCTCAGTGGTCCCAGAATGCTGCCGGCAGGAGGGTCAGAAACGCAAGCGGAAAGGGAAATGAAACGGAAATATTCTGCAAAAGGACACGGCTGAAATTGCGAATGAACCATCTGGAAAGCTTTGGTTATTGTAACCAAAGAAATGTAATAAATTAAAACTGAATAAATAAACACTGAGCGAGAACATTCCACACTGCAAAGTTCTGTTGAAGATCTCACTTGCTACACATACTATTGACCGGGGTTAGACAGGCTGCATTATCAATGGGTGACAAAACTACACATGCATTCCCCATTTGGGGGTTGTGTTGACATGATACAAGAACCCCCAGGTGGAGGTTACAGTTGCAACATGGTGGGTGTATGTGCTGCAGCCATAACTTGCATTAAACACAAAGTCACGGTGTGCAAAAAGTCACACTGTGGACTTCCCTTTGGGTCTTGTGACTAGAAAACCATTACACAAACTGCTTACTGAGTCCGTGTGAAGACTGTACACTCCTATTTTATGCTCCCCAGCAACATTTTCACTTTTCAGATCGTGAACCATTTTGGATAAAGGAACAGGATAGAAATCTAATAAAATAAATAACATTTAAGGTTCTACCAGGAAACCAAATGGATCATTATTGTTCTGTATTGCAGGGAAATACACCATTTCACATAGTGATTATGTCTTACTTCTGAAAAGTTCTGGGGAATTATTAGAGCTTAATCATGTGGCCGTTTACTTGGAAAGAAGGCTCACTTGATCAATGGCATCTCGCAATAAATGTGTACAGGACTGCAGCCTTGAAATGGCATACCAAGCTTATATGCATAGAGAGAGTCAAGCAACATTCTGCCTCCTGCCTCTGAGAAAATACAATTCTGCAGTGCAAAAGACATGTCAAACAGCTTTGAACTAGTCCAAACAGAACTGGGCCATTTTCCAAACTGCTGAATCAGGGCTGGAATCAAATCTGGGAGTTGGTGCATGACTCTAATAGATACAAGGGATGTCATCTAGATTTTGTCCATTTTAGATTTGTACAGGTGATCCAAAGTTCTGGATTATGCTCCTAGGTTGCATAAAGGTTCCGTCTGCAATTTGGTTACATTTTAGTTGCTGGAGCCAACTGGTACGCATGCTTGCTAAGGAATGTATGCATTTCAAGATAGGAAATTTGCTTTAAATCAATGCTGCTGCTTGCATACATTTAATGATCTAATTTTATTTTTTTGCCTTGGGAAAAAAAAATAATTCATGGCTTAATGTAATTTGGTCCTGTATGCAAGGAGCATCTGACAAGGAGAAGAACTCATTCAGACAATAAGCACAGCCTGGTTTGATGAAAGGTAAATGGATGTGGGCTGAGGAGAAAAGAAGCAAAGCTGTTCCCAGCCTCGGGTGCTCAGACATCGTAGGACTTCAGCTTCCAGCAGCATGGCCAATGGTCAAAGGTGATGGGAATTGTAGTTTAACAACAGTCTGGGAATTCAGGACTGGGAAAAACAGCCTTATGCTTTTCTTTTTTAAAAAAATCTGGATCTGATGCAGAGTTTTTTCTGAAGTTTGGACAGAATTTGTTGAAATAACAGGGTACAATTTTGACAGCTTGACATCCTCCACTTCAGCTTAGATATCTTACTTCTCTGTTGACAAAATCAGAATGCAGATGGTCCTACAGTAGTGAAAGACAACAACTCCAATCATCCCTAGCCAACACAGCCTGTGGTTAGGAATAATGGGAGTTGTATTCCAGCAACAGGTGAAGGGCAACACATTTTCCATTCCTGTTTTAAACATTAGGACTTTAAATATCTCTGCATGGAATAGTGGTGCTCTTATGGGTTGCTGTTCATGATTGCAGTATTTCACCATACAGCTCAGGTGTTTTTTTTAACACAAGAGGTACACCCAGCAACTCCATACAGTAATGTGTCAACCAGCCCAAGGAGGAATCTGAAAGTGGCACAAACTCGGCTAAGGATTAGGGAAAAGCCATTAAGGAAGAATGAGCTGCATTACAAGACTTACTGTAAACAGGACCAACATCAAGGAACAGAGAAAGGGACACCTCTACTATCAAAATTGAAATAGGTAATTTTCACTAGCAACACAAAAGGAAAAAGTTATAAAAATGGACAGAGATGTCAGAAGCAAAATTATCTCTGCTTCCTGCTGCAGACGCTTTGGATACCATAAATGACTGGGAAGATGAAGACAAGGTAAGAAGGCGTAATTTAAAAACACAGATTTGGACTTTAGGGATGAATTGTTTATGATTTCTCTGTGGTGGCAATTTCCCCAGGAAGAGCTATGCAACAGTGTAAAGGAAACGTGGCAATGTTAAGACATCTGACCTGTGCACAAAGTCAAGAGACAAGGATGTGGACATTTGGGAATTGTAACAGTAGTAGATGATGACTCACTTATGAAGTTATTTTGGAATCCATTAATTGTTTTAGTCACAACATCCCAATGGTATTTAATTTCCATTTACAGATGGGACTGAGGCCAAAGAAAGTTTGCCAAGAAGTTCCTATCAAGTTTCATGGTTGAACAGGGTTCTGAACTACAGGTGCCAAAGGCTAAACATGGGATTCTACCCACTGGCTCACTTCAATTAGGAATGAAAGGGCTGGGCTGCAAGAGAGTATCAAAAAGCCAAAGGACCTAGAATGTAAATGAAAATGGGCAAAGGAACCTCCGACTTGATGTGGCACTCAGTGATCGGAGCACCTCAGAGTAACCTTAGTGGTGGGGATGCAATGAGGCCATATAGTCTAAGAAAGTGCCACTCCTGACACTCAGCCGTCCATCTGCTTAGCAACAGAAGTTACCATAAATACAGAGCACAAGCCAAAGCTTCTTTTATAGTGCATAGCTCTTTCCCACATGAGATCACTTAGGTATTTGAGGTGGGAATAGTTTGGAGAATGAACCACTTATGGTGGGAGGACACTGGGGGCAGATACCAACCAGAGGGGAAAATCAAAGGGAAATGCAATTTTCCACATACTTCTCCCCAACCTGATCCCTGGAGGTTGTAGCCAGCAGTGCTACCCCTCTTTTAACCTCCAAAACAGCTAACTGGACCTGGAATATCTTGGTCGACAGCCCGTTCTAAATTCAATGTTGCACTTGCACCAGGTTTGAACATACCCAGTGTACAGCACAGAACACAGAGATGCCAAGATACACATTCGTCCATGCCAACAGTTCTACTTTGAACTATGCAACTTCTTAATTTGAGCTGCAGCTCCACAGGCTTAGTTCTGGAATTGATTTTCAGCATCGGGAATCAGCCCCCAAACATGTTACCTAGTAAGAGTGTCCTTGAACATACACAACATGCATTCTCTTCCTCCTCTCCCCACCTGCAACTAGCACACCCAATCCATAATGGGCAGAAGAGGCTTCCAGCTCAAAGAGGTGTTACTTTGAGGAAATTCTAAGCCACAGAGCCTCTTTTGTTACAGACATTAAAGGCAAATGCACGCCCTACCCACAGCCACCTTCCATCAAGTTAATTGCATAAGCATTCTGAAAAAGCAGCTCTACCAAATAAATATAAGGGATCAGGGCTTTCATATCAGCACATATTCAATATTCTTCAGGTTGAAAGCCAGGTCAAATGCAGTAGCAGAAGAAGGCAAACCACCTGTCTGCCTGCCTCATCAAATAGCTCATCTCACTTAGATCCAACCTTTGCAACAGGTTATCTACAACCAGGAAATTCTTTGAGAAATCATAAGCACTACTATCAGGCAACACTTGTTTCTGTTGTTAGAACTGTTTACATTTTCAATGTCACTCTCTTGCCCAACTCAACCCCATCTTCCCCGGGAATGGGATATTGGTCTGAGCAAGTCTCACCATCAGGAGAGCAAACTTGATTTTTCAGTTGGAGGAAAAAAAGAATTGGGAAAAGTAGACTAACCTTGAACTAAAGTGACTAACTCCCTTTTCAAAGCTGTTCCTATCTCAGAAATACCTACCTAACCCCATGCACTACACTGAAATGTAAAATGCCTAATAATAATAATTAATAATAATAAATAATAATACTTTATTAAGAGAAAGAGATAATAAAAATAATGGCATGATCAAAATCCATTGAAGCATCTCAGCATAACCACATAACCTTCCCTGGGGACTTACAGAGTGGTTTTCCCCATCTTATTTTTGTTCCAAATCTATACTGAGTGCAGGGAATTTTAAGATTGCCTTCCAGAGAAGTGCACAGAAACTCCTTGCCTACAGACCTGTGTCTCACAGTGGTCCATGTGAGCTGCAGTTCTGCCAAATCCCCCCCCCCCAACCAGAGGCTTTAGTGGAAGGGAGCCCCAAAAGCCATCTCCCCAGCAACCCTCCCCATCTTTCTCCGGCAATGGAGGGAGTGGAGAAAACTGCCACAGCATCACTCAGTGGTGGCACAAGTAAGTTGACTTCACCCTCTGCCCCTAACCTCTCCCCGGCTCTGCACAGAAGATCCAACCGGAGCCTCGTTCCCAAGTGGCTCTAAACGGTGGCTCTCCCATTCTTCTCCGTCCCCCGGAATACCTGTTGAAACCAGACAGGTAACAGGACCAGGACGTGTTGCGACATGCTAGAGAGGATAATTAGGACTCCTCCATAGTCCGTTGGTGGTCCGTGCTGGCTCATTCACAGGTCCCTCTCAGACAGGCTGGCTGGCAGCCTGACTGTACCTCGCACATTGACTGCTATTAATACCAAAGGGAGGAGGGGCGAGGGGGCGCTTATGAGAGGCTGGCACCTTATTTTGAGAATGGAGAGGATTAGGCCCAGGGGAGCGGGGCTGTCTGGAGGGGTTGTGGCCCGGCTGGCTCCGCGACCTCCCGGGGCAGATTCACCTGAGCCTTGAATGCACACAGCGCCCCCCGCCCGCCCGCAATCGCGACTCCTTCTCACCGAGTGGGCGGCGCTGCTGGGCTTCAGCGGCGGCAGAGCGATGGGGGAAGGCGGTCCGGTCCCAGCGCCCGTGCGAGAGGCCCCTCCGGCTCCAATCCCCGGGGAAGCCTGGAACGGGCGAGCGCTCTCCCCTCCGCTCCTGCTGCCTGCGGAGGAAGGGAGAAGAGACCGGCTGAGACCGGCGGGCGTGCGTGCGGGGTCCAGCAGGCTCCGGCTCAAAGGCAGGGGGAAGTGGCTGAGGAAGTGGAAGAGGGAGCCCCGGGAGCCCCCTCCCCAGCGCCCCTCCTCGTCCTCCGCCGGCTGCCATCGCAATAGCGTCGGAGCGAGCATAAGCAAGCCGATCTCAAACGTGGCACCGAGCGCACATCAAAGTCCTCCGGGCGTCTCCAGGCTAATCAGAGCACAGGCCGCCGCGGGTTAACCCACTTAAACCTTTCAGCCACGATTAACCCACAATCATTAGAAGCCTAAATGGGGAGCCAAACTGGATTTGCATGGCACACATCCCTCCCCCCCGCCACCCCCCCCCGCGGTACCGTCTGTCTCGTCGTAAAGGGAGAGGGGGGAAGGCTCACTCATCCAATCCAGTTCTCAACATCTCGCCTCTGCCTCAAGGGAAGCGGATCAGCCCGCTCCCTCGCCCCCCTCTGATCAACCCAGTATAGGGAGGAACAGCGCAGGAACTCCGCTCGGCTCCTCGCCGCGTCGGTTCCAAGCCGGCCCCGCTGCAACCGAGCAGTTGCAACAAGCGCTTCTCTTGCACATTCGCCCCAAACTTGTCGGCTCGAGAAACATGACAACCGCGGAAAGCGCAGGCGGCTCTCTGGCCAAACCCAGCAAGACCTCGCAAGAAACGAGCAGCGTGCAGACGGGGATTCAAACGCGGGCTGCTTCTGGAGCCGAGGGAGAGGCTGGGTTCCACATCCAGGGAAGGGCTCCGTCGACAGTGCTTGGCCTTGGGGCGGGAGGGGAGGCTTGGGGCGTGGGAGATAGGGGGGAAGGGGCGTGAAACCCGTTCGGCGCCGCCGGCGGCCCTGGCCCTCCTTACCAGCTGGGCAAGCGGCAGCAGCCCCTCCAGCGCCAGCAGCTGAAGCTTTCCTGGTGGTTAACATGGCCGCTGGAGAGCAGGGCGAGATGAATACATTTTAAGACTGCCGCGGCTCCGCGGGATCTTCGCCTCCTTGTCCGCTGCTTCGGCCCGGCCCTTCCGATCGGCAGCTCCCGTCGCCGTCTGCTTGCAAGCGGCAGCAGCTACACCACCCAGCCGCGCACTCTTCCGCAGCATCCGTCCCCGCAAGCCCGGGCCCGCCGGGCAGCAGCCACCCCCGGCTTCAGCCTCCTCCGCCGGCGCCTCCTCGCCCTCCTTGTCCTCGTCTTCTTTCTCCAGCGGTAGCAGAGGCGGCGGCAGCAGCAAGAGCGCCGCCGCCGCCCCCCGCCCCAAACACATCACCCCGCCAGTTTCCAGGATCCCCGAGTCTCTTCCCAGTATGGCAGAGGCGGCGGCAAGAACACCGCTCCTTCCTGCCTTCCCTCCCTGCCTCCCTCCTTCTCCCCCTGCGGGGACAGAAGCAAACAGCGACCGACCGACCGACCGACCGACCGCCCCTCGGCCGAGGGCAATCCCCGCCCTCCGCCTCTGCCCTCCCCCGGGAGGCAGCCGCCCGAGCCTTTCCCGCCGCCGCGGCTCCTGCACACTTTCGCTTTCAAGAAACCTGCAGGCAGGCCGGGCAGCGCCGCCGAAGCCCAGCCGAGCGCGCCCGCCGCCCCGCCTGCTGGGCAGCCGCAGCCGGCTAGCCTGGCTCCCCCTCCCCGCCCCTGCTCCTCCTCCGCTCCCCCGGGCGGCTGGGCTGGGAGGGCGGCTGCAGCTGTCCTTCGCTTGGCTGGCGAGTCGAGGCGACCATCCGCTTCCTCCCCGTCATGTGGTGCTCCGGGAAGCGGGCGGGGAGGAGTGAGGAAGAGAAGCAGGCTCTGGGAAGGCGAACGCTTCGGCAGGCCCTTGGTCCCGTCCCTCCCGCCGCGGAAAGAGAGGAGAGGGCGGTCGGGCAGCCCCCCGCCGGCCTGACGCCCCCACGCCGCCGGGGCCGCCTGGGGCTGGTGCAGAACAAGCCCGGCCTGTCCCTGCTCGCCTCGCTCCGCTCGCGGCCGTCCTCCTGACCCCGCGCTCCAGCCTGGCACCTGCCACCGGCTGCCCTGCAAGCGGCCCCGGTGCTGCCCGACGCGGAAGCCGCGCTCGGCCGCCGCTCCCCGGCAGCCCGCCTTGCTGTCAAGCACCTCCCAGCTTTGCAGGGTGAGCGGCGCTCGGGCTCCGCAGAATCGGGGAAAAGAAGGTGGCCCCCGGATAAAGAGACGGGGAAAGGTGGCAAAAGCTGGGGAGGGGCAGGGAGGAAAGAACAAGATGCGGGCGGTGAAGGACGGAAATAAACTTTCGCTTTCTGAACATGAAGCAAGTGTTTAACCGTGAGCGCGAAAGGAAATGGTTAACAACCGACCCGGAGAGTAAAGGGGAGAGAGCTATTTTGATTTGTCTTCTCCCAGACAGCAGGTTCGAAGCTGGGAAGAGGTGGAGTAAAAGTTTCTTTCGGAATCTGGCTCTTAGGGTGCCTTCTTTTCGTTCCTTCCCTCCTGCGTTGTTTACGGAATAGCCGTGGAAGGAAACCTCTTCCCATGCCACAGGTTCTAGCTCTATGGTTGAGCCAAGTTAGCAAGCTCCTCCTCTCTGGAAGCCAAGAAAAGCTCTCCTCTTGCCACCCGCGGTCACAGAAAGCAATGCTGCTGCCGCAGCGCTCCTTCCCTTCCTCCAGTGACCGCAAATATTTGTAAACACACAAAAGCGTACATAGATACATCTCCTTCCGCTGAGCGGAGGACACAGAGAAATTCAGAGCAAGAAAAGTTCAGCCTATGATACGTTTGCCAAGGGGCAACTTAACTTTTCTTTTGGTTTGGTTATGTGAGCTTTCTCTTGAAGCAGAGGAAGAAAGACTTAACGTGCAGATCCTGCTTCTGAAATGAAAACCGAGTACTTCTGCACAACCCAGGGCTGAATACGGAATTCACAAGATGTCGTGAAGACCAACCCATTCGAGCAGATTTAAAATGGGAATGTAAAACGAGGAGAAGCCTGCCAAGTGGTGACTAGTTCTGACGGCCACATGCTACCTCCAGTAGCAGAAGCAGTACACCCGGTGCTGGGGAACATGGGTGGCGGAATTGCATTCGTGTCCTTTTTCCATGGGCAGCTGACTGGCCACCATGTGAAAAGAATACCAGGCTAGATGGAAACTTGGTCTGACCCGGTGGGGCTCTTCTTAAATTCCTAATTTCTCCGCTGCAGCAATAAAGAAAAGTTCCAACAGTGAAACTTTATTTTAGTAACACTGAGAAAGATAAGTGCTAAGGGACAGGCTTAAAAACAAACAAACAAACCACTGATAGCAGATGTGGGAGAGGGGAGGAGTGGTTGTGGAGAGACAGGATTAGAGGGTGGTAAGTGTGTGACTTAAGTACCAGGATGAAGGGGGGAAACCAGCTGTCTTGGTTCAGATAAGTAGGATGTGAGAATGACAAATGTAAAGGATAGAAAACTCCTTGAAGAAAGTGTCAGCAATTCCAGCTTTATCCATTTTTCAGTGGTAAAAGGCAAGAGTTCTCAGATGGTGTGAGAACATAACTCCGCATATCTACTGCAATTGTTTCGGCCTATTTCCCCTTTCTGCAACTTCAGCGCTCACGACCCATGATCCTGATACATTTTGGTGAGGAATCCTGTCAAACCTTCTACAGTATGTCAGAGCTTTTGCTGCGCTTCAGCATCCTCAAGAGGACCTCACACCACAGGTTTACATCACATTAAAGCTATCACTTGATAATTTCTTAAGCAAGAAGAATTTCTCTTGAAAAGCTTAAGGGTGAAGCCTGGCTACGTTCTGTCTACTTTTTTGTAGACAGGAAAAGTCCTACAACTATTAGTATTATCCAGTCAGTTACGCTGCAAGACGAGTTAGACTACCAAGGTTTTTTTCCTTAGCAAAACATTCATGCTAGTCCCTAGACAGCAGTGCAGAATCCCAAAAGCATGGAAAAGGAAATAATAATTTACTGCTTGATGAAGATGCAAAGGCAAAATAGAGTTGCATGTGATCTTCATATACATAATACAGTCCAAAATCCATGGTTGTGTGTGGGGAGCAAAACTGGAAAATCTGCAGGAATGAGCAGCAGCATCCAAGAAGCACCTTCTGGAGACGTCACCCAAAGAAAAAGGAAGCCACTGCAATGCAGTACCTCCCACTCCCTTCTCAGCCGTGCATCCCAGGATCAGGATACCAGTGTTGATGCTAATAAAAGTCACCAAGAGAATCAACAGAATCACACCCCCCCATCTCTTTCCCAAAATAAGTCATATAGGCTGCCCAAGTTTGTTTCCATGTCTAAACCTGACCTGAACCCCCCACTGAACTGGATCCAGATAATTTCTTCTGGAGCTGTTTGGCAACTAAAGGAACATTTGCTACTGGCCTAAAGGTTATTAAAAATTTCTGCATCCAAGGAAGTCCCCCGCACCCCCGGAATGGTCTTAGCACTGCTTCTTTCAAGCAGCCAAGGATCGCTTCCCTCACAAGAAGGCATTGATGGTCTCCCTAGCCTAGCTGGCTGTTTTCTCCCTGAGGGTTTTTATGAGCCAAGAGAAGCAAGGATCCAATATGGAAGTGGTTGCATGAACCTGTCCAAACACCTTGCCAACATCCTGGAGCATCCTGAAATGTATCCAACACAACAAGCCAATGGGTATCTTATGCTGGGTATCTTACGTAGTTCACCTATTATAACACTGAAGTCTAAGTCCCAGTAGAGTCAAATTATTTTATCTTAGAAGTATCTATCAAGCATATTTCAGCAGGTCTCAGAAGTGTGCAGCATTTGTAGGGCCAGCTCTGGATGACCCTGAAATGCTCCATTAGGTGGCACACAGAGGACTTAATACAGACACAGCAAGATATTGTATATTTGCTGCCCTTATTGCTCCTGAATATTCACGACCATAGGCACACGCTAGTATTTGCACTCAACCTGTCTCCTATTTTGCTTCACTGCTCTTGCATCTGGAATATATCATGGAGCTATACAAGCTCAACTGCTGAGAGGGCTCTTAGAAGTATATATGTCAATTGCCTGGGCCATTTCTGCATTCCACAGATGTACCAGGGTTTTGAAAGGCTCGCCAACCATATCAGCCAGAATGATCCCTCACACCCCAAGACCTCTGGAAACCATTCCGATCTTTTAACTTTTAGGAGTGAACCATCTTAATGGGCTCCCCACTCTTGCAATGCAGAAAAGCTACCACTGCAGGTGATGCACTGTCCGTGACTAAGAAACCGTTCAAAGTGCCCCACCTTCAAGCCATCATCTCCATGCGCAGCTGAAACAAAACCAAACCCTAGAGTATGCCATGCTAGGTGTGTTGCATGGACAACATGTTGGGACAGTGTCATGGTTGCCAAAGAGCCCATGAAATTGTAAGCCATCTCAGACAAGATGCCCTAACATTAATGTTGACATTCCCAAGAGCCACAGTGTTAACAGCAAACGTGAGGCTACCTGCATCAGCTCAGGCTGGGGGTCTGAACAGCAGGAGGGCTGTACCAGCAGAGCCCCAAATCTGTTCTACTGACCCAAGACAAAGGTACAATCATACTAATCAGTAGTTCAATAGTGGGCCTCCAGAGAGAGATGGAATTCTTATAGGCCACAAATTCCCATGACGGTGCAGGAAGAGATTGCATTTTTTCAAGAACAAAATATTTTTTAAAATGCTTCTTGATCATGAGTTCCACTTTAATGAAAATCTTCTGGGCTTCTCACAACAACCAAGCAGTCTCAATACTTGATATTGGTATTCCTGGTAAGAACCAGAGCAAACAACAGTTCTATTTTTTGTGAAATCAACAAACTTATATTGAATCCCACTTGAAACATATAGGGCTGATTTTCATGACACAAGGCTCACTATGGGTTATTCAAGCCGCAATGAGGTTGTATATTTAGCCCTTGCATAACCCTTGAGCAGATAATTAAATAACCTACCATGAGACATGCTGTGTCATGGAAACTGGGCCATGATGCAGACATGGACTAACACAATTTTCACATATGATACCTAAATAGTCTTATTAGAGAATATGTCCCATTCCAAGTATTATTATTATTAATTATTAGAACATTTCTATGCCGCCCCTTGCCGAAGCCTCGGGGCGGCTTACAACATAATAAAATACAATACAATATAAAAATAACAATATAAAATTAAAATTAATAATATAAAATAAATAAAAAATATAAACGATATAAAAGAAGTTATAAAGGAAAAGTTAGAAAAGAAAAGAAAAGAAAAGAAGCCGCCCTATTCAGTGCGGTTCACCAAAATAAAAATGCAGGAGCAGTGATGGGTGAGAACTTCATTCACTTTGGGGAAATTTTATTACAGTGCCACTAATTTCTTCATAGACAAAATGAAAATAACTTGAGATGAAGCAAAGTGATTAACCCAAATGGACAGATTTGCCCTATCAGGCCCCAGTCTTTGAGCTTTTAAAAGCCTAGGTTTGACTCCCTGTGCATTCAACCATGTTTGTGTTGATGAATGACAGCCGCTGCCTCTTTTCTTTTGATAGGCTCCTTATCTTAGCAGCTATATGGTGGGCAGAGACAGCATGCTGGAAATAGCTGTAGCTACTGAATCTAATGGGCACAGATGGGTGAGAAATTTGTTTCCATCTTTTATCATAATTTACCAAAATCCACAAACTCCTTCATCCAGAGAATGGAAATAACTTAAGATTTAACACTGCTGAATACAGAGGAAAATAAAACTGTTATGTTTGTGAATGCCCTCTGTGAGAGATAGTCTGTCATCCGTTTCTGCGTGTAGCCATGTCTGTTTGCTCTTCACTATGTACTTTCAGGCTTTGTTTTAATTGTCAGGCTTCCCCCACCTGGTCGCCTCCAGAAGTGTTGGTGTTTGGGTCTCAGCATCACCACCCACATGGTGGCTGGGGGATCATAGGTGTTCTAGATCTAACACATCTAAACAGCACAACCTTGGGAAGGCTGAATTATGGTCCAATGTATGTTGAATCACAAATTGTGATGTCTCCCTTCTCTTTGTGTTTCAATGCATAGCAGAGTTGTATAAGAACTGGAAGAGAAAACCTCAAAGTTAAGGTTAGATATCTAGATCAGGAGAGGGGAACTTTTGGCCCTCACTGGGTGCAACAATGTCCATCAGCCCCAGCAAGCATAGATAATGGGAAGGGATAATGGGAACAGTAGGCCAAAATATCTGGAGGGCCACAAGTTGCCTGCCCCTGCTGTAGATATTTATTGCCTCAGGGACAATTCCTAAGGATGTTAGTCTATTGAAGGTAATAGAGCAAAGATCAATACTCAATGGTACTTGATATATTTTTGCTTTTAATGTTATTGCTTCTTTCCCTGCACCCTCCTTCTAACCCCTAAAATGATTTTTAGTTTTTGCTGGTGGAATCAGTTATTGTTCTAGGAGTGTGATGAGCCATCACTGCTGAACTGTGAGAGAAGTAAAATATCTGCAGTCATTCATTCACTGTTCTAGCGATACAATGTTGGAAAGACAATGTGCTTTCTCATATTTCATGCTCATTTCAAGGCTCTGTCTACCTTGCAGTTGGAGAAAAGCTGTCACTTTTATAGTACCATTAACATACTGTATATGTATATGTTTCAGTGGTCCATGAGGACTCCTAGAAGAGGCATCCTGTGCCAGTATGAGATGCACCGTGAGTAAAAGGTCTGAGCGAGTGCAAAACCTAGAACTGCCACATGAAAGAGGCTTCAACATCACTGATTTGGCATGGAGGCTGCCATTCTTCTCCCATTTAGACTGCACATTTTTTCTCAGCAGAGCACAATTCTGGCACAAGCAAAAGTATACCAGTTTCTACATTCAGGTTTCATTCTGCATCACTAAACCATTTTGCTGAGTTTTCTTAATATGTTAATGTTTAAAGACAGGTTCAAGCTTCCTGATCTAAAGTGGCTTCCCTGTTATAAATCCTGCCATGCTGGAAATAACCTCTTCCATCAGGTGTCTTCTAAAACTGTTACATTGTGTGTGTACTAATGTCTGTGGTTTTTGTTTTTAATGGTGCTGTTCAGAATTAAAGCCTTTTTTCATTGACACTCACTTTAAGTTCATCAAAGCAGGCTGGAATAATACAAATTTTAATCCTCATTGAGCAAAAAATTCCACCTGAATTAATTTATTAAGTAATAGGTTTATACACTGCTTATAATATTTTTACAATATCACTAAAATATCTAACTATCGAGAGAGCCTTTGGACTATTGGGCCATATAAAAATGCATTTAACAAACAAACAGACAAACATTTTTCTGTACTTTGTGAACTTTCTGGCCTAGAAGTTCTGGTGTCATACATGTAGAAAGTTGTTTCAAAGCCAGCTGTTTATACAAGCGTAGGCTGCTTCCTGCAATAAAAACTTCTGTAATCTTTAATACACCCACCCTGTGTCTAGCAAGGAAGTGTTTCACTCTGGGGAAAGGTGAAAAGGATATAAGAGCCCATTTTCACTGCAGTGCTGCTTTGTAATTTAAATCCATGGAACTGCCTAGTGAAAGGTACTTCGCAGCACATGAAAATAATTATTTGGACCCAGAGCCGATCATGGACCATAACAAAGATCACTTAGAACTTACACTGAAATGTGTGAATTAATCTGTGAATGACACGTTGTTGTTATTCATTTTAAAATAAAGTTCAGGCTGCATGCTTAAAGCATTTCTTAGCTTAAATGTAGTACAGGAGTTGGCTTATGGAAAATGATTAATCATGCTGAAATATGCTTTCCTCTGCTCAGGGACACTGAAGTGGGAATTGGGAGATGGGAGTCTTCCATTCTCAGTACATGGTCCTACCAAATGCAGGTCTGTGTGGATATGAAATTGGGTCTCTACCATTAATCAATAAACCATCAGTCTTAATGGATTAATTTTCTTAAAGCCTGAGCATGTCCTACTCCTCCTTCATTTACAGAACACAGGAAGAACAGACACAACAGATGACACCCACCAAAGTCAATAAGGAAGGAGGGGAAGAAATTGATGCTGGTGGGTGAGAGGGTAATCACTTTTTTTTTATTTATTTAAAACATTTCTATGCTGCCTCCATCGCAACAAAGCCTCGGGGCGGCTCACAACATACATAAAATACAATCAATAATTTAAAACTGTTCCTTGTCTTATCTTTTACACCTTTACTGTCTTTTTCTTAATCTAAGGTCTCCGTACTTTTATATTCCATTTTTTGCCCCTTTGTTCTCATACCAGTCATTTATTTCTTTTCTATGCTCAGACAGTAGTGCATGGGATTAACAAATAAATGCTTTTGTTCTATTTCCATTCTATGATTCAGTACCTCTAGTCTGATAACAATTATCTGCAGCAAAGAGATAGTGCTGATATATCAGAGTCCGCAGACACTTGGAAAGTTCTTCTAAAGTGATTTGGTGCCACTAATAATATGCTAATAATATGCCACTAATAATATGCTAAAATCAGAAGCACGGGTGGTTCTTCTAGGCACTAGTACACCTGATGCCCTCCAGTGCTGGACTGCAGCTATCATCATTCCCATCCAACATGGCTAGTCATGTTGTCTCAGAACAACTAGAGTTGCCATCTTGCATGGCTGAAGGCACCAGGCTGGAAAAGACCGCCCTTCTTTGTTTGTCTGGGATTTGTCACATCTATGCTAGTGGGCAATTATGCTTCTATTCTAGCAGGAGATGAATGAGCCCTTTGGAACTCATTCCATTCATGTATGAACGCATCCTATTCTCACTATCTCTTCTGATCTTGTGCATTTAGGGAAGGAGTGGAAAACTGACTGTATTTCATCATGGATAATACGGGGGGGGGGGGGGGGGGGCAGCTATCAGCAGTGGGGTGGGCTGAAGCCAGAAGCGAGCAAGGCCAGAAGGAGAAGGTGTGCTGTCACTGCCTTATTCTCCCTCTTTCTGCTGCCTACTTTTTCTCTCACTTCCTGTCAGAGTCCATCTCCGGTTTGCAAACCCCACTCTGGATATCTCAGGAAAGTTCCATCAAGCCTCTTCAATAATTAGCAGGGCTCTGAAATGCTTTTGTTTTGATTGTCATGACATATGGGTCTGAAACCTCATCACTCATCACAAGAATGGAGAAGAAACCCAATATCATTCAGAGGCAGCATCTTGCTCTAATTGGAAATATCAAGTAACACTACTTTAACGAGAATATTGTGTCCATAATATAGCAGGTTGATTTCTCTTTTACATTTACAGCATGATCTGATGCATATTTATTCAGATATAAGCCCCCACTTAGTTCACCAAAACATACCCACAGGTTAGGGCACATAGGATTGCAAACTTAATCCAGCCTTTCCCCCACCCTTACTTCCATTTCTGCTACCTGGTGCTTTATCTTCTGTATTCAGCTACATCTCTTTTTTTCCCCTGGTTGGATGAATAGGACTTGCTGATGATGCAGCTTGTGATGCTTGGACAGGAACACAGCCTTACAAAGGAAAACTGGAAGAACTATTATACTGAATAAGAAAATTGGTCCATATATTGTAGCCCAATATTGTTGACATTGACTGACTGTCTTAACCCCTGTAGGCTTTCTTTCCTAGCCCTACCTAGAGATGCCTAGGATTGCACTTGGGACCTTTTATATGCAAAGTGTCTGCTCTGCCACTGAGCTATGGTCCCTCCATTATCACAGGTATATCGTATTACATCATAGGTGCATCCCCTTATCTCAGTATGCTTTAAGACTAATCAATTCTTATGAAAGGCACTCTTGCCTCTTGAGCTTTAAAATGTAGCACCAATCCAATGTGACTGAGCACCAAGCCTAACACCCACCAGATACTTTGGACTTCAAATTTACAAATACTTGACTAGTGGCCATACTGACTAGGTCTTATGGAAATTGTACTCCAAAGCATCTAGAGGGCATTTGCCTGATCCTAGCAGGT
Organism: Varanus komodoensis; assembly: GCF_004798865.1. Taxonomy (NCBI): domain Eukaryota; kingdom Metazoa; phylum Chordata; class Lepidosauria; order Squamata; family Varanidae; genus Varanus; species Varanus komodoensis. The sequence continues at coordinate 3,991,199 of NW_025336236.1, forward strand.
GCCAGATAGCCTTTAATGAATTAAACATCTGTACTGCTTCCAGTGCTTGGGGCTAAAGGGATCCCCATCGAGGATTTTTCACAGGTGGATCTGCTGCCATCATTTCTTACTTATGATAGAGAAAGGTGCTGTAATACTGTGTTCTTATACCTTTATATTCCAGATTCAGTCACCTAGTATGCTGCTTATTAGTAATCTGGGAAACAGAAGCAAAAATGCCTGGGAAAAGGTACCAGCATGAGCTGGAAGAATGCCCTTTTCTAATAGTGCAGCGGTGCAGAATCTCACATTAGAGGTTCAATCTAGCCCTCCAGAGGTTCCCAGAAGGCCATGCTTCCCTTCCCTGTCTCTCTCTTGACCACCAGTCATTGGATGGTATGCTAGCTTTTGTGCATTTCCCCATATTATGAAGACTAAAATGTTTCTTCTTTTAGTTACTGGCAGGAAGTATTTTCAGTTAAAATGTTTTATTTTCTGTTTTTTTCTGACTCACCACTTTTGTTTATGGTCCCTGAGAGCTTCCCTGAAATAAAATTCAGCCCTTGGGCTGAAAGATGCTCCCACCCCTTGATATACACAGCAGTGCAAAGATATTAATATACCGCTCCACATTTAATGCATGCACAGCTGAAGGCTGAGTTCTGTCACTAAAAGTAAGATTGGGAGTGAAAGAAATCAAGCCCTGAGTCAACTGAAGCTCCAAATATATAAGGGCTTCTCTTTGAACCTTCACTTTTCTTTTTCTTTCTTTGTTATTTTAATTAATACCCTAATATGTAGATGAGCAAGTAAAGATCATCATCACCAATCCTGGAAGACAAAGAAAAGCTCACAACAAGTGAAACATCTTCAGTAAAACCTCTGGTAATTTAAGGGGAAGGAGGCATCTAACCTTGAGCAGCGTTTTCTCCCATGTGGAAACCTTTTCATCTTCTGTTTTTGCCCATGTACTGTGATGTGAAGGCCTTGAAGTGACAGTAATTGCTGAAGAGTAAAGGAATGGTTCAAGGGCATTGCCAGAGATTCAGCCCCAGGGGCTAGCAGCTTGTAACTGCTCTGGAGATGACATTGGGCACATATACAGCAATACAGAAAGTGCTTGTTCTGCTATGAGAAACCAGTGTATAAAAGCCACAAACAAGTTATTCTTGTTCCTCCTTCCACCCACACCATCAGCCCACAGTTTGTAAGCAAATCCACTGTGATCAGCTGTAATGAGTCCAGCTATTTGTATGAAACCAAGTTGGAATATGTGTTAGTTTCTTTACAAAGGAAAATAGTTCTGGTCCTTCAACTAAAACAAAAAATGCATGGAATGACCAGTCAATAAAACATTAAGCATTATTGATTTTAGTTATTGCTGGCAGTCCATTTGATGTCATGGTTTTACAGTGCAATCTAATCTGTTTCCACTCAAATATGTGTACCAATTGAGTTGAGTGGACTCTGTCCAAGGTAAGCATGTAAAGGATTGCCACCTTCATACAGGAAAGAAAACTGTTATGTTGCCTCTTCGGTGGCTTTAGAAACTCCTATTTTTGTTGCTGTTTTATTAGGCAACATTCATGGAAAATATTTGTCAAGTGAGCCCAGCTATTTTAACTAAGGAATGTTTTAAAACTGTCGATACTGGCCTGGTCAGACCACTACATACAAGCTTTGTTCCTCTGTATTGTTATTGTGTCATTTGTTAGCCGTTCCCTAAAGCTCTGGGTTGCAATCCTTCACTGAGTTTGCTGAAATCCCATGGATTGTTTTGGGGGTGGGAAGGCAAATGGAGCGCCAGATGCAATGTTGTCCAATCTTTCTTTTCCCTGGAATGGATGACTTGGCATTATTCAGACATTCTTAATGGAGCTTAATGCAGGCCCCAGGCCTAGGTCAGCTTTTTAGGTTGGGAAATGTGCATCCATTTGGTAGCATGCATTTGCTCCTGTCTTCCCCTGTGCTAGCTCAGGTACTGCTGGTAAGATGTTTCCAGTGGAGACAGTGATATCCTTTCTAAACAGAGTCAAGGGCTACGAGCGCAGCAGAATGAGGAGGTAGGAGACGGCACCATGAAGGCAGCAAAAATGTGATTATATTACTGTATGTTAGCAATTGGATAGCAGATGGGATGGACAGGCACAGAGTCTTCCACACTATGGTGATAGGCACTGAATTCCTGTTTAAGTCATAGTAATTATTTCAAAATTTGCATCTATGCATGTAAATTAGCATATGCAAAATTATAAGGAAACCTGCATTCTCTCAATTTCTTTTCTTTTGTGATTCGAAAAAAACCCCCCCGCAAAGGTTGTTGGTGACCTGAAAATAACCTAAAATATAGTTTAGATCCGTAAGAAGCAGCTTGGGTTGCATCCAGCCTAGTTGCATCGAGCCTAACATCAGTCCTACCCTTTTTCTTCATTATTTCCTATTTTTATATATTGATTGATTTGTACCCTGCCTTTCCACCAAGAAAAATGTTTTATAATTATAAATAAAACATAATGAGAACAATAACAAAACAAATGCATAGAAACACAATAATAACATTTTAAAAATCCAGCCTAATTAGACCCACTTACACACCAAACACCTGCTTGAATCAAAAGACTTTTGACTGCCTGTGGAAGAAGATCACAGAAGGTGCCAATCTCACATTCCTTGGCAGGAAATTCCACAGCCAGGACCGTCCACCAAAATACTCTTCTGTTCATCGTCATGAAACGCTCCTTTGAAGGTGGAAATCTTTTTTTTTTAAAGCCTTTCCTAAAGAACTTAAGATCCTGGCAGGCTGATATGGAGAAGGTATCCTTTCAGATGGTGTGGCCTCAACTCCACCTTGGAGGTTGGAGACTCTTGTGTGCGGATCAAGGAGAAAAACTTTGTTGGCCAGACGTGGTTCATGAAAATAAGTCTGGGAAAGCCAGATTGTGATCCGTGAGCATAAGAGCATTGGGAACCAGAACATTGCTCCTTCTTACCCACCATCTGATCCTAATCAGAAGCCTCAGGAGAATCCACAGGCAGGGATGCAGAAGCCTTCCCAGCTACTTCCTCTGAACATAGACCATCACGCCCAACAGGTCTCAGTTTGTGCATTTTCCATGGATCTGCTTTGCCTTGTTTGTTTGCTTCTAATAAAAAGTCATATAAAGTAGAGGCCCTCATAGAATCATAGAGTAGTAGAGTTGGAAGCAGCCATGAAGACCATTGAGTTCAACCCCCTGCTGTTGCAGGACACCAATTTACACCATCCTTCACAAAGTCATGAATTCTCTTAAAGGCTGTGTTTGTCTATTTGCAGTGATGGGCAGATCAGGCTATTTCTGCCCTGTAGCACTTTTGTATGTGTTCATCCATAAGTCTGTTCCATCCATTGCTATATCAATCCATACTTTAAAAAATGCATGAAATGAGTTTACACACTTATTTTATCTCAAAATATTCGTGTTTCTTTCTGCATTATTTCAATATATTCTTTTGAGCCAGGAGCCATTAAGAAAGTGTGGACAACAGAGTTCTGTTCTGAGGAATAGTCCCAGATCAGGTCTGTTCACATCAGGATTTGCAAAGATCAAATTGTCCAGCATCTCCTATTTCCTATTTTGAACTCCCTGTTCTAACCCAGTTTCATTGGGAGACCCTGACCTGTGTAATGGAGGTTGATTTCTTCCTACCCTTTAGGATACTTGCTGGGACTAGGTAAGGTATGAATGTCACCAGTGAAATAACAACAGCATGTTAAGAAAACATTTCATGTTATTTCCCTGTGCAAGAGAGGACATTTGCCAAACAAGCTCTACTTCCTGTTGCTCCAAGTTTAAGTTCCAAGCAATTACTAAGTTAGCTTACTTCGAACAGATGGATCACAAAATGTTTCAGATTTTAGCAATGAAGAAAAATTACATACTCCTAAGAAAATTCATATGTATTGGGATGCATTTCATCATCTGTGCTGGGAGGAAAAAATTGGTTTTTCTTGGTGATGCAGATTCATGCTGCAGCCAACTCTGTAACATGTCCTCACCTGACCTCTGCTTGGATGACAGGCAGGCTATCACTATCACCATGAAGAATGTTCTTTAATATACTTCAGAAAATCAGCAAATGTCTTTAAGGGCAACCTGGCTCCCTTTAGACGCTCCTCCCTCCCTGCACACCAACGTTGGTGTACAGAGTAGCAAAGAATATTCAGAATACTAGTCAGACAATCTCTCAAAAGAATGCAGTAAGCATGCCTAATTTACAACCCACATCATTCTATATATATATTACTCAAGAGGATTTTTATTATGGAAAGCCAATCAGAAGTATTTCAGCAAGTAAGTAATATAAACTGAATGTCTTCTGGAAACAGGACACAAACACATGTTTTGTGCATTATAATAAATGTTATGTGTGAGTCAGTGACACATGGCTCTCAGCCATATTTCATGCTTTTCCACCTTTCTGCCATGATAGAACCTTAAATCAGGTTCTCAGGCAGTCTTCATCCAAACACTAAGCAGACCCATCATGCTTAGCTTTGGCATCACATGTCTTCAGATCATGCTGAGGAATTATTACCTCTGCCATCGCATTCATTGCAATGGAAGTGTGGTAACTTGGTGCCTGGAGGCATCCTGGCTAGGGTCACAAGGCCTGGTGCAGCGGCGTCAAAACTGGGACCAGCTGCCACCATGGAAAGTAAGCAAAGTCAATCTGTCACCAAGCACTTTCAGTCCCCCGGTGATGTTGGCCAAGGATCCAACTGGTGTCCCTTGTGCATGCAACACATGTCACTTAGAGAGGCGCAGTGAAGTTACAGGTTTTGCTCAGCAAGGTGCATGCGACCTGGTTGTTAAATCTGTATTAGCATGACTAATAATGTGGAACACCCCCTTGTGCTCCTCTCCCCAAAGGACATGGTCTGGGCTTTGGTAACAACAGGGTAAAAGATTTATTAGGGATTCAGTACAAACAGGGGAAAGGGTTGGTTATATTCAGAGCACAAGCAAAAAACAGTTTAAAGTGGCAATTCAGTGGCAAACAAAAGAGAAAAGCACAGGGTAGCTAGCATCCACTACTGACTTCCTGGTTCTTTGAAGACGCATTATGTCTGTGATAAAGTTCTCCCGGTGCTGCATCTTTTCTCCCCTTCTCTCATGATTTGTGTGAGGAAAACTACACCTGGGTGTTTCTACCAGAGAAAACTTAGTGCAATCACCCCTTTGCCTGCCTCAAGCTCCCCTACTTTCTGGGAGACATGCTCATGGAACCCATGCTGGAAGAGAAAGACCCTCAGCTTCCTTTTCTAGTGGAGTATATCTCTTTCGGTCCTTTCACCCTTTGCTTGGGTGGAGATTCCAGAATAATCTCTTGGCTTTGGCTGGTGTCTCATCCCCAGTTTTGAGATGGACTCTGGAAGAGTCTTCTGTGTTTAGGCACCTGGGCAATTCACTACTCAACCAATTTGCTAAGTGGAGGTGTTTGGTCTTGTGAGGACTTTTGAGAAGGCACCTGTACTGCAGTGCCAGTATCCAGACGATCTGGCTTTTTGCTTTAGCAAAGATATACAAGTAATTGCAAAAGGGAAGTTTCTGTACCTTGGACTGAAGTAAGAAGGAATTAGTATGGCTGAATGGTAACTCCAGACTGCTCCAAGCCAATCATACAAGGATCCTGCCAGAGCTCCATGGGCTACCCTCGCTAGCATAATGCATTGCACTGCTCATGTAAATGGATTATTTCTATAAATGTGACATATGTGTACATAGTTTATATTATCATATTGTTCTGGAAATGTCCGGGTCTTTAACTCCTGTGGTTCTTGGAAGAATAGCCAAGGGTGCAAGACACTCTCAACAGGCCTCCCTCAGTGAGGCTACCTTCTCACCAGCATTGCTATTAACTGCTGTTTGCGCCTCCTCTTCTTCACATTGGTGCTACACTTGCTTAAGCTGGCAGAGAGAGCCAGCGAGCAATTAGGCGGTTGCCTCAATGCTCCTCGTCAACATTGTCTAGGCAAGAGCAGGAGAACAATCAGACTATAATGCTGAAGAGGAGGAGATGGTCTGGTGAGCTCTTGGCCTAGGAGGCCCCTACTGGGGTGTGGGCCCTTGGCAGCTAGTCGGCCATACCTACTCTTGACACCAGCCCTGATCCTGAAGTCAGCTATTGGTTGTTATGCTCCTGTGTACACATTTTAAATACATGTTGGAGTCTCATTGCTATTAGACACAACTGTGGTTCCTTCCCATGGAACTTTCACAAATTCCAAATTCCTGTGTCCTGGAAACAGTGAAAAATATTTTTATGTCAATTGTTTTGGTGGCTATGGATAGGATAAGATTGTGGGAGGGGTTGGGAATCACTTGTTATTAGCAATGCTCAAATTATGGGGGAGGGAAGGGGCCTGCCCGACATAATTGGTCTGACGATGTCATTTTTATATAAAGTTATAAAACTGGGGAGGGGGGTCTCAGAGACAAGGGGGCGAATGTGAATTTCATGAAGGACAATAACTTCTCTTCCCCTCTGAAATACTCCAGTGAGATGGCCAAATCCCCATCTAGTGAAATATGCAGGGCATGTAAAGGTCTCCTCAATTACTCCTCCCATTCTGCATGGGATGCCAGCAAGTTTGGGGACTCACAAGCATGTGATAATAGGAATGTCCCCTTAAAAGACTATCAATGATGAATCTGCAGTTGGGCTCATTTCCACTGGAACACATTTCTTTAAGCCAAAGGGGTGTGTGTATGTGTGCTTGCTTGCTTGTTTGTTTGAATGGAAGCAAATGAATTTCTGATGTGCTGAGCAAGGCCCTGAGACAGATAAATAACTATGATATAACTATATTGAATTTAAAAAAAATGTTGTTTTACCATTTCTTGTACTCCAGTCTCTTCCTCTGATCTGCCAGAAATGTGAGGGCTTGCATTCTCTTCATGCAGCTTTGCTGCTAGAAGCAAGTGTCATACGGCTCAAGTCATGTCTAGGGCTCCAGATCAGTTCGCCTTGTATGCCTGGATGTATCAAAAGTGTATCATTATTAATTTTATTTTAAGCATATTTCTTCTAATGGATCACTTGATCAAGTACAGTGCCCATCGTTTTATTGAGGAAGTACTCCAGCATGCTATTGCTAGCAAATTTCATAAATGCACTAGGCAAGTTCCTAGATAAGGTTTTGATTGTGCAATCACCTTGCCTCTGGCACAGATGCTGACTGGGCAACATTGTATTACAACTGTATGGAGCACTGCCCCCCCCCATGTTTTTCCACTGCTGCTTCCATCTTTTTTACTTTTCACAAAAAATCCTCTAGAGAGTTAAAAATGAAATAGCTGAACAATGTCACTTGGCCCTCTTGGCTGGATCTGGTTCACATTTTCAATTTTCCACCATTACTTTCATGTTGTCCTGATCCCACGGAAGCCCTTTTTCTGCAATGAAATGTATGTACATTTTGTGTGCATTTTTTTTCAAATGCATGCCATTTTCTAGTATGAGCTCACCAACAAAAGCATGTGCCTGTGCATTACAGATATATATTACATACATTTTTCCTTGCACGGTTTTCAGGTGCACACATCAAACATATGTTTTCTCACTGTTGCCACATTTTGGATTCTCATTTATTGGCTTATTTTCTGAACTTAACACATTGGAGTTATTTGTATGAATTAGTCTGAAGCACTGAGAGGCTGAGAGTCAATAAAAGTAGGTTGCACAAAGGAAGTTATGCCTGATCAACCGAACGCTGATTAACCGAACGGTTTACCACACTGACATGGCCTATGGGCGTGGCACTCCCTATGCACAAACCTTAAGCCCGGTCAGTCATGTGTGTGCTGTCAATTTCCAACACGGATGGGCAACGTGGGGCCTGTGGGCACCAAGTCACCCCTGAACTGCTTTCTTGGTGTCCACCCAGTTGCCCTACATTTTCTTACCAGCAGCTGGAATTGCAGCAAAATAGGTTTCTGTAGGTGCTGTTCTTTAGTATGTTGGGGCTCAGACTTCACTTCTGCCTTATACTCAGACTTTTGGGCAGGTTACTTTCCCTTTGCCATGCCCCCAGGACAGCTTTTTCAAATTTCCAGATGTGTCCCCAGTTCCAAAAGGTTGTGTAAAACAACTGAATATCAACTTTGCCATTTACTCAGTACTTTGGGATTCTTCCATTAGCAGCAAATAACTTCATGAGAAGAGAACTGCTAGATCAAAACATCTTTGTTATCTTCTCATTGTCTTTCCCCACAAAAACTCATTGATCAGCCTCTGCATATAAATGTACATATAAATGCAAGCGATACTATTATCAGTAAATACAGATTGTTTACTGGCAAAAAGACCAACAGGCAAAGGATCTTCTCCACTGATTAACTGAAAATTGTATTCATTTATTGGCACAATATGAGCAACTAATCCGGTGTCTTAAACTTGGCAATGTGAAAGGGATGATGAAGGTGCTAGGAATGGTTGTTTTGACTTTCTCCAGTCAAGAGTATTTCCCACGCTCTGTTTGAAGAACAAGGTACAACAACTACAAATTCCTTCCAAATATAGCTAGGTGTTGACTAGATAGTTGATGGTTACAGTATAAGGAATGGCAGAGCATCCAACAGTAGATAACTGAAATTCCACAAGAGAACCACCTTTAATGCAAAGTTATCTAGTCTAGGGAAAAGATAGAACCACTCAGAATGTCTTTATTTCTGTGAGGTAAGTTTTCATGACCTTCGGAGTGCTTTTACATGTCAGGCCTAAGACAGTGTTGAGGCTATATTATCACTTTATTCTCTAGCCAACAGTCACATTATGAGCTGATGGCATGCAAGGACTATTCCAGTCTTCATGAAATACCCCTCATCCAACTCTGCCCGGACTCAGAGACCCACTCTAAGAATTAAGAGACTCATCCTATGGGGATGGAAAGACTCTCAACAGACCTCACCACATTGGAATCCTGTGAGAGACTATAACAACTTCATCCCAACACTCATTCTGACATTTGGTCAACCTGCCTCAAGCTATATGCCTGATTACAACAGGAACATTGAATATTTGCATGTATGAGTATATATGTACACATATATTATTAGTGATACTTAAGACCAGTTCAATCTATCTCTAAAAGTGGCTATACAGTTTGTGTGAGTATTTTGTTTCTTTTGTTTCCCCCTTTTTGCTGCATATGTTTGTGGTTCTACTCTTCTTTTATATTTCAGTAGTTTTTCGCTGATGCTTGGTTTTGTTGTAAGATTGTAACAATCAAATAATAATTTTTGATTGTTTTAAATATTTGATGTTTTAATATTTTAAAAAGAACTAAGGTTCCTCTATCTCACCATCTGATAGGGACCAGGTCCTCTCATGGAACAGAGCTGAACATGCCCTTTTTGGAGGGGCACAGCACCCACAGATGCTGACATCATCTGCCCCCCAACACCCCCCTCTGTTCTCTCTAAGCTTAGTTGTAATCCTCACACATGCTGAGAGGAAATGGCTTTTTCCCACCAACAATATATTTTTCACTCTTGCAATCTGAAGTATTTCTAGGCTGGCTCAGCCTTGAATGGGCAGTTGAGACCCATTAGCTTTACAAAAGACCGGCTCCTGGTGGAAATGAAAGCTTCTAGAAATGGTTGATGCGCCCCCCCCCCCCCCTTAGGGCATGGCTATGCGTGCCCCGCACTTCAGAATTTAGCGTTAGGCCATTGGACAGGATTGTCTGAGACCAAGACGATACACGGCGGGGTGCCTGTGGAGTTACTGGGTGTCATTTGGAGGCACAGCTTTCCCAGGTAACAGCCATTGTATTCAAAAAATGGGTCCCAAGGGTCCCTGTTGGCTCCAGTCTCTGAAGGCCCACTGCAAGTCGCAGCCTTCTTCTGAGAGTTCTTTTGGGCTCAGAGCCAGTGAGTCATTCTGTAAACCACAAGAGCATGAAGCAAGCTGCAGCTTTTCACCATTACTTGCCAGGCAGGTTGATGCTGGCACATTACAAAAGATTAAGCTAGAACACCGATCATCTGCTGACGCTAGAGACCGAACGGCTAAGTCCTACCTTCTCCCTCTTACTGAAATAGCGTATAATGAAAGATATAAGAATGTAATATCCTGAACGGCAAGGATCCCATAGGCATACACAGAAGTGGGTTGGTGGAGCCACTGATTCTTTGCATATATTAATTCTTTCCAATGCATCATATGAAGAATTGTTTTGCATCAAGCATATATTAGTCAGCCAGAAATGAGTTTTAAAATGGCCTGTGGATGAACCCGGTTCATCTGGAGCAAGGATCTGAGACCAATGCCATGTTCAAAATTCTAAATATACAGCTTACTAAAACTTGGTCAATGTAAAATAAATGGTTTTTGCAGTATGTCCATGATATAGATGTATTTTCAATAAATAAAAAATAGATCATTGAGACATAGTGGAGTGATTGCTATAGGACAGGCAAATCTTCCTTGCAGGGAAGTGAAATAAGCCCTAACTTCAAACAAGTCATCTCCCTTCAGCTTCATTTTCCCACCCATTGCCACACCCTCACTGAGGACTTGCTGCATGGCTCAGATGAAGCTTATCAACAGTTACTGCAGTAGGCAGAGCAACTGCCCCCCATCTGCTGCTTTCCAGATGGGTTAGACTACAATTCCCATCATTCCCACTCATCCCAGAGGGCACCCAGTTGAGGGACGCTGACAAGAAAATACTTCAATACAGTTACAGTTACATTAACATCAGAAGCAGCGACCTCTGCAAGGGGTCTCTTTGCAAGAGATTCCACAGTGGGGCGGGGGGGGGGGGAGGCATGCATGGGAATTGCTGAAAAACAGTAGCCCAAATCTGTTTTGCTGCCAACACATGGCATGTTTGCTTACATCCATGTGAAGAAATCAGACAAGTAACACTGTATATTTTATTACAAGGATGGGACTGGGTATTTCTCTGTAGTTCTGTTCTTCAGGCTGCTCTCCGGAGCTTGTCACCTTGCCTTGGGCTATCAGCACTTTCTCTCACCACTCTGACAACTCAGCTGTGAAGGGACTCCACCCTGTTTTCCTATACTGCTTAATGGCCTGTGCGTAATAGCGCTCTGCTTACTAGGCATGGATGAGAGTTCATTTTTTCTGCCTAGATTTTACTCAGTTTGTACCTTCCCAAAGGCAATCTGTGGTCTGAAGTCCACACATTTCTCAGCCTGAGATGTGATCCACACAACAGCAGAAGCAGCAGCAAGGGCAAATGTGTTCTGAAACTATGAACCTTTGAAGAATGCACCTAAGAAGGTGTAGCAGGGCTGGTGCCAAGGGAAGGCACGGCTGGGCACATGCCTAAAGCCTGGGAGCCGTTCCACCTCTTCACCATTGCGCACCTGCCTGATATTCTGGTCCAGGCAAGAGTGGAGATGAAGGGCAGCTTTTCCCCTAGCTTGCTAGCAGGCAAATAGTAGCCATGGCTGGACAGAAGAGCAGGAGCAGCTGGGGACAATGGTAGTGAGGACACAGACTGTCCTGCCCTAGCACCCTTCAGAACTTGGAGCAGGTACTGATACATACATTTGAAAAATGCACAGAAGCATGCTTTAGTCAATGAGAGAAAAGATCCATACATCTCAGAAACCACACAAATGATGCATAATTTTGGGAAAGTATGCATGAAAACACACATCAGGTTTCCAGCAAAGAAAGCCCAAAAACCTCAGTTGTGAGTCAGAAGGTGCTGCAAGTCAGAATTCAGAGAACAGCTGCCAGCTTCAGTTTTGCTGATTCAGACGTTCCTGCCATTCACAAGAAGCCATTTAGCCTCATGCTACGTAACTTCTTTTACCAGTCTTGTTCGGAGTGAGCCTTAGAGCACTGGCACTGAGACTTCCTGTTTCTCTTAAGTTTGTTTCAGTCTTTCTACTGCTCCCTTTGAATGAATTCTGAGCCATCGTCCATTATCCATACAACAATGGAAAGAATAAAGCAGGAAATCCCTTCACACTGGCAACACACAGCTTGGGTTTGGATTTCTTTTCACATACATGAGTTTCAAGCATCTATTTTTTGGCATGTGAAGGCATACCAATGATTTTATAGAAGCCTGGAGGCAATACTTATAACCAACAACCAGTAACCCTAATAATTACACTAAATGGAAATATTAAGGTCCAAATATAAATCTTTCAAACAGACACAAGCCAAGAAATGGGGCTGCCAGAGGTCCCCCTAGTATTAGTTAGTCTACATGGAAACCGTAACATTGGGGGCTGCCATTCTTCCTCAGTTTCTCACAGATGGGGATCGTCAGCTTTCAAATAATCCTCTGTAGCTGTCCTTTTAACAATAGTTTGATCTGTGGGGATGAGCAGGTGGTGATTTTTATCTCCACACCATGCAAAGCTTTAATTGTTGATTTCTGCAGCTCAAGCTGTTGTTAAAGGCACCAGGGCAGGCCGACCTTTTTTTTGCTGGGCAGTGGGCAATGGAACAACGCAGGTGCAAGCTTTGGTGCTCGCATCAGAACTGGTTGCTATTTCGCCTCCCTGAGGCCTCATAGATATAGGACAATTGAACGCAGTGCAGAGCTAGCATTTTCTTTCTGCAAGCTACATAAATAATACATATCATAAATTTAAGGAATTCCCCCATCTTTTCCACCTTTGCATTACCAATTTCTAAGGCCAGAATCCAAAGGAGTGCATGTGCCCCTGCCATTTTTTACCACTACTAGTTCCTACCTCTCTCCACCCCACCGTTCTTCTGCAGTGCAAACCTCGCATTTCCAGAGCACCCCAAAATGATCAGAAATACTCATTTCTAGGAGGCAGTCAATGGAGTTTACATAGGGAAACCCTACTGAGCTGCCTCCTAAATGTTTCCAGTCTTTCAGGAGCCATTGGAAGTGTGAAATATCCCATGTAAGTGGTAGATACTTCATTGGTACTGGTAGGATCCACTGCTTGTGGAAAGGAATCAATGGGACAGAAAGGAATGGAACTGAGGATAAGCACTGCATTGACCATTATTTACATACAAACATATGCACAACTTGCTTCCCCCCCCCCCATGCTCTATTTCCTCCTTTTTTGGCAATTCAGCTTTAGTAACAACACTGCTGGGTGTGGGGCAGTGGATGCTGTTGCAGGGGGTTACAAACAAAGCTTCAGACTTGCTGAGCCTGTCTTGTACTTATATAGACCCCAGCAAAAGACCCAACTTTCTGGGGGCAGATGCAAGGCCTCTCTGAAACTTGGTATTGCCAACAAAACAACAAATCTGGAAGCAAATGTAAACCTATGGAGATTTCAGAGGTGTATGTCAGTTTCCACATTCAGGAAATGAGGAATATTCAGTTACTCCTTGGTGTTCTTGCCTTAGTCAGTAACTTTCATTTGCAGAAGGTCACTTCTATGATATAGTGCTATCAGTTGCACAACAGCTGGTGAAAAGGCCAGATCTGTGCCTGTCTGTCATTCTGATGCTAAGAAGTTTAGCCATTGTTTATTTGTGGAAGGCTAACTGAAAAACACAGTACAAATTCTGACACAGATAAGGGGTAGTTTTTAACCCATTGGAATCACTGGTTAATGCAACATAATTCAATTGAAATCCTTAAATTCTGAAGTCTCAGTTCCTTGGAATAGAAAACAAGGCAGAGAAACCACCCTAAATGATTTTTTTTCCTTGACATTTGGGATACACTAAGCTTGCAGTTATGAAACAGATATTGGATAACAGAGTTTTACTTTTATTTTAAGATGTAAAGCAAAGATTTTTAAAAGAAACCAAGAGGATGCCTGGGGATAGAAAGGGAAAAGAAAAAGGGTACCAAATCCATGGAGGGACTGAAGTGTGTTTGTGTTTGAGAGTCAAGTAACACATACCAAAGTACACATTGCTCCTATCCATTGCTCTGAAAAATTTCCATTAAGCCTCTGTCCCCCTGGCCCACTTCTTTGGCTGTTTCTGTGTAACATTGAGTTCTAATAAGATGTTTTGGGTATTCTTTGAAGTAACACACTCCCCCCCCCCCCCGGCCTTTTCCCAGACCATTTTCCCATATTTTCCCAGGCATTTTGCTTTCCCTATCTGTGCCAGTTCCATTATATAACAAGGGTACCTCCATGTCAACATCTGTTGTCAGCCAAGCCGCCTTCATTTCAGGCTTTCTATTTATGCTCTACACTTACATCAGCTGAAATCTGAAACAGCGCTTCGTGGGAGGTGATACTTCTTCTAATTGCTGCAAAAGAGTTTGGGTTTTTTCCTCTCCTCTCCTCTCCTCTCCTCTGAGATACAATATACGGCCACCTGTGATACAGACTCACTCTTCCCCCTTTGTAGTATGCATGAGGTTTGCAGTATTCCTATTGCCTGCCCTTGCATGAAATGCCTTTCTAGTGTCTAAGTATAAAAGTATACTAAATATAAAAGGCATGAGTAGAGTAGAGCTGAGCAGAGCAGAGGAAGAAGGAGCCCTGAATCCCACTAACAGGTTGCACACAGGCGCAGAGCCCATGTGTGTGATGTTCAGAGACCATGAAGAAGAACTGTTGTGAGACAGAAACAGGGGACTTAACCTCACTGACATTTGCCCCCTTGAATAACTGGTCAGATGTTCCCAAGCTGTAGTGTGGTGGTGTGTGCAAATAACGAGGACTTTATGTTTTCCCTGGCTGAGCAATATCCAGTCTAGATTACAGCAATGCTTTTAAAAGTCCAGCAAATATTGTGGACATGGTTATTATACCCATTAGCAAAGGACTGTAATGTTTCAGCAACCACATTACACCCAATGCTCACAAATGCTATTTAAGAGAAGAGTTGGATTTTCTGAGACACAGAATGTTGCTCTTTGAAACTGGGGAAAGTATGATAGCTGCAAAACAGAAATGCTACCATGAAAGAAGCCATCTAGTCCCTGGGCAACAGATGAGCAACAGCAGTGCGTGACTGGGATGCAAATGTGATTGTGGGAACAGGCTGCTTGCCTGCCTATGATCATTTGTGCTGCACCCTCAGGCAGGCATCATGGTGGAATTTTGACACTTTCAGACTGTCCAGGTACTTTGGGTCTGTGTAAATTTCAAGCAAGTGGATCCAACTGGTGCCAGCAGCAGTACTAGCAGTACTAGAGGTATTCTGGCAGGGACTCGGGGCTCCAGGGTGGTGGTGGGTTGGGTGGAATCAGTTTCGCGGCACAAGTGAGGCCACTCAGAGCAGTAAGCAGTGGATTCATTCAAGCCTGGAACTGGCCACATCTTGTGACTTCAAAAGCCTCCTGTTAGTGGAACAAGGACAGCTGTCCCCTGCACTGCCTGTCCATGCTAGCTAAAGCCGCATCACACAATCTGGGAAGGTAGCGGAGCCTACTTATAATAAAAAGGTAGCAAACTGATAGAAGGGCAGCTGACTTTCCGTTAGCCACTGCACAGGTGGTCTGCAGATGTGTGAGTGGATTATCTGTTCAAGGTGAATTATTGTCTCTGGAAAGACAAAAGGAATGTGGAAGTTGTTTGGAGAAAAAGAGAATCTTCTGATAGTCCAGTGTTGTTTCCATTCTGCATGTCTCAACCCCACTCTGTTCTTTTTACACTAACTGAAATTTTTCTGAATTTTTTTGTTTTGCTTTGCTTTTTTGTTCCTCCCCTCTCATTTCTATCCCTGCTATTGATGCTGTGGGTAACATTTTGCTTCACAATGTACTTATTAAGAACTGATACTGTGAAGTCAAAAGCCATAAAGAAGACAGCTTGTAAAATTATTTACTCTTTTGTAAACATGTAAATTATATAGATGCTTATATAAGCCTTTATGGAACAAATGGCTATCTGGTTATTTTACCATAGCATTTCTTTTCATCTTCTATATTTTAATGATCCATATGTTTTCTAGACATTCCTGTTTTATTTTAAGAATTGTCTTTATCCGGTTACATTATGTGCTCATATACATTTTGTGTGAGCAGGAAAAAAATCACATGAGTCCAAGACAAAGGAACAAAATAATAGTACAGATGGAAAAAGGAGCATAGCCTTGGAGTCAGAACTGGTCTCTTTGGGGCCGGCTAATATGAGGGGCCTCTTGAAGCAGGGGCCTGGAGCTCCAAGGATCAGTCTGTCATGGCATAAAGGCTGACAGACCTCTGGGTCCTGCCCTTAAATAGGCATCCTCCTGACAGTTTTGCACACTCACAGTTTTGGACTTGTGCACGCAACTAAAAATGAATGAAATGAGTAATTTAACACCAGTACAACTTAGCTGTCATACTTTGGACACATCATGAGAAGATGAGACTCACTGGAGAAGACAATCATGTTAGGGAAATTCAAAGGCAGGAGATGAAGGGGAAAACCAAGTATGAGAGGAATTGAACCCATAAAGGAAACCACAGTCTTGGCTTGGAAGAACTGAATGGAGCTCTTGAGGACAGGATATTTTGAAGGGCTTCCATTCATAGGGTCACCGTAAGTTGGAGATGACTTGATGGCACATAATGCACACATGATTAGGGTGACCTTAGAGAGGCCCTTCTTTTGAGACCGCTGCCTTCAGAAGTGCAATGGATGGCAACCTTGAGTGAGGACCTATTTGGTGGCCACTCCCAGGCTGCAAACGTTCCTCTCAAGAGAGGCTCATCCTCTTCCCACTCTATTGTCTTTCCAACGGCAGGAAAAAGCACCTAATTCAAGGCATCTTTTAGCCTGTGAGTGAGTCACTTGGGTTGGGGGCTGGTCTTTATTTTGTAGTAGTAACACTTTTATTGTTCCAAGCAATCATATTTATGCCTGTAAGCTGCCATGAGTGCCATTCTTTTCGTAGAAAGGTGGAATACAAATCAAATAAATAAAAAGATTGATACAAACTCACAACAATTGTATTGCTAGATCAGACCAAAGCTCATGGAGTCCAGTTCTGTTTTCAATACTGACTGGAGAGATGCTGTGTTGTCAGGAAGTGAAAACAGCTGTTGCAGCCATGTGAGTGAAGCTTCATGCTGAATGGCTGAAAATTCATGTTGCTAGAGCCATTACTTTGGCTTGGATCCCAACAGAGGGAATGATCCTGTGACCCCTAGACAGAAGTTTGTGTGTCTCTTTGATGTCATTCTCCTCCCCAGGGCCTCTCCCACATTTTCCAGCCTTTTTGGGAGCTTTTAAAAAAGAGATACTGAACTAGTTTCTTGGAGGATGCCATTAACCATTACAGAAGATTTGTGTAAGTTTGAATTCTACTCTATACCTCATTGCCACTGTGCATTGTATAATGTATAGGAACATATATAAAGGCAGGGAGAAAAACCCCTTGTTCCTCTTCCTACAAAGAACACAGAAGAAGCAACCTTGCTAAAGCACTGAGTTAAATGCACATGTAGAGAATCCCATAGATTAACCCTTGTTTGCATTGTACGCAGTCTTCTGCAAGATCATCAAACTGTGAAAGTTTCAAATGTACACCGAGAGGATTTTCTGGTAACATCTTGACACTTGCTGTGCAGTTATGCCATCCCAATATTCACAGTCAGGAAGTATACAGCAAATGGAAGATCCAAAAATACTACAGTAAGTTAGCTAATTAGAGGTTTGGCAATTCTATATTGATTGGTTTGTATTTTCCACATTACATTTTCCATGACTTTGTGATGAAGACACCCCACAAATCCACTGATCAAGCATGGCTTGTCTGTCTCAATGCCATAGAACAGGGATAAATGAAAAATAAAATAGATGTTACCCTATGCTTACCTCCAGCTGATCCTACCTGTCAACCTTGAAAAAAGGCACATAGTTTACCAACTGTTGTGTAATCCCATTAAAAGTGGGAGAGAAGGGATCTAGGGACAAGCAAAAGGTTTTCAACTGATCCTAGGTATTGCCCAAAATGAGGAAAGACAGACAGACAAGCTTTTATAAAGGTAAGAGTGCAGAGAGGTGTGGGGAAATGCCAGTTGGTAATAATAGCAGAGTTGAAACTGGCTTCAAGCTTGCTGTAAGTTTTGTGCCCTGACGCTTAAATGGTCAGAGCCTTCAGCTGGCTGTTTCAGGGTTTCAGCTGGTTGTGTTTGCTTTTCTCTCTCTAGCGTTTCACATCCAGCGGACTTAAGGCACCAGACTTCAGAAATATCCCTCCTGGGTTCCTACAGATCCCAGGTTGCCCCTCGTTGGACCTGGGTACCATGAGCAGTCTGTGCTAAAGATTGTTCATGTTCAACTGTAAAACTACTAATCATCCTTTCCATAGGAGCTGAATAACTCATTAGGATTGTTTCAGAAGGAGCAAAGCTAATCAGATGCTTAGCTGTTGCTAGCAGTTTTTCAGTGCTTTAGGGACTTATTAAGAAGAGAAAGGACACCAGGGTGCAGGAATACACATAGTTTGTTTACACTGCCAGGAGCAAGCTATTGTTATTCTGAGAGTTCGGGTATTGCAGCCACATATGCTTGCGGATCATTCAGAAATGACTCTAAAAGTGGAACTCCATCTACAAAATAGAAAAGCCAATGGTTGGTTCTAATTTAACTCACACTTAGACTCATTGAAATCAATGGCATTGGCATCAATAGCAGCTAAATTGCCCTATTGATTTCAATGTGCTTACCATAGGCATGGATCCAACCCCACTCTATTTTTTATATTGCAATTTATTCCTGAATTAAAAGTGAAGTCTGTGGATTATGTTTGCTCTTCCACTTCAACCTAACTCATTATTTCATTGTATAAAACAAATGAGAAACTAAAGTTAATTCAGGGATTATCTTTATATACTGAGGGGATAAAGAGGACCATAGGTACATATTCTTTTTCCTGAACAGGTCGCTTAGGGGCAACTGTTGTATAATTTAAATGCTGGGTAGGCAAAAGGTAGATTAGAATCCGCCAGCAGCTCTCTGGATGATTTGCAGTGGACCAGCAAGAATTCCTGACTCTCAATGGTAGTGACAGTGAAAAACACTTTTCCTTCTAAATTACACTGCTGAATAGTGTGTAGGGGGTCAGAGAGCAGATCTCTCTGATTTGTATGCAAACTCCACTTAAGACGAACATCTGGGCTTAGGAAACATTCAGTCACCTTATTTATTCTATGTCTGTCACCCTGAGTCCCTATTCTGCTTCTAGCTACAGTTAGTAAGTTTCAAGTTCTAGTGAAAAGCAACATATACCCTGCAATCCTAAAAAATATTTATGTATTTAATGCATTTATATACCACTTAGTATAATCCAAATATAAATCTAAGTGATCTACAAAGCAAAGAACATAAACATTAATAGCACATCATAATAAATACAAAAATATTGATATAAAAACTACAGTACGTTAAATTCTACTTGTCCTGGTTTTAAAGCACCCAAGTAAAACCTACTTCAAAATGAATTTCCTAAATAGGAAATCCTCTACACCTTGGATTTCTTAATGTCTTTCAAACAATAAAGAGCTTCTAGACCTACAGCCAAGATCTGAATAATTAAAAAGCAAGGAAATGTTCTTTTGGCTAAAAATTATTATGATTCATACTATTATCATCATTCCTTTTAGAAACTATTAGTGTTGTACATAACACTGCATAAATAATCACCTTTGTCAAATAAAGGATCAATACACGCTTGATATTGCTCAAGAACTTCCAAATCAACAGATGCTAATGTACACCTTTCCTAAATGTTTTCTAGGCAGAAGATTTGGAGCAGTGGCACTTTTAGTCTATCAATCAATTAGATAGACAAAGAATGTGTATGTACAGTATCGATGGTGTTCATTTTGTTTTTCAGTTTTCCCACTAAAATGGCAACAAATAAAGGGATGTTGTATTGGTGAATGGGGGAAATAACAAGGACAAGCTGAGTTCCTTTTAGACCTCACAGGACCCTAGGAGCTGCCATACTAATTGAGACATACCTCATGTAGTACATGAGACTACCACCCAAGGCTTCAAAGTTGAAGGTATGAAGTAGGTTGCATCTACACAGATTGTACTACTTCCTAATGATCACTGATAGGCTCACAACATGAACCATCAGAATTGTAACAGAAATATGAATGTGTCCCACATCTGGAAATATGAATGTGTCTGTGTGCACATCAGCTAGACCAAATGCAAATGGTGGTACATGGGTGCTGCATCTTCTCATCATTACATTTCATCTCCCTCACCTCTCCCCTCTTGTGAGTACAAATCTGTGTCTCAGTGAATGCAGATCAAAGTTTCTAACATTCTCATTTGGGAGGAGGAGGAGTTTTTGTCCTTCCTGTGATGAAACAAGTGGGAGACATAAGCCCTTGCAACTCTTCAGATCATTCGGCCATCTACCAGAAGTCATCCACATCCACCATGTGCCTGCAGTTGCTTTAATTAAGTGGCCATTCTGGGTTCATGTAATATTTCTCATGGATTTATTTTCCCTCTATCATCTTCAGCTTGTTTCCTAGTTTAGCCACCTTGTGTTCTCTTGGCTAAAAAATATTAGTCAGCTATCTTAAATATTGTGAATGGGCCCATCAAAAAGTTTTACCCAAAGTCACCAGGTTGGGGATTAGAGATTTAACAAGAAGTTCTAGAAATGTACTTGAATGGGTGCAGCCTTCGGAATAGGACACCTATCAGAATTTGTGGGGTTCATCAGTGCACCGAGGTAGAAAGGTGAGCATACTTAGCCGGAGTTTGCTACAGTCCGGAGGCAACATCTGCAGAAAGTTTCTCTTTGGAAACTAGTACAGTGATGCCACTCTGCTCTTAAGTTCCTTGATAAAATTATACTACAGAGACACCATACATTTCTAGTGCTCTCTCTCATCCAAACCCTAGAGGCACTCCCCCTGGACTTCTCTCTGCTCTGGAAAGTGGGGAGCATGTAACAATATATCTTGCCTTTAGAACCTGATTTGTATTGAAGATGAGAGGTCCAACGATTCTGAATGAACTAAATAGTCACATCTTTACTAAATGCAGGTAATACTGGGAAGAGGAAAGGTATTATGCATGGATTCATCCATTCGTTTAAGCATGGCTTAATTTAAGCATATGAGCAACACTCGTCTTAAAAGCATGAAAGAATGTCTTTCACTGGAGTCTAATTATATTTAGGATCACAGATGGTAATTATGTGTTTGTGGGAAAGTGTTTGGTTTCGTGTTTTATTTTCAAAAGCAAAGGTTTAGAACAAGTATGAAGTGGAAAGGACACTACAGCATAGGCACTGAAGTAGATGCCCAGGCCTGTTCTTGCCTCTGCATTACTCCACCTGACCCACAAGTGGGTGAGAGACCAGACCAGACCTTGCCTTATGAAGAGTTGAAGGAGAACGTCCAGGGCCTGGGAAAAGTCCTTTAACCTCAGCATAGACAGTGCTTCCCCCTCATCTCCTTTCCATCTGACGATGTCCTTTGTGCCTTCGAGCCTCAGAGGTTTCATTTCAGAAATTCATAAATGGCAAAACAGATAAAAGGAACTTCTGGATGACGTGGAATAGCTTGGCAGACACCTGCTCAGTCACTCTGCCTCCAAAGTCACTGCACGGATGGAAATGCCTGGTGGTGTTATTTATCACACAGCGCAGATCACTGGGCACAGCTTTACCAAATTGGAACACCTGTCTCTCTTGGCACTTTGCTCACTCACACAGGATAAGCAAGAAGCAAAAAGCAGGGCATCCATAAAACAAATGAACCTTGGCTGCAAAGTAGCACTTGCCACATTTGTACATTCCATAAGGCAATCGTGCCAGTTTCCTAGTTCCAGAGTAATTGTGCATTTTGTTCACAATCACTTAGAAACAGCAACATGAGAGCCAATGACAAATCATAAATGCATCTACAGTCTATATGTGTAAAAGAAAGGCACGGAAAAAGAAGGAAAAGACGTTGAATTCATTAATTACCCTTTCTTATACTTAACATTACCTCTTGTACACACAATTGAGAGGAAAACTAAATCCTTCCTCACACACAGACCTTTTCCACCCTCAAAGACTCTATGACATTAACAATTATGTGACAGGCAGACATCCAATGGTTTAGCTTTCCTAGTATACAAATGCTGCACTGAGGAATTCCTGCTTTTCGCACAATTGTTAATGTTGCAGATACTCTGGAAGAAAAGGAAAAGAAGAACACCTTATGAAAGGCCAAGTCATAAGAAGCCATGTTAGGTTTCAGGTCTAACATCAGGCTGGATGTTCAATAACACAGGTTGGTGGAGGAACCGTGTCAACAATGTAGCTAATAGGGGCACGGTGGAAACTCCTTCTGCAGTGTGTGAACATCTTAAGATGGTGACAACCATAGCAAATATCCACACCTACTCAAATACCCTTTAACCCAGTGAATAAGGTCAGGGCTGGATTTCTCATTGGACTAAAAACAATATTGCCCCAGGAATCTTCTTGAATAGTGAAATACCTCCTTCTCTTGCACCCTCTGCTGTGTTGCTTTAAAATTCATTCAGCTCAGACTTCTTAATAGGCACGATATCCATTTCTTAATGTTGTGTACCAGTTTCCAATATTCAGCTTCTACCTCCTACTCTTTTGCAAAGAGGCTAAGATACCCATGATGCTTACATCAAATCAGATGTTACTCTGGCCTTACTAAAGAGTACTGCCTGGTGCAAGGCTTTTTTTCTTTTATGTGTTTGTTGATACATTTGTTCATTTCACAAAACAAATACAGAGCCTTTCATTTCTATTGCGCATTTGCTACCATGCAGAGAGAAGGGAAACAGAGAAACACTTAGTAAGAGGTTCATGGGTTTTATTAAATTACCCAAAGGACAAACCAATAAAATCATGAAGTGCCTACAGTAAAAATATTCCAGTAATCTAAGAGAATTATACATTAAGCATTAAATATGATAAATGGAACATAGGGAATACGTTCCTTCTGATCCTGATAAAGATAACTTGTTAAGGCACAAGCGTTGCAACGGGATCAGACATGCAGCTTCAATGGGATTTATAGCAATTTGTATGCATAATAGCAGAAAAAATAGCAGTATTTATTGCCTGTCATGTCTTGTTGCACAACATTTGCCCCTACCAGATTACATATCTCAGAAAGCTCACTTGAAAAAAATTCTTGTAATTAGGAATTTCATGCCACAGTTGCCCTAGAAAAGTGGAACTAGAAGACCAGAATATTTAAATTTACAGTGCAATTCTATGCATTCTACCCAAATGTAGTTTAATTGTATTCAGTCACGATTACTGTATAATAAGCTGGTATAGGTTTGATGTTCCGTTGAGGCATGGAGTTCTCTGATAGAGGTAAATGAGAGAAGGATAAAAATATTTTTAATCCACTAGTGGAATATACAAAATTCTATATCTATTTCTATGAGCTGGTTCTTATGATCACAGCACCTGTGAGCACCTAGTGGCCAGTTAACTGAAGGTAAATGGTTGAAAACCATCCACAGAGCCTTGGCTATTGGGAAGTATAAAAAGGGAATTCATAATAATAGCAATCATAGTAGCAGTAATCTTAAAAATAGAATTGGGTTGAGATACAAGGTAGGGTTAGGCTTAGGAAACCTGAGTCTGTGTCCATCTCTGGGTACTTTGAAATTACCCGGATTGGGTGGACAGAGCAAAAGGTCAAAGCAAAGGTTCCAGTGATGCTTTTGTTCATGTTGTCTCAATACTGGGGGATTTTGACCCATGCTAGGACTTAGGTTAAACTTTAGGAGTAAGAAAACCTGCGTCTGGCAGCATGTCCAGGAACTTGAACATAACAAAGATCAGGCACACAGATTGAGTGGTCAACAAGGTCATCCTCAGTGATGACTTTGGACATGCTGTCCAAAGCAACTTCCGTGTTGGGGATAAGCTTCAGGTTAGGGTCAGAAAAATGTGGGTGCCCAGGTGGCTAGAACTAGCCTAGATTGGACAGACAAAAACTGAGCCAGTGCTCATGGCAGGGGCCTGAAACAAGCATAGATTAAGATCAGTGGGAGGGCAACAGAATGATGCAGTTCTGTGGTTCAGGCCTTGGGCTTTCTTCTTGCTCACTTGAAGCATAGCAAATTATGACTTATTCAGAAGTAAATACCACTTTGTTTAATGGAGGCTATTCCCTAGTAATCATGTCAGTTTGTAGCCTAAAAGCATGGATTATTATAGTCTACGATACATTCCTCCACTCTCCCTGTCCAATATGCCACATTGAGTACGCAATTAATTCATAAACATTTAAAGTGTCATACAGCTTTTGCTGGTCCCAGACACTTCATCTTCCCCATATGCATTTGGGCTTGAAGGACCAAGTTTGGGTAACCTGGAGGGTTAGTTTTAAGCAAGTATATCTGTCCTAAAAGCAAGCAAGAGCTGAATTGGCCTGCCTTCTATCAGATTGAAATTATAGATGTTGCTAATTACACACATAGATTTGCATGTGCAATTAATATAAGCAATTTCTTTTTTGGATTTGTTGTCCTTATGGGCCTGAGCCCTGGACTTCCAGATAAGTAGCAGCACCCAGTTAATTCTTTACAAGGACTAGCCTGCTTTTTTTGGGGGGGGGGGGCTTAACCCTTTCCCTTCCTGCCATCTGCCACTCAGACTTGCCTCCCAGCTGCTTTCCCACTTATAGGCTTCCTGAACCTCGTTTCTCATCATGAGAAAAGCAATGTGGGTAGAGCAATTTTGTGCAGACAAAATTACAGAAAGGAAAACACTAAGCAGATGCCCCCTCCACTCATACCAACAGCCTCCAATGATTGTTTTTGCAGGGAAAAAAACTGAACCTGTCAGGAGACTTTTCCTGTGCTTCCTGCATAATGAAACACAGCCTCAACTCCTTCCTTCCTAGTATGGCCCCAATTCCTTCCTTTTTTCTGCACAAAATGTGCTCCAATAAGAATGCATCTGAAAAACGTTTTAGCTATGCTTGCCCTGCTGTGGTCATTTGCAGTTGCCTGAGTACAACTAAAAAACAAAAATATAAGATCTACCAGCCACTGAAAGCACTTTTAAGGAGAGAATGTCAGTGACTGTTAAAACAGGGGTTGTTAAATCTGAGGAGGGAGGGGGGAGTCCAAAAAAGCCACAGGGATCAAAAAATGATTCTTGATTAGAGCTGGGAGGCAGGGAGGGAGGTATGACTTGGTCCTGCCAATGTCTCCTGGAATACCACCTGGAGGAATGAGGAAGAATGAGGAGGAAGAAGGAGGAGGCAGGGAGCAAAGAACCCATGGCAAACTCAATCATCCATCAGACTCCCATCAGTTGTTCAACGAATAACCAACCTACCATGACTTATTATCATTATTATTTCATATTATCACTTATTATTTCATGATATGAGAATCAGCCTCATATGTACACAGGGTTCATACTTCTACTTTATTATTTGCCATTATCACCTAGAGATACTAGACATTAATGTGCACTGTACAAAAATGACTATTGTAATTGATGGATTTGGAATTTATAGTGTGCTTTATTGTATTTGTATTTTATCTTTTGTAGTAATTGTCATGAACTGCCCAGAGAACTTTGACTATTGAGTGGTATAAAAATGAAAACAAACAAACAAACAAATGAACAAACAAACAGAAATGACTGCAAAATGTATCAAGGATCATGCTGTTCACATTCTACCTTTGCCCATTTAAGCATATGTCCAAGGACCACTAAGAATATTTGGATTGTGTGAATTTGAACAAGCACATAGGATTTGTATTTTGTGATGGCATTTTATTATTTCCCTCTAGTGTGTTATTACATAAGCCAAAAACCCAGTTACTTATGTTTCCTATACGCAAAAGGTTTTAGAAGATATTGTACAGCATTTTTAACTGAATATTTTATGTTATTTACTGCTGATGGACAATTTTACACTTAATTTTAGTTGTTTTTTAAATGGCTGTTTTTAACAATTTGTTTGGAATTTTTTAATAAAGGATGGTATAGAAATATATTTATAAACAAATAAATAGTTTATTTTGACTAGTTTTATTTAAAATTCTTTCTGGATAATATGATTTTTAAAGATTTTGTTGTATTGTTTTGGCCTGCAAACTGCCTTCACAAAACTGTGGATGTATGCTTTTATGATTAGTAGTATATGACCTTTATACCCTGCCTTTCTTCCTTGTGCAAGAAACTCAAGGTGGCTTACAAAGCCTGCATTCCATTTATTCCTCACAACAACAGTCCTGTAAGGTAGGATAGTCTAAGAGACACTGACTGGACCAAAGTCACCCAGTGAGTTTCATGACTGAGTGGAGACTAGAACCCAGGACTGCGAGTCCAGCACTCTTAGCCACTAGACTACACTGGCTCTGTTCTAGATCAGCTGGGAAGTCTAATTCATATCAGTGATGATGAGAACACAACTGGGAGGAGACACTGTTAAAATATTTTTCTGGATTATTAAATGTGAAGTATAAGAGTGCAGTCTTGCGTATTTCAGGTTAATTACTGTTTTCATTACAAGAAGCCAAAAGCCCCGGAAGGCACGTTTTTTTCTCACTGATTCCCAGGTGCCCCATGGACCCAATTCAGGAGAGAATCCTTGTAGCAACAACATATTGCCACATATGTTTAGACTTTACCCATTGATCTTAGACTGCAAGTAATCGTGGCAATGGAATGTGGTTGGGCTTCTAGTGAGCTCCGCTGAAAAATAAAAACAAATTGTTCCTAAATGTTGCTGTACTGTCCTATCAGCTGCAATTAAATGATTATTCCTTGCTAATATTTGACATAGAAGCTTTTATTTCTTTATATATAAATTCTGCATGCCTCTGTGTGAACATACTGATGCCTCATTGAACGAAGAGAAAAATGCATGCTGGGAAATGAAAACTCACCTGCATTATTAAGGACTGGAAATTTGCTGAGAGAGAGAGAGCAGGAGTACATGGGGAAGAGAGTTTATGGTTCCAGTATTGCTTTCAGTCAGCAGTGCTTGTTAGAAAAATCTCAGAACAGAATTTACTTTTCTAATATCTCAAGATGTACTTAGTTTTCAAAGGCTCCCACTTCAATACAAGTGCACTTAATTAAGAAGGTAGGCAAGTAGGTGTAGAAATAAGAATAAATTAATTAAACATGGATTATTAGTCTGGGAACTGGAGAACTCCAGGAACATTTGTAATTTCATTGCCACCATGGACTAGCCCTAGACTTGATTTTGCTCTGGGTTTGATCATGCTTGCCTTACTTTTATTCCATTTGTGGTATGGTTGTCAGCCCAACGCTTTCACTCCCTCAGATGATTCTTGGAATACAAAGGGGCTGAAACAATGCTATAATCAGGTAAAGATGTCTGGGTCTAGAACAAAAAGAAATAGTCTGAATCCATAAATTTGCGAAAGTGAACCACCAAAACTTTCCATCTGAAGGACCGAGGCAGATCATCTAACCTTGATCAGATAATGGGCTTCTGTTATAGATAGGGATGCTGGACAATTTTGTTTGGTCTGCATTTTTAAACTAATGAACCTGATCCATACTTTTCAGATAAATATGCATATCAGAACATATGGAAGGGGTGGGAGGGTTTTCAGGACGGGAGGGGGAGTTTGACCTAAGGAAGCAACAGAAGAAATAAGTTGCCCACTTAAGAGAGCCTCTGATGTTTGTACCAACCAACATGTCCTCAAACAAGGCTTCTTCATGGTGGAGTCAGAAGCTTTACTGAAAGGGGGAAGTTTCCAGTTTGCGTTTACCTCTTTACAAATGTTTCTCCTTCAACTTCTCCTTTGGTAGAAGGCTATCTAGAGTTCATAATGTTCTGTAATCTGTTCAGTTTTGCAAATACATTGTTCAGGTGAGTGATTGAATTACGGTATATAAGGACAGTGCCAGATAGCCAATACAGAAATCAATTAGACTGGAAGCAGAAGCAGAAGAATCTGTATTATCACTGCCAAAGCAAGATCTGGAGCAGACTGTTGTAGCAAAAAGATCACTAACAGAAGCATAGTGCTAAAATACAACTTAAATAACATTTTTGAGGATTGTAAAGTCCACAGAAAGATTAGATTTGCATTACTGAACTCAACTGACTGTGAGCCAGAAAAACTGTGGACAGAGATATTACTGGGGAAGAATGAAAGGGCACAATTCCTGTAGCAAAAAGGAAGGACAAGGCTGTATGGATGACAAAAGAAACAATCACCTTGCTAAGGACAGGTGAGAAGCAAATCAAAAGGTGTCAGAAATAGGGTTAGAGTCCTGAATGCAACTTTTCAGCAATTATCATTTCAAAACAAAAAGAACTATTACAATGATCACTGCAAATAAAAAGAAGAGAATAACAAAAGCAGGAAAAAAAAAAACAAAAAACCAGACACTGCTTTCAGAAGTTCCAGAAAATCAAAGAGAAATTTAACCTAGGTAAGGACTGCTGAAAGACCAATAAGGGAACATAGTATTTGACCAGGAGAAAATAGAGAAGGTGGAAACAACATACAGAAGAGTTATACAGAACAAATTAAAAAATGACAGGTTCCTCTGAAGAAGGACCCTGTGAGAAAAAACCTGCAATATCAGAAAGTGAAGTGAATGCACCTCTGAAAGCACTTCAAAGGAACAAAGCACCCAGAGTGCCTAAAGTATTTCTAGAACTATTACAAGATGCAGAGACTGAATGGGAGCAAATCCTAACAAGAATATGCCAACAAATATGGAAAACAAAACATTAGTTCCTACACACTGAAATATATGGTACAAGCTTTGTGCATGTAAAGAGTGTTTCCCTCAGATCATTTCCTTCAGTAATGCTGTAGGCTTCACCTTCAGGATGGCTCCCACTGGTGAAGGGCCAGCCAGCAAGACCTATGCAAGT
Source organism: Varanus komodoensis (assembly GCF_004798865.1). Classification (NCBI taxonomy): domain Eukaryota; kingdom Metazoa; phylum Chordata; class Lepidosauria; order Squamata; family Varanidae; genus Varanus; species Varanus komodoensis. Next base: position 4,019,955 of record NW_025336236.1, read on the forward strand.
CCTCTAACTGGGTCGCTGGTTTCTCCTGACATTTCATCATGGGGTCAGGGACAGAGAGGTGGGGAGGCTTCCCATACATCCGGCCCCAAAAGCAAAGGTCCAAGCTCACAGACCTAGTGGACCAGCCCATAGGCCAGGCCTAGTCTACCACACTGTGAGGGCACAGGCCTAGGCAAATCAACATCTGCTGTTCAGGACTTCTCTACATGGGGGAGAGGGGTTGACCCACTGCTTTACAGAGGCAACTTCTGTTTTCACTGCAGGAGGAAATAACCATCCTTTACATGACTCCCTCCAGTCACTCCTGTGCTTGTATTTCTCTGCCTGTCTATAACATCCAAGCACAAGGTGTTGCTTCACTATAACAGGTCTGGGACTTCCCATGAAGCCTTTTTTCTGACTTAATTTTTTTTCTCAAAAATTGCAAAAAGGGGCTAGAAAACACAGGAGACTTCCTGGAGGATAAGAGCATCATGACAAGGGCCCACAAAATTCTGTGAGGGATCACAAGCACCCATGAAACGTCTTGTGGACAGAAGCCCACAGGGTCCTTTTTCCACCCCACCCCTTTGCAATTCTTGGCTTTTCAGCCTGCAAGGCTTCCCTCCTTGCTGGTCCCTATCCTTCATGTCTTGTGAATTAGGCCCTTCCCCTACTCTGCTTTTCCCACTTAGCCCTCAGCCTTTCCTGCATCTCCACTGAGTTCTTTCTTTTTCTAGACTATGGATTGAGGCTTGGCTCCCGCCAAAGGGTTTCCTTTTTGCCCTGCAGAACTTAACTCCTCCTGCATTTCCAATAATCACTTCAAATACTCACCCTTTCCACACTAAAATAAGAACTCAGACAGTGGCTGAAAGGACTTCACTGCTGCAACCATTAAGAACAAGAACAACATCCAAAAACCTTTAGTGCTGTGAAAAGGCAAATTAGGTGATTTACTTTGACAAGGATGAAACTGGTTCTGGGAACAATAACTTTAATAATGAGACCTCTCATTATTAATTTTACTAATGTTTGAAGAGTTCTCTAGTGCTGATGACAGTGGACACAGGTCTTTACAGCTGAAACAGCTGAAGATTTCTGGTTGTAAAGCATGTGAGGGTGCTCTCTGAAATGGCTGATTTACCACATAATGAATCCTTAATACATTTCATCATTGTGCAATTAGAACCAGTTCTACAGAGTAGGTCTCAGAGGTGAAATGGAAAGCCTGTCAGACTAGTTGAATGAATCAGTATCTATTTATCCTGGTGACAAAGTTGTACTTTGCAGAACATTTGTCTTCTAAAGGTCAGAATGTTTCTGTCCAAATGCCACAGACATGAAAAAATACCTATTAGGGTCGGCCCTGCCTTTAGGCGGCAGATGCTTGGCCGTGTGAAGGAGGGCAACAAGGATAGAGTCTTAGTCATGGCCCTCTGTTGGAGCTGGGTGTTCTCACAGCCTGCCCTGCATTCCTTGAGCTAAACTGCAAGCCTCTGGTGAGATGGAAGATACTGTCCCTCACCAGCGTCCAGTATGATCCAGCTGCTGGTCCCATAAGCCTTTGGAAGTAGATTAAAGAGGCTGCCATGTTGTCCTTTCCCTTAGGCAGTAAAATGGCTGGGACTGACTCTGAGTCATATAGACTTCTTTAAATTAATCTTTTAATTATGCATTAAAAAACCAAAATAATTAAAGACAAAAAAGGAAAAAGTGAACTAAAAAATTACCATTTTTTCACAAAATTTCAAAAGATCCATAACAGTAATTACACACACACACACGTGATATATATATCATCATCACACTACATTTATATGCCACCTTTTTTCCCCTTGTGAGGGACCCAAGACAACTTACACAGTCTTCCTGACTCCATTTTATCTTCGCAACAACAACAACAACAAACCTGTGAAGTTGGTTGGGATCAGAGTGAGGGACTGGCCCAGAATCCCCCAGTCAGCTCCATGGCTAAGCAGGGACTAGAACCTGGACCCACCCTCTCCAGATAGTACCACACTTGCCTTTATCGAAATATAGGCATTTCCTTTATGTCAGATACAGTTGATGCCTTACTCTGTTTTGCCTCTGTTGGGTTTCATGTTGATTTTTTAAATTGCTGCTCCCCCCC